>NC_090439.1:504930879-505248379 GCF_031143425.1 Pleurodeles waltl | reverse complement strand
TCCTTGGATGAATGTCTGGCTTGTTTGCTAGATAATTTAGTAAGCATGGCAGCATTACCATCATAAATAGGGCTATTTTGCCAGTTGTAGCTAAGGGAAGACCCTCCTGAAATTTAAAACTGGGTACCCAGCGGTGATTGGACATGAATCAGATTGTCCTTGTATAAGTCAGTCTCGTTATGGTAGATTCTGATCCCCAACTACTTATATATCTGTCCTTCCCAGGGGACTAGACCCCTCTAAGATCCATGCATTGACTAGCAGTGATTCTCTTGAACGGGAAAATGCACAATTATTTCAATTATTCCACAGACCAGCAACATCTCTGAATTCCTGCAAGGTCAAACTAATGGTCCAGAATGAACACCTTTGAGATAAACTAGCATTTTGTCTTCATACAATGAAACTGCATGTGTTATGGCATCTAAAGGGATAACCAAATGCCATGGCCTGGATTCGTCCTTCAAAGGGCTCAATTGAAATTGTAAAAAGCAAGGGAAAGAAGTGGCATCCCTACCTTTTGTACCTGTGGACAGGAAGGGTAATTAATATAATTTTGCCTACTTGAACATGCAAAGAGGAAGTGGTGTACAACAGCTGAGTTAGGGTGAGTAATTGCTTGCCAACCACTATCTTGGTGAGGACCCAGGAGAGGTAATCCCAACCTAATGTATTGAATGCCTTCTCAAGGTCCAATAGCAGGCTAGTAATTGAGGTAGGGTAATTGAGGGGGAACTCTTTCTGTAATATGGAGAAGCCTGGAGATGTTGAGGGAAGTATTGCACTTGGGTACAAAACCTTTCTGGTCGGAGCAGATAAATTCAGGGAGCATTTGTAATTATCTGTCCACTAGGATTTTGCTGAAGATTTTGTATACTGTGCTCAAAATCGCTCATGGTCTGAAAGAAGAGAGTTGAGTCAAGTCCCAACCACGATTGGGGGTTGGTACTAGGAGAAATTCATGGACGGACAGGTGACAAATACCAATCTGGTGGGCTTCAGCATGCTTTGCAGCCAAGAGGAGAACCTGGTTAGTGGCAAACATTTTGTAATAATCAAGAGGGAGCCTGTCTAGGCCAGGGAATTTCCCCATTGCCAGAATTTTGAAAGCTGATTTGATTTCTTATTTTGGTTCTCAAGGTGTTCTTCCCTACTATTTACTGGTATACAAGGAACTGTGAAGGGTGCTTAAAACAGGGCAGTAGTGCCCGAGGTAGGCCTGTGAGCGCTGTCATATATTTTTGAGTAGTATTTGCGGAAAGTGTCCAATATGTCATTTTGGGCATGCAGTATTATGTCAAGCCGGAGCTCTATGGATACAATTGGGGCCATTTGGGTATACTGATGTATGAACCAGGATAGCAACTTGCCAGCCCTATCTCCCTTCACTTATGTCTTAGAGGTATATGCATTATAATTCAGGTAGTGCAGCTGTTATTTTAAGGTGGCGTGCTTAGCACAGGCAGCTGTTAGCAAAACACCAACACTGGAATCATGCAACAAGTCTTTTTCCAATCGAGACAGGGACTCTTTTATATCCTCAATGAAAGTTTTGAGCTCTCTGCGCACTCCTACTACGGTGTGCATTCACAAACTCCTAGTCACCACCTTAAGTGATTCCTATTTAACCACTTACGATGAAGCAGTGCTCTGCTTCTCTTCAAAGTAGCTGGTGATATGGTCAGACCGGGTGGCTTGCAAAATTGGGTCTTCCAGTTTCTTGCATTGGAGACGCCAAGTCTGAAATGGGAGAATCAGCCTCAGCCTACCTCATTGGAAATCAGTTGGTTGTGCATTGTGGTGTGAGATCACTCTTCCAAGGTAGTCAGTGTGGGCTGTGAGGGGGGAAATGGATTTTGAACAATTTCTATATTAGAGTCGGACGTGTAGGTCGTGGGAGACTGTGTAGTGCGCCCAAGTGGTCAGCTTCTACTGCCTCCAAATGCCAGTGCGTGACCAGTTTGAGAGCTATCAAGCAAGGCACACATCATTGTGGGAACCTGTGGCAGAGGGGGTGTGATTGATCAAGTGAATGTTGAGGACACAATTAAAGTCCCCCCAAGAATTAATGGTACACTTACCCATCTCACTAGTGTGTCAGGGAGAGTAGACAAAAAGCTCAATTGGTCATTATTTGGGGCATATTTACTACTTAGGCATATTAATGTGTCATCTAGCAATTCCTTAACAAAGGTGAACTTCCCATCCTTGTCAATAGCTGTGTTGAGCAGTTGAAATCGAACTCCGGGCCTTATTTATACTTTTTGGTGCAAAACTGCACTAAGGCAGTTTTGCCCCAAAAAGTTTTGCACCGGCTTGCACCATTTTTTAGCACCAGCTGGGCACCATATTTATGGAATGGTGCAAGCCGGTGCAAAGGGTAGGCTAGCTTAAAAACAAATGACTTTAGGCAGTTTTGAGTCAAAATAAATGATTCTGACCAGATTAACATAATTTTTTTACGCTAAGGGGCATATTTATACTCTGTTTGCACTGAATTAGCGTAATTTTTTTTTAACTCTAATTCAGTGCAAAACTAACTCCATATTTATACTTTGGTGCTAGACCCGTCTAGCACCAAATTTATGGAGTTAACGTCATTTTTTGGAAGTGGAAACCTACCTTGCCTTAATGAGATGCAAGGTAGGCGTTCCCGTGCAAAAAAATGACTCTATGGCATTAACACCATATTTATACTCCCATGTAAAAATGGTGCAAGGGAGGGAGGAGGGGTCAAAAAATGGGGCAAAGCTTGCTTTGCCCCATTTTTTAAGACCAGGGTCAGGGCAGGCGTTATTGGACCTGTGGCCCTATTTCCATGGTGGAACACCATGGAATAAGCCCAGAGGTGCCCTCCCTAGGCCCTAGGGCCCCCCCCAGGGGCCCCCCACCCACACTAGAGGGACTGCGAGGATGGGGGACCCCATCCCAGGTAAGTACAGGTAAGTGCATTTTATTTTTGAAAGTGCCATAGGGTGCCCTGAAATGGGCCCCCATACATGGCACATGGTGCAATGGCCATGCCCAGGGGACCACTGTTCTCTGTGCTGGCCACAGGGGTGGTGGGCATGACTACTGCCTTTTCTAAAGCAGGAGTCATGTGGCATGGTAGGTTTAGCACCATAAAATGACGCTAATCTGGTTGAGTAATTTTTTTTTACTCTATCCTACCTAAAGCCATTTTTTGGTGCTAAACCCTCTTCTTCTATACTGCCAGCCCCACCCGACTAAAGTCATTTTTGAAAACTCTAGCCTACCCTTTGCACCGGCTTGCACCATTCCATAAATATGGTGCCCGGCTGGTGCACAGAAATGGTGCAAGCCGGTGCTAAACTTTTTGTTGCAAAACTGAGTTAGTGCAGTTTTGCAGCAAAAAATATAAATAAGGGCCAATATTTTGTAAGTTTGCGCCACTTTTGCATCATAAAATGACGTTAATGCAGTGCAAAAAAAGTATAAATCAGGGCCTTGGTGCTAGATGGGTCTAGCAACAAAGTATAAATATGGAGTTAGTTTTGCACTGAATTAGAGTAAAAAAAAATGACACTAATTCGGTGCAGAGTATAAATATGCCCTTCCGTCTCTCACCCAGGCCAGTGCACCCCTGGCATATGTCAAGAAGTTGATGGAGAAGAAGAAGCCCCACCAGCACTTTTTTAGTTTAAAGTGGTACTGTGTGTGTTTTTTTTAAGGAAAAGTATGTGCACAACGTGCCCCTTTATGTAAGAGTATAAAGAGTATCACCTGCGTGCATGTGGATTCCCTGCACATTCCAGGAAAGAAAGCGAAGGTTAGTGGAGAAATCCATGACTGTGTATGGAAGTAAGAAGCATCCGTTGGCTCAAAGCAACCCCTTTGTGTGCTGTACAGTCACCCAGCTCTTCCTCTGGCCATGCACAGCACGCTGCAAGGCCATACAGTGATTTCCATTCGCCATTGTGCCAGCAGGTGTGCTAACAAAGAAGTCAAATACTAAGGATGGCTGCAAGTCCAAACAGGTTAGTACACTTAAACAGGTGAATGGAGGGGAAGCTCAAGTTCTGTCTTCAGAGAATGGAGAATGGACCCAAAGCTCCATCTCTCTATGCATTCAATGGGTGTATGCCCACTTGTTAATTATGAGGGCAGCAGGCAGTTCAGGCCAGAGTTTTCGAGACCAACGTTAAGCACATAACGTAGGTTGGAGCATTGGCAGCAAGTCCAACTCCAGAAAGGAGGAGCTGTGCAGGTGTGTTGATGGAGGCCGCCAAGAGGCCTGCAAGTCCAGAATCACAGGAGCTCGTCAGCAGTCTGTGGTGACACTCAAGGCCACATTCCAGAGCTGTTTGGAGATGACTGGTGGAGGCATCCTCATCATCTCAGTAGTTGTGCTGGTCTGTGTCAGCATGCTGGGCACTGTCTTGAAATGAGATGGCGACTGCTAGGACATCCCTTCATTCATCGTATACCTGGCTTAAGGATGGAGCTGCTCTAGGACAGACCATCAGGGTAGAACACTGTCTGTTGCACTGCTAATGGCGTTGTCTGTATCGAGGGGCCAACAGGTCGGAGACACTGGACTCAATGAGACCGCCCTGATCCAGTCCCAGGCCAAAAATGGACCCGAGAAGAAGTGGGTCTTCCTATCATGCATACACTTTAGCTTTGTTGTGAATAGTAACGAGTATTGCAGGCCCAGCTCATAAAGCTGAGGTTTGACTCCAAGATTGAGGTCTGTTGGCGCTGCACTGCCAAGGTGTAATCTGGGAACACCAGTACTTTCTCTTTCCCTATAGTGAAGTATTCTAGCTAGCACAGGCTGCGGCAGTGAGTCTGGAGGAGGTCTTCGAGCAGGCACCCAATGAGCACATCACAGATAAAAGAACGAGGAGAGGGACTGGGCAGGTATAAAAGTTTTGAGCCATCTCTCCAGGAAGTCTACCATGTTCAATCCTTCCACGCCTTCAGATAAGCCCACCCGATGTTGTTCTGATGAGCTCTTCCATAGCATCCTCCGCCTTGCCCCCAGGAAGTGCAGCCAATATAGGGCATCATTGAGTTGCACTTGTTACTGCGTTGCCTGCAGTCATGGTATGCTGCACGAATCTTAACCTGCTGGTGAGATTCCTGTGGTCATTCTTTAGGATACCAAGATCCATGATCAACTTTGCATACATAGAGGAGCAACAGATCTGGCCACCCATTTGCTCTTAGTACAGCTGGCCTTTGAGTATGGGCTCGGTCCGAGCATTCTGCTAAGTCAGTATCTGGGGGCATTGATGGATGTGCTAGGGTCTTGGCGGTTCTGTGACAACCCACTGTTAGGAATGCAAAGTGTTGGTGGCAGAGTGGCAATGTCCAACTGCTCTAGAAATAGACACAAAAGTCACACTCCCATTGTTGCTTGGTGCAGTGGGAACATGATGGTGGTCCATTCGACCTCCAAACAGAAGCAGCGGGCCATGGGTGGGGAGGCACCAGGGACAGAAGGTTTGTTCAATCTGGCCTACCGAGCAGCGGGCGGGGGCACTAATGCAGGTGTGTTAGCCCCTTATCCAGCTCCGAGCCCACTTGGCAGGGTCTGCATTGTCTAGAGCAGGGTGCTGAAATGTGTGAGTGCAGTTCAGCGCAGCCTGCTGAGTGGCCAAAGGCTGGGAGCACAGGAAAATTTAAATGGAACAGCTGAGGCAAGGAGGAAGGGCAGTTATGAGGAGTGGGATGGCAGCTGCAATGGGGCCCTTATGATAGGACCATCGTAAGGAGACCCACCCGATGACTAAAACAGCACAGAAGTGCTGCAGCCCCGAAGACTAAGACTTACCGGCCCGCACTGCCTGTGAAACAAATGTATAGGCTAAGTAGGGTTAGGCCCAGCAGTCACCAGGTGCTGTAGCCAGGAGGGTCCATGTGTCCACAGTGGAGCACCAGAAGATAGACAGTCAGGCTGACCAGGCGGGTGAGCTGTATTAGGCCACACGGGCAGCCACACCTGATATCACGGCAACAGCACTGTTGAGCCACAGGGGGAGATGTGGAAGCTGCTCAGCTGTGATGCGTTTTGGGCCCCGATGTGCTCAGAGGGGGAGCGTGCGCTGCTTCTCATGATGGTGACAGGAGCAGGTAGCAAGCCACGCCAAGGAGTGTAGGACTGATCATCCAATCCAGGGAGAAGCATGACCTGGGGCACTTTCAAGCAGGACAACCAACCGGGTCACTCCAGACACTCATCGAGGAAAGCACCTATCAAGGATTAATAGCTGGGTGGACCCATCCACCCACCCATCAGGCTGGAGTAGTAGGAGAAGGAGAGGGAGGTCAAGCTCACCTGTAAGGGTACAGCCACCGTGTCAGCAGCACCACGAGCGACACGATTCCAGTGCGAGACAGGCTCATGGCCATCTACCACAGCTACCTCAGGGCGGGTAATGCCGTCAGTGCACCCCATGGGCATGTGACTCCTGTCTATAGCCCACTGATAGTCGATGGCTGCAGACAGGCCGTGTTAGTGACAGATCAACGGTGGCGTTAGGTCCTCAGGTCCCAAACTCCGCTAATGTGCGTCCCTAATCTTGGGCGACTTGGCCATGTCCTATTTACATACTATACATACTATATTTATATAATTATTTCTATGATTCATTAGTAATCATTCCGGTAGTATATACATTCCTTAGTGTGGTTCGAGACTGTGACTTTTCTTCAGGGGAAGATATATTTTTATCAGAATCCCTAATTTTGAACTTTTTTAGCTACACTGGGGGCTACTCAAAGGGAGCCACTTTCATTGTATTTTACCTTGCCCTTATAATGACCTGCTGACTCTTCTCACAGAGTCGAAATGTTGATTTACCACCATCAGACTGAATTTCTAGACGAGGTTTTACATTGCATCGGAGATTTTTGCTTTGGATATGTGTATATGTATACAGATTCAGCCAGGATGTTTCTATCATTGTACACATTTACATAAACGTGTCCTCATTTTAAATGAAATATAAACACTGCACTCTTTGCACTTACATATATATTGTGATGTTTCTACTGTTGCACCCCTGATATCAAGCTTGGTGTGCTAGCAATCTCCTATATTTTTGAAATTACTACATTATCAGATATACGATCTTTTGTTTGATAAGGCCCACTAAAATTATTAAGAGAATCTATTAATGTACAGTTACAGTCATACTTAAAAACATTTCTTTGCAAATTCGGGCTATGCGTTTTTGATGTCCTCAAATCAATTTATTGAAAGCCAGTCCTGGAGAACCACTGTTGTTTGTTTTCACAAATGCTATCAAAATAATATAACACAAGTCGATAGACTGTAAAATGTAATATAGTGGACCCCAATACATTTGGGTGTTTACATTTAGGATGGGATTGCCTAGAATGCTTCCACCTTTTTTAGGTCGAGCCCAGACAGTGCGCATACGCTGCCTCTCCGTATGCTGCATCTACTTCTGTGGTCTTTCACCACGTCCATCACTCGGCCACACTTTCATTCGTTCCTTTGCCTGCCTTTCAAAGTTCCTTTGGTTTCTTTGATAAATGCTTTACAGTTGTCCCGCCTTTTGGCAGTTTTGTTCCCGTCCTGGAGACTGACCCCGTTAAATAGAATATTACATGATTCGCCATATATGTTAGTGTCAGCGCACTACTTTTTTCTTTTGCCTCGGTTTGTTTTGTTAGTTTTCTGCTTTAGTTTTCCCGTTGTCCGTGTTGACCACCTCCCTTGTCTCTCCTCCTCTCTCTTATGTGGGCGCATGGTGTTTTTTTCATTCTTTACTAAATATTTTTTACTTAAGAAATGTTACGAGATGCGCCAACACCTACGCTGATCTCCTATCTCCATGGTGTGTTAGCGAGAGGACGGCAGCCGCCGGAGGTCTCACATGCTCCAACTGATGCAGAGCATGCGCAAAGTCAGGGAGCAGATAGAGCACGTTCACCAGAGAGCACATTCACCAGAGAGCGCATGTTCACTTCACAATAGCCGCCGCAAGAACACAGCATTGCGCCTGGGGGGTGCTTTCAATTCAGCACGTGCGTCAATTACAACTGTATCCACTGAGCCAGGAGCCAACAGTCAGGCTGACAACAAACAGCAATGGCTGCTATGGCTGCTTTTGTGAAAACCCTCTGGTTCCACATAGTCCTGCACTCCGCGTCTGCATGCAACAACATCGCACAATGTGTTGAAGAGTGTGGGACTATCATAGACACCTACCAATAGGTGAAATGTCATTCTGACCTCACAAACAGCTCCTACCCAATTTCATTCTGTAATAGTCTCATTTGTTTGCCTGGTCCCCATGCTCTCAGCTCCCTGACGCTTTCCGAAGAGCTGGGTAGTGTCCATGGCTGCAGTTATTAGGACCATCTCTTTGCATTTCTCAGGTGCTGTTTTTGAGCTTGCAGCCTCTGGATCCACCAGACAACCATCTTTTACTCGTAGGCCGGTAGCTTCCAATGGTTTGACCCCCACGTGACAGACGGCAGCTCTGCTGGTGCATTGCACCACAAACTGCACCTCATTCATCAGCATCTTCTGGCCCTAGCCCTACTTACTCTTCTCATAGGAGACAACATGCCAGTCTGAAGCTGTTTGATGACTCCTCTACTCCCTTAAATCCTGAGCTACAAATGGGAACATCGTCATTTTGGGAGCCCACATGTTACGTAGGTAGGAGGGGAGTGAGGGAGTAAGTTCAGGGGAGCCAAGTCACCCCAGAGTTGGCTAATGCAAAGGCATTGTTTTTTAAATACTCTACACCCATAGAAATTGATAGGTGAAAAGCAGACAATAGTTTACAAACGCTTCTGAATTTTATGCCTACACTAAACACAGATGCCCACATCTGGTGAAATCTTGTGTTTCTGGAGCACAGTCTTGCTTCTGGAATCAACATAGGACATGTGAGCAGGACCATGTCAAAATATTGGTACATTATACAGAAAGAGATTGTGCAAGTCGTGTCTGGTTAAAATCACACGAAGAAAACCAGAATGTAATGAGGAGGGCGGTTGGTGTTAGCAACATCTAGTTATGATAATAATAATAATAATAGCAAGGCCACCAGAATTATGCAGCAAAGTTGGACCAAATTATGTGTCAGGGTTGAGTAAATTGGGCCAAATATGCAGCATAATGCGGTACATTTTTTGGTTGTATTACTTCATTTTTTTTACATTTTCTACACTTGTCAAGACTGTCTGGGAATTGGTTTCACCTCCTTAGTTCCAGTTTAACACCCAAATATAACAATAAGCAACAGAAAGGTGACCAGTCAACCTTTGCAAATGGTGTTCCAATGCATAGCAACAAGTGTAGTTTTGTTTTTAGTAACTTTTGAACCGTTTGATCTAGAAACTATTGTTCTTTGTTAAAATCTGCTGATTATGCATCAGATGAAAGATTATGTGGCAAATGTGGCAAATCTATAATTATGGGAAAAACACACAGTGCTGCACAATCGCTTAATTCCAGTGGCCGTGATTACTAGCCAATGTACTGTTTAGATCATTTGGATATTTTAAATGTTTTGAATTGCACTCACTCACAGTTTCATTCACTGGGATATACCCAATTTGCCCACAACGTTTATGCTAACATGTTGAAGCCGGGATTAGAAACCTGCCTGCAGGTTATTAGGTACATTTCCAGGTGGTAACTACAAAAGGTGTTTCTTGAATTAAGAGACAGAGTGCATGCGCTAGTCGCTCTCCCTACTCCGCCCTCTCTGCTCTCCACCCTCCTATAATGCAGTGTGGAAAGACACGTAACGAGTGACATCTTTCATTATACGAGCCATGCAATACAGATGTTTTTTACTTACATCTCTGGTATGAGTTGCATGTCGTTTACATACATGCTGATGCAATCTGCATGTTGTTTACATACATCTCGGGTACGAACTGAATATTGTTTACATACATCTCTGATAGTCTCACATGTATGTAAATGCAAGAGCATGTTCTCCAATTAGAGTTGGGTCCACCATTTCGATTACACATTTCGATTACACATTCTTGCCTCCCATAAGTTATACTGTCTCTATTGATAGCTAAGTACTTCCTGCACACAGATTTTACACATATGTTGTTTCCAGGGTGTGTTGGCACACCAATATTCTACACATACACACGCTTGATATGTATATGCTCAGCCTGCATATAATCTTGCACATTTTTATTTCCTTTGTATTTTATACTATTCCTGAGCTCTTGACACAGTTGCGAAACTCATGGTCTTTATATAAAAGTATTGACGTTTTAGGGCTCATACTAAGCTCACAAGCAGGTGCTTCCACTGCTTGTATTGTATTATAGCATTTGTATAGTGCTTGATACCCCTATATGGGGCACGGAAAAGATTCAACTCCAGATACTATGCCACATAATTAATCCATAACATGCATTCTCACTCTACATAATTTCACTACAGTTAATAACCATTTTATTACTGCCCACATAATTCCACAGCACACCATGCCACGTACTTCCACTACACAACTCCACACCACACAATCTCACACTACAAAATTACACATTTCCAAGACAACCCATCTGTACATTACACTTCCACCAACCCTGTCATCTCTCCCCCACTCACCCAATGCCTCTCTCATCTCTCACTCCCACTACCCCCTTCCTCTTGCGATTCCACTGCCCCTTCCCAACCCTCCCTCACACTCCCTGTCTCCTCTCTAGACTGGCTGTTCACACATGCTACCTTCCTGTACCTCCTCATGCTGTGCTCTGGTTCACCTCTCACCCCCCCCTCGGGTGCCCCCCTCCCACTCATCCCTCTCTCTCTATCTTGAACTCTCTCTCACACCTCTCTCTCGTGCACTCTTCCAGCCTCTCTAATATTGGTTCACTTCATGTTTTCGAGCACAGTTTCTTTCCCATGCCTCTTCAAAATTTCATTCCCTCAAACCCACGCTCTCCCCCCCTTCTTGGGGTGTCTTCTGTGTACACAGGTAAAAGAGAGAAAGAAGGGGAGGGTGCTCTTTACGTATCTCTGGCCCGCCCACCCCTTCTTTCTATATTTCTCGCACACTGTCTGCACCTCTGCCTGCAGTACATTCACCACTTCGTGCACAACTAGCTATCTCTCTCTATCTTCCGACCTGTCTAATCTGTGCAGCTCTCACCCCACCTATTCACCATGCCACATAAGTCCAGTACACAAATACAGTACACATCACACAATTCCACCCCACACAATTCCACAACAATTCCAATTCAACCAGCATAATTCCGCTCAACTCCAAAACCAAAACACATGGGTTAAAGACATTGTCATTATTTACAACTCCAATAGCTCTAACTCTCATAAATGCGAGACCCATTGCATTGCAAATGCTTGTTCTTCTTCTCAACCTCCAAATTTGTACTGTTATGAATAGAAATAGTGAAAACGTGGATGTCATAAAATCATTAACTAACTGTTAAAAAGCGTTATTTTGGTTTATTTAAAGCTATTAACTACACTGCACAAAGGTTAGAATATAATTTGGATACTCGCTAACCACCCCTCCCCTTACAAACTTTCGCCCCTTCTACTTTTTAATATTTATATTCTTTCTATTTAACTTTGCTCCAGTTGGTGGCTCGAAACAATTGCCAGATTCTGTTATTCCAGGAATACAACATCCAGGGTAGAGGTGTGTTTGTATCCTGAATACCAATGTGTATATTTCCATTTATTGTTAATGGAGGGGACCTTTTTCCAAACGCACCCGGCACAGTTCCGATAACAGATCAGAAGTTCATTGTTTCACTCTATGGTTTCCCCACCTTTTGCACACGTTTTAATGGCCAAACAAGCAAAGGTGTTGTAAACACTGGAATGGAAAGATTAATAATTGGTCAAAGCAAAACAAAGGACACCCTACTCCACTCTGCCCCTAGACTGAGTTTGGCTTTGCAGCAAATGCGGCTTGCTCTTAATTTAATGTTAGTATATTGGTTCTGAAAAAGAAACTGTTAAGTCAGAAATTATGACGCTTATACATTTGCCATGTTAAGTAAAGCTTTACACGTGTAAAAATGAAGCAAATACACTTTTTACTGTTTTTGTTCCTAAATAAGGGATTTTACAATGCTGATTTGTTCAAAACTAAGGTTTGGGAGGGGGAAAGAACTGGACTAAACTAGTATAGTACTACTTGTATTTTTCTACTTAATAAGATGTAGCAAATGTATTTAATTTTTCAGATGTAAAAATGTGACAAGGTTTGGGGGGAATTCCTTGTTTACATTCGTTTTGAAGGAGAGTCAAAGAGGTTTGCTCTGTTATTTGCACAGATGCGAATGTTGTGCAATAGGGAGCCACATCAGAGAGATGACTATTCACAACTTCATTAAGAGGTCATTGGTTCCTGGGACAGAGGAGGCTTTAAACTTTGCAGCTACTTTAGTAATGACCATGATGATGATGATGGCCCTGGAGGTTCATAACATAGCGCCTGGCACTCCTCGCTCATAACTCCTCTTTTCTTGGAGACATACACTTACCACCTAGACTAGAAAACCACTCCCTGGATGCTGCCCTCCTTAACAAACTCAGCAACTAAGTGCGAGACATCCTGATTATCTCTGGCTCGGATTACCTTATTCAATAGCGACTACTTTTGAATCTCAAAAATTTTTACTAGACTTTTTGGACATTTTCACTTTCATGTCAATAACTGACCCATATTTTCCCGTGATGCTGGGTTTCTTCATTTCCTCGTCAATTCACTCACTGACCAGTCATCATTCACCATGTCTTACCACAAGCTGGTCCACAAGTTCAAAATTTCTTGATCCGTAATTATTTTTTGACACACACTTTCAGCTTGCAGAAAATGGACAAAAATGTGTAACTAATCAGGCAGCGCAAGGGGGTGTTATAAAGCAGTTAGCTTTCTAAATGCCAACAAAAGTAGGTTTGTGCGTATTCGCATACGGAAATCTGAGCCTTTCAACCCTTGCAATAGTCAGAAGGTTCCTCCAGCAGAGGACATGAAGGGGAGCACATCACCCCGGGATCTGCTGGGGGATCAGGGGAAGGGCTATCCCCATAGGAACATATTTATTCCCCGCCGATAAAAATTGAAAGCAATATGCGTTTGCATACAGAGAACCCCCCCCCCCCCCCCACCACCACCCCGCCCCGGCTTACACCCAAGCTAAGTAGATTTCTTCATAAAGGGAACATTACAAGTGTCAGATGTCACATACATTCCCTGCAGTACTCTTGGAAACCTCTGTGTGGCACAGCTTTCAGATATACTCAAAATTGGCAAATACGCACCTGTAAATACGGGTACTTTTATGGGTGCAGATTTACTACGTTTTTGTGAGCAGGGCTCTCTATATTCAGAATCTTTCCTACTCAGCAGTTCTTGACAAAAATTATGTCCATACACTCAGGGCTGGCTAAGCCAGATGATGAGCTCAGTGGACTCTGGGGAATTGCACCAGTGTCATTGATGATGTTACTGGTGATGCATTAGGATGTTATTTATTTGTTTCTTGTTTATTAAGATGTTATGATTGTGTAGCTCACCATCAATGAGGAATTTTAGTAGTTTTAGGGTTTGGATCATGACCATAATGTCCCTATTATTGTAAATATTTATGGGAATTTAAATTGCTCTTTCTAGCAGACTTTATTTTCTGATCTATGTAAAGAACTATGCATTAAATGTAACAGAGAATTTTTCTTTAAATGTTCATTTTTACCTATATGATTTCACTGGTGCTTGAAGTGATATTGGATGTGCCCACGCCAGATTGTCTCAGAACATTTAGGCCCTCATTACGACCCTGGCGGTCTGTGATAAAGTGGCAGTAATACATCCAACAGTCTGGTGGTAACTACTGCCAAATTATGACCCAGGCGGAAAGATCTCAGGGGGGCACCTCATCCGGAGGCAGAAACAAGACCACTGGTTCTGGAGGGGGCAACATGCCCTGTGCTTGGTCCTGGGGAGTGAAAGGCCACAGTCTCTGGAGTGGGTGACTTGCCCACTGGTTCTGAACGGGGCAATATGTCCTGTGCTTGGTCCTGGGGAGTGCAAGACCACAGTCTCTTGAGTGGGTGACTTGCCCACTGGTTCTGGAGGGGGAAACATGCCCATTATTCTGTCCTGGGGATTGCAAGGCCGCAGTCTCTGGAGTGGGTGACTTGCCAACTGGTTCTGGAGGGGGCAACATGCCCTGTGTTTGGTCCTGGGGAGTGCAAGGTCACAGTCTATCAAGTGGGTGACTTGCCCACTGGTTCTGGAGTGGGCAACATGCCCTGTGCTTGGTCCTGGGGAGTGCAAGGTCACAGTATCTCGAGTGGGTGACTTGCCCACTGGTTCTGGAGGGGGCACCATGCCCATTGCTTTGTCCTGGGGAGTGCAAGGCCCACAGACTCTTGGGTGGGTGTCTTCCCCACTGGTTCTGGAGGGGACAGCCCGCACAGCAGCCTATGGAAGCTGGATCACATTGAGTCTGTCGGCGGTGATGGCTGCACTGTGGTGGTGGTGGTAGTGGGAGGCTCCTGCTCAGCCCATGCACCCTGCGATGGCTGCACTGTGGTGGAGGTGGTGGGAGGCTCCTGTTCAGCCCCTGCACCCTGCGATCCCTGCACTGTGGTGGAGGGAGGCTCCTGCTCAGCCCCTGCACCCTGCAATGCCTGCACTGTGGTGGTGGTGGAGTTGGTGGGAGGCTCCTGCTCAGCCCCTGCACCCTGCAATGCCTGCACTGTGATGTGGTTGAGGTAGTGGGAGGCTCCTACTCAGCCCCTGCACCCTGCGATCCCTCCACTGTGGTGGTGGTTGAGGTAGTGGGAGGCTCCTGCTCAGCCCTTGCACCCTGCCATGGCTGCACTGTGGTAGTGGTTGAAGCAGCTGGAGGCTCCTGCTCAGCCCCTGCACTCACTGATGGCTGCACAACAACAGTTGGTGGTGGGGGCTCTGTGACAGCTGCTGGTGCAGGCTCCTTCCCCTTCTTGCTTGCTGGCGCAGGCTCCTTCCCCTTCTTGCTTGCCGGTGCAGGCTCCTTCCCCTTTCCGCTGGCTGGTGCTGGCTCCTTCCCCTTCAGGATTTGTGGCCTGGAATCCTTTCCTCAATAAGTAGGTGCGGATGGAAGTGGTCCCGTGGACTGTGTGGCTGAGGTGCTTGGCCCGGTTCTGGATACCCTGGCCATAACTGCAGGACAGGGGGAGGGAAGAGGTCAATGGTGGAAAGGAAAAGCTTTTTAGGGACATTGGGGCGGGAAGAGAGAAGTAATGGGAGTGGAGGATGAGGGAGTGATTGTAGGAGGTGTTTATCTGCTGGATTTGGGTGTAGGTGCATGGGCTGTATGCTGTTGTGAGGTGGATAGCTGTTGGGTGTCTGAGTGCTTGCGTTTGTGTACCTTAGGAGGGGGGACAGACACGGTGGGAGAGGACACAGGGGACGTCTGCATGGCTGTTGTGGCGGTGTCTGCCAGTGAGGTGTGTGTTCTGCTTGGTGTGGTGATGATACAGGTTGTGGATGATGATGTAGTGCATGCAGGTGTGAGTGTGGACGTAACTGGGTGGGAGGTGGAGGAGGAAAAAGAGGGGGAGACAGTGGAAATAGTAGATGTTTTTGTATCTGCAACTGGATGGTGTTTGTGGGAGTGCCTGTGGGATGAAGTGTGCTGCTTGTGTTTGCCTGTGACACTCTTGGGTGTTGTCCTGTGTGCATGCTCGTCTGGCTGTATGCTTAGGATGGGTTGGGGTTGAGGAGAATGGGACTGGGAAGTGGAAGTTGGCGGGGGAAAGTAGAAACAGGGACAATGGCTGCCATCAGAGTGGAGGCCAGAGCCTGAATCGATCTCTGCTGGGCCGCCAATCCAGTGTGAATGCCCTCCAGGAATGCATTAGATTGTTGCAGCTGGGCTGCCAGACCCTGGATGGCATTCACTATGGTTGACTGCCCTACAGAGATGGATCTCAGAAGGTCAATAGCCTCCTCGCTCAGGGCAGCAGGGCTCACTAGGGCAGGGCTTCAGGTGCCTGGGGTGAAGGCGATGCCCACCCTCCTGGGTGAGCGGGCATGGGAAATGCGCTGAGGGGCTGCTGGGAGGGCAGTGCTGGTATGGGGGTGGCGGCTGTACCTGTAGCTGGTGTGGTCATAGAGGTGTCTGCCACCACCAGGGCGCTCACATCAGAGGAAGTATCAGAGTCTGTATTGTCCCCTCCAGTCTCCACTGTGGTGTTCCCCTCTCCCTCTGCCCCACTGGTGCCCTCAGCATCAGTGGACTCTGCCTCCAGGGTCCTGTGGGATGCAGCTCCCTCTGTCGCCAGTGCCTCTGCTCCTCCGCCAGATGATGCTAATGCACATAAGGACAAGATGACAAAATAAGAAAGGGGGGAGAGAGACAAAGGCTACACTGGGTCAATGACTGCACCAACACCACCGTTGACATACACAGCTCCCTCACACACAGGGAACAGGCCTACACACTATGCATTGCACTACCAGTGATATTGCTAGCTACCAAGGCATGAGGAGGAGCACACAACGCCAACTGCAGCACACCTTGGACCCACGCACCCCTGCCCAGTAGTGGATGCTAACAAGCTAGGTAGTGTTGTGATCACCCTTTCCTCAGGATCTACGGGTTGCTGAACAAGATTGCCCACCTCCTGGCAGCACCAAACTCAGAATGCTTTAATAGCACTGAGCCTAGGAGATGCCATGTGAGGGGAAGGGGAATTAGGAAGGGAACAGCAGGAAAGACAAAAAATTAGTGCAGACACAAAACGCAATGACTTAATTGCTATCCTACAACATAAGCAAATGATTATAATCATCAAATTGTGCAATTGATAAAATATTCGAGAATTAAAACAAACAATCACCGTCCAATTCTTTCCAAGGACACTGTAATGAAAATCATACGTCACTTTTCCTAATAAAGATTTCTTTTCATAAACAAACCTAAGTCATAAAAAACTCTATGAAAGTCAAAAGACTTAATTTCCATAATTCAAGTTAAAAAAGTAGAATGAGAAGGCCTTCATTAGGAATAATAAAGAAATAACTGCAGCCGAAAAGTAGACGTTGAAAAGCAATGGTCTCTTGCCAGTAATTATAAAGCAAATGTTCGAAATCGTTTGTGCGCTTAGATTAAGATGAAACAAAAATACAAAGTTTCACTTTGGCCTCTCGAGAAAGCAATAAATCTCTTTGTCAGCTGAAACTGTATCAAATGAACAGCCTATGAATAAACAAACGCTCACCTATGATGTCGGAAAACCGAAACAGCAGCGAGACACGTGCCGTCTGAAGATTTCCACTGACCGAGGATACAAAGTATTCCAAATGAAGGGCGAGCGAAGAACACTTCAAATAAAAGGCTTACCTGTACGAGAACGACCTACTCG
The DNA here is from genome assembly GCF_031143425.1 of Pleurodeles waltl. Taxonomy (NCBI): domain Eukaryota; kingdom Metazoa; phylum Chordata; class Amphibia; order Caudata; family Salamandridae; genus Pleurodeles; species Pleurodeles waltl. The sequence continues at coordinate 505,231,005 of NC_090439.1, read as the reverse complement.
TTAATTCTTTGCCGGAATGGCAAAGAGCACACAGAGTAGAAGCGCTCCAACTCCTAGACAGGATGCAGAATAGTGAGCGAGTCTAGAAGGGTGTGGCTGCTATTTATAGAGTGGCCACACCCAAAGATGGCCACCACTCCAATGGAACTGAAACCAATAATGTTTTGCAAAGGTTCAGGCCCTCAGTTCTCACACAATGCAATAGTGTGTAACAATGTGTGCAAAAGCTCATGTCCCATCCCCCACATGATGCACAATAGTATTACAACGCAACCACCATCGACCTGTTCCCGCCCAGTGTGATTTACCACATGGGGGTGCAGCGAACACAATCCTGCACAAGAGGGGATTATAACTGGTGACATCTTATGTGCATCGTGGGTAGTCGTTATAGAAACGCCATTGGGGACGGGTCATAGACCGTGGGATGCTCTACTTTTGCCACCACACCCCTCTCGCAAGCGCGGTCTAGGACCCGGCTTATCTGGGTGAAGGAGGTGAAAGCGGCGTACCAGACGGGGAGCATGGACGTTGGTTGCAGGTTCCCATGAGTCATTTTCGGAGCTGGAGCCTTTCCAAGATACTAGGTACCATAAAGAGGATTGGCGAAGACGTGAATCAAGGATGGAGCGTACCTCGTACTCCCATTGACCATGCACCTGAAGGCGTGCGGGTCGTCGTACACAAGAAGGATGAGCAGGTTTCAGTGAGGATGTATGAAACACTGGATGTATTCTTAAAGAGGGTGGTAATTTTAACTTATATGTCACGGTGTTGATCTGACGGAGAATTTTATAAGGACCTATACATTTTGGATGAAACATGTTTTTGTGTTTGAAAACAGAGTTTTTAGTGAATAACCAGACTTTATCATTTTCTTTATAGATAGGACCAGGGTGGTGTCTTTTGTCATACTGTATTTTGTATTTTATTTTTGCCTGTCACAAATGTTCTTGTAATTGTAAATATATCTTTTGCATATGAGATATCATATTTTGAACTGCTGGTGTGGTATCAGATGTTAAAGGAAGCTTGACCGTTAGAGTGTGTGGATGGCGACCATACAAACCAAAAAAAGTGTAGTGTTTATGGAAGAATGATGGGAGTTATTGTAAGCTAATTCTGCAAGCCATAGGAGATCTGGCCAAGCGGTTGATGATTCGTCAGCATAGCATCGTAAATACTGTTTTAGAGTCTGATTCAACCTTTCTGTTTGATCATCAGTTTGAGGATGGTAACTGTTGGACATGATAGAGTCAATCCATAGGTTTTCACACCATTTTTGCCAGAAATGAGCATAAAACTGAGTTCCTCTATCGGATAAAATGATTCTCAGAAGTCCATGAAGACGTGCGATGTTGTGAAGGAGTATTTTTTCCAATTCACTGGGTGTCGGAAGTCCTTTACATGCAATAAAATGCACATATTTAGTAAAACTATCTATTACTACAAATATGACTGTAAAAAGTTTCACCTTGGGAAGTCCAGTAATGAAATCCATGGAAATATGTTCCCAAGGGTGACCTGGAACAGGAAGTGGCATCAATAAGCCTTTGGGTTTACTATGATCGCTTTTACACCTCGCACATACCTCGCATGAGTGTAACATTTGTCTTAAGTCTTTGGAAAAAGTAGGCCACCAGAAATATCTTTTCATTAGTTCAGTTGTTTTTTGTGGACCTGGATGTCCAGCTGAAGGATGGTTATGTAACCAATGAAAGGCTGTTGGTCGCAACTCTACTGTAGGTAAGAACACTCGAGAGTCGTATAAGGGTAGGCCTTGAAGAATGGATTTTTTGGCATCATCTTGTAACCAGTCTTGCCACTGTGTGACGTGGAAGTTGTTGCGAATAAGATCGATGAATTTTTCAGCCGCTACCACACATAGAAGTTTTGATGGTGTTATGATCGGTAGGAGTTTTTGTTTCACGTGCATAATTGAAGAATCCTGCCGGGAAAGAGCATCCGCTTTTCTATTGTCTGTTCCCGGCCAAAACGTCACTACGAAGTCAAATTCTGAAAAGGAGAACATCCACCTTAATTGTCTGGGAGACAACACTCTTGTAGAACTCATAAACTGTAAGTTTCAATGATCGGAATAAACAGTTATTGTGTGTTTTGTTCCAAGCAGATAATGCCTCCATTCCTTGAAAGCATCGCGGATGGCTAGCAGTTCTTTCTCTGCGATGGTGTAATTTTGTCCTGCTTCATTTCATTTTCTGGACATATAGGCAATAGGGTGTAATTGTTCCTGCAGTTGGATGACGTTGAGAGAGAATGGCACCTATCGCGACATCTGAAGCATCCGTTTCTACTATGAATGGTTCTGCAGTATTGGGATGGGCTAAGATGGGGGTGGTGGTAAAAGCCCTTTTTAAATCTTGAAATGCTTCTTCAGTGTCTTCGGACCAATGGAAGGTGGATTTTTTACGTAATAGTTTCGTGATTGGTGCTACCTTCTGGGAAAAATGGTCAATGAAACGCCGGTAAAAATTTGCAAATCCTAGGAAACACTGAATGTCTCATACAGATTTTTGCGTGGGCCATGCTGCCACAGCTCAGATCTTCTTCTCTGTCATTTGCATTCCGTTGGGTGTTAGAATCACTCCTAGAAATTCTACCTCCTTAACATGGAACTCGCACTTACTTAATTTACAGTATAGATGGTGGATTCTTAATGTTTGTAGAACAGTTTTTACATGTTCTTTGTGTATACTTTCAGAGTTGGAATATGTCAAAATGTCATCGATGTATACGATCATAAAGAGATCCAAATATTCTCGCAAAACGTCACTAAGGAAATACTGGAATGCTACTGGGGCTTTACACAAACCGAACGGCATTACAAGATATTCGAACAAGCCATATAGGGCCAGATGTAGCAACAAACCAAATTGCGAGTTGCAATTTGCGAGTCCATCCGACTCGCAAATTGCAACTCGCAATTTGGTATGCAGTACGGTGTCTCAGACACCGACTGCGACTCGCTATGGGGTCGCAATGACCCACCTTATGAATATTCATGAGTTGGGTCGCAAATTGCGGCCCCATAGCGAGTATAGGCACTCGCAAACATGGAGGCCTGCTGTCGTCAGCAGACCTCCATGTTCGTGACTGCTTTTAAATAAAGCAGTTTTTTTTTTTTAAGTGTAGCCCGTTTTCCTTACAGGAAAACGAGCTGCACTTAAAAAAAACCCGAAACCTTTAGTTTCGGTATTTTTTCAGGGCAGGGAGTGGTCCCTTGGACCACTCCCTGCCCTGAAAAAATATTTTTGGGTCCAGTCACAAACTGGAAGGGGTCCCATGGGGACCCCTTCCAATTTGCGAGTGGGTTACCATCCACTTGAAGTGGATGGTAACTGCGATGCCATTTGCGACCGCGTACGCGGTCGCAAATGGTATTGCATCCCACTGCGAGTCGCAAATAGGAAGGGAACACCCCTTCCTATTTGCGAGTCGGAAATGCATTTTGCGAGTCGGTTCCGACTCGCAAAATGCATTTCTGCATAGGAAACTGCGTTTTGCGACTCGCAAACGGCAAATTTTGCCATTTGCGAGTCGCAAACAGTTTCCTACATCTGGCCCTTAGAGTCTTAAAAGCAGTTTTCCATTCATCACCCTCTTGTATGCGAACCAGATGGTAAGCCCCTCGCAAATCAAGTTTGGTGTATATTACTGCCTTTTTTACTTGGTCTAGTAATACCGGTATATGGGGTAATGGATATTTATTTTTTATGGTGATTTTATTCAGTGCTCTATAGTCAATGCAAGGTCTTAATTCACCATTTGCCTTGGGTACGAAGAATAATGGAGAAGCCATTGGAGAGCGTGAATGTCTGATTAATTTATTAGCCAGACATTGATCGATATATTCACGCAAATGTTGATTCTCTTTTTCAGATAAGGCATACATTCTGTAATTTGGTATATTAGCACCAGGGGTCAGATCAATCTGACAATCATATGGTCTATGGGGGGATAAAGTACTTGCCGCCTTTTCACTGAAGACATCAATATATTCGGTATATTTTTCTGGCAGAATTGTTTTCTTCTCTGCAGCAGTGGCCAGGTAATGTTGAGGTCCTTTTTTATCTTCACCTTTATTTTTGGAACAATGTTTTTGGCAATGTGAAGAAGAAAATTGTAAAGTTTGTTCTTGCCAATTCATACCTGGATTGTGTAATGACAACCATGGCATACCTAATATAAACCCATATTGAGGCGCCTGAATCAGATCAAATTGTATCTTTTCATGGTGTTCTTGATTTGTGACATCTTTACATATCATTTACATTAGTGAGGTATGCATGGTAACCGGACCTCCCGCTAATTCACTACCATCTACTGCTTGGATAGTCTCGGGTATCTTTTTCTTGACACATGGTAGTTGTAATTTCTGAGCAGTTTGGAGATCTATAAAGTTCCCTGTTGCTCCTGATTCTAATAAGATTTGTACAGAATGTCTTTTTTCTATGACAATAAGTTCTGCAGTGATTCGAAAATGTTTAACGTGGTTACTAGTACAAGAACAGACTGAAGGAATAGCAAACCTACCCAAGAGATTCCCTTCTTTGTTTCTTGAGCCTTTTAGTTTTCCTCAAGAGTTTCCAAAGTAGCAACTTGTTGCCTTGTATTGGTGTTTAAATCCATCTTATTCTTTGGTTTTAGTTGACATTCTCTTACAAAGTGACCTCTTTTCCCACAGTATAGAGATTGACCCTTGCGTCGTCGTGTATCTTTTTCTTCTTTGGTTAGAGTTTGTCGAATGGTTCCAATTTCCATTGGTTCTGTTGAATTATTTGAGGATGATGATGAGTTTTTATATTTATCTATACGCCAAGAGGTTTGTTCTGGCCTTTTTCTATCCCCTTTTCTTTCGGTAATTCTGTGATCCAATCTGAGAGTTAAATTTATCAAGTCTGTACAGGTTTTTGGTTGTGGATCGATTTGTGCCAGAACATCTTTTAGTTCTTCTTTCAGACCTTGGTAAAAATTGCTGACCTTTTCTCCTCAGGCCAGGCGGTTTCTACCACCATTTGGTTGAAATGAGATAGGTATGTGATTAAGTCCTTGTTACCCTGTCATAATTCTAATAGTTCTTTATCTGCAGACATGGTAACTGCTCGCCTATCAAAAACCTTCTCAAACTCATCTACAAACAAACGCCAATTATAGAACAATGGGCTGTCTTGTCGCACCAAAGGAACCGCCCAAGTAGCTGCATCACCAGTTAAATAAGAAATGAGCAATGCGATTCTGGATTGTGAGTCCGTGAATGCAGCAGGTCGGCATGTAAAGTGTAATTCTACTTGTGTAAGAAATATTTGAATTTTACTGGCATCTCCCAAAAATCTTTCTGGTGCAGCTAATGGAATTTGTGTAGGTACATTCACCGCAATATTCGTGGGCGTTGCGGGCGTTGGTCGTGATTGAGGTGTGACTCCTGTTCCGTCTACCTTAAGTTGGAATTGATTTACTTTGCTAACCAAATCAGCAGTGGCATTCTTTGATTCTACCAAATCCCTTTGCATTCGCGTAATCACTTGCATTAATGTGTCAAGGGTAGCCATCTTGTACAGCTCCCACACAGATCAAGAGGAAATTAAATTTGTGGGCTCACTATTCTGTCGTGATCACCCTTTCCTCGGGATCTACGGGTTGCTGAACAAGATTGCCCACCTCCTGGCAGCATCAAACTCAGAATGCTTTAATAGCACTGAGCCTAGGAGATGCCAAGTGAGGGGAAGGGGAATTAGGAAGGGAACAGCAGGAGGGAGATCTGAAAGACAAAAAATTAGTGCAGACACAAAACTCAATGACTCAATTGCTATCCTTCAACATAAGCAAATGATTATAATTATCAAATTGTGCAAATGAGAAAATATTCGAGAATTAAAACAAACAATCACCGTCCAATTCTTTCCAAGGACACTGTAATAAAAATCATACGTCACTTTTCCTAATAAAGATTTCTTTTCACAAACAAACCTAAGTCATAAAAAACTCTATGAAAGTCGAAAGACTTAATTTCCAAAATTCAAGTTAAAAAACTAGAATGAGAAGGCCTTCATTAGGAATAATAAAGAAATAACTGCAGCCGAAAAGTAGACGTTGAAAAGCAATGGTCTCTTGCCAGTAATTATAAAGCAAATGTTCGAAATCGTTTGTGCGCTTAGATTAAGATGAAACAAAAATACAAAGTTTCACTTTGGCCTCTCGAGAAAGCAATAAATCTCTTTGTCAGCTGAAACTGTATCAAATGAACAGCATATGAATAAACAAACGCTCACCTACGATGTCGGAAAACCGAAATAGCAGCGAGACACGTGCCGTCTGAAGATTTCCACTGACCGAGGATACAAAGTATTCCAAATAAAGGGCGAGCGAAGAACACTTCAAATAAAAGGCTTACCTGTACGAGTATGACCTACTCGTTAATTCTTTGCCGGAATGGCAAAGAGCACAAGCAGCAGAAGCGCTCCAACTCCTAGACAGGATGCAGAATAGTGAGCGGGTCTAGATGGGTGTGGGTGCTATTTATAGAGTGGCCACACCCAAAGACGGCCGCCACTCCAATGGAACTGAAACCAATAATGTTTTGCAAAGGTTCAGGCCCTCAGTTCTCACACGATGCAATAGTGTGTAACAATGTGTGCAAAAGCTCAAGTCCCATCCCCCACATGATGCACAATAGTATTACAACGCAACCACCAGAGGGGATTATAACTGGTGAGATCATATGTGCATCGTGGGTAGTCGTTATAGAAATGCCATTGGGGACGGGTGCTAGACCGTGGGATGCTCTACTTTTGACAGGTAGCTATAATTTTCCAATCAGACCTAGAGGCACCAGTGAACCCACGCTGCTATGTCAGGCCTGGCCTAGGGGCACCCAAGGACACACACCCACCACCCGGATACCACCCCACCAGGCGTAAGCTGTAATGATAGCCACTGTACTCACTCCCTTGTGGCTGCTGTGTTGCCCTCAAGCGCCCATCAAGCTCTGGATAGGTCACTGCCAGTATGTGGGCCATCAGGGAGGTCAGGGTTCAATGGGCACCCCTTACTCGTTGGGAGGCCATCCTCAGCTGGGCCTCTGCGGTCTTCCGTGCCCAGCAGCTCAGTTCCTCCCACCAATTGCGACAGTGGGTGCTCCGCCTGCCATAGACCCCCAGGGTCTGCACTTTCTTGGCAATGGCCCGCCATATACCCTTCTTTTTATGGGCGCTGACCTGCAGAGGCAAGACAGACAGGGGAACACCATTAGCCAAACAGTCCAGCCGGTAGCACGAATGACCCACCATACCCCTTTCCATTGGCACATACATAGCCCAGCTCACAACATGTACACTGCCAACAGATAATCACCCCCCTTACTCAATGCCTTCACACACATCTCCATGCATCCATGTCACATTCATCGTGCCCACAGTGTACTCACCTGTTGGTCTGGAGGCCCATACAGGAGTCCGTACTGGGGTAGGACCCCATCCACCAGTGGCTCCAAATCCTCCAAAGTGAAGGCTGGGGCCCTTTCCGCAGTCACACTGGCCATGGTAGGTTTCAGACACAGGTCACAGCAGCACATGCAGTGTAGGTCCTCTACTATGGAAGGTCAGGTAACAAGTGAGGAATATGATAGAAAATGGCGGTCATGTCTGCAGCGGTGCCTAACGTCACCACCTGCGTAGATCACCATTGGCCAATGTAACCCATAGGGCCCAATATTAACCAATGAGGATTTGCACGGCCGTTCCCGACCGCCTCCCGCCACGGCGCACAACGTCAGCGGAATTATCTCACTTCCACCTGTCCCTCCACACAGGACAGGCGGATGCCATTTCAGGTGGGGGAGCCCTATGGAATAGTGCTGCATCGCAAGAGAAATAGGTACATACTGGGCAAATCACACTAACCTATTACATGTTCACAGAATGCAAACTACTGTTGTGGCTCACTGGTTCAGTTTGTGACAGGCTCCTCACTCTTTTGTCCCATAGATTCCTACCGCTGTGGATGAATAGGAGATGGAGACATACCCCCGTGTACAGACCCCTGGTGGACTTGGCTACACTGGAGGACAGGCACATAATACTCACCTATAGACTCGACAGGGCCACAATCACAGAGCTGTGTGCCCAATTGGAGCCTGACCTAATATCTGCTATCCGTCACCCCACTGGGATTCCCCCTCTTGTGCAAGTGCTATCCGCACTCCATTTCCTGGCAACTGGTTCTTTCCAAGTGACTGTGGGCTTGACAGCAGGAATGTCACAGCCAATGTTCTCAAATGTGCCAACAAGAGTGTTGTCTGCCCTGATAAAACACACGTGCAGCTACATTGCATATCCCCAGGTTGAGGATTTGGCCACTGTGAAGGCCGAGTTTTATGCATTGGGACATATCCCCAATATAATTGGGGCGATTGATGGAACACATATTGCATTTGTCCCCCCGCCAGAATGAACAGGTGTTCAGGAATAGTAAGAGTTTCCACTCCATGAATGTGCAGATGGTGTGCTTGGTGGACCAGTACATCTCCCACATCAGTGCTAAGTATCCAGGGTCGGTGCATGATGCCTTTGTCCTAAGGAATACCAGCATCCCAAATGTGATGGCCCAACTATAAGCACAGGGTGTGGCTTATAGGTGAGCCCTGGTTCCCACCCAGTATATGTTGGTGTATGGGTATGGTGTGGGCCAGATAGGACAGTGTGTGGCTAAATGTTTTCCCTCTATAATTGAAGGTGACTCTGGTTACCCAAACCTATCATGGCTGCTTACCCTGTGAGGAATGCCAGGACAAAGGCAGAATAATGAGGCGCATGGGCGAACCAGAAAGATAACTGAGAGAACTTGTGGCCTTCTGAAGGCTAGGTGTAGGTGCCTCCATCTAACAGGTGGATCCCTGTGCTACTCACCCAAGAAGGTCTGCTAGATAGTGGTGGCATGCTGCATGTAGCACAACCTGGCTCTCAGACGACATGTCCCTTTTCTGCAGGAGGAGGAGACTGGAGAAGCCCCTGTGGCAGCAGTGGACCCTGTGGACAGTGAGGATGAGGAGGCAGAGGATGAAGGTGAGGACCACAGAACATCTGTGATCCATCAGTACTTGCAATGACACACAGGTAAGACAGTGTAACTTTACATTTCAATGATTTTGGTTGTAATCTGTGTGGCATTGGCATGCTGGTAATTCCCAATTCAATGCCCACTTACTGTTCCCTCTGGCTATTCATTTTGCAGATGTTGGTGATTTGACAAATACGCCTGCTGTGATCACTACAGACAGCTACAGGTCATTAATTCTATGCTCATTCTGTATACAGTTCATTTGCAATGGTTGTACCTGTTTCAAACAATATATATTTGACATACATGACATATTCGAAATCGATTTTTGTCAAAGCGTGTTTATTGAAGTGCTAACATATAGGGGAAAGTGTAATGGGATGGGGTGATGATGGAGGAAGGTCCAGGTTATTGTTCCAGTCTATTTGCAGCACAGGTGCATTGTCCAAGGGGAAATAGGAAGTGGAGCAATGGCAGTTCAAGGTGGACAGGGTGACTGAGTGGGACACAAGGGGGACAATCAGGAGAGTCTCATTTCCTGGCGGGGTCTTGGCAAGTGTCTCTGGCTTCTGTCTGGATCACAGGGAACGCTTTTGGGATGGTTCACCTTCTGCAGGGGGATGGGTGCTGGTGGCCTGTGAGTCCTGTGGCGGGGCCTCCTGGCCACTAGCGACAGAGGAAGTGGATGGCTGTTCAGATGACTGGCTAGTGGCAGGGGCCCGCTGGTGTGAGACTGCCTCCCTCATAATGTTGGCCATGTCTGCCAGCACCCCTGCTATGGAGATCAGGGTGTTGTTGATGGCCTGCAAGTCCTCCCTGATTCCCTGGTACTGTCTCTCCTGCACGTTGTCCAGGATCTGGCCCATCGTGTCCTGGGAATGTTTGTAGGCTCCCAGGATCTCAGAGAGTGCCTCCTGGATAGTCGGTTCCCTGGGCCTGTCCTCCCCCTGGTGCACAACACTCCTCCCAGTTTCCCTGTTGGCCTGTGCTTCTGTCACCTGAACCATGTGCCCACTGCCACTGACCCCAGGTCCCTCATTGTCTTGTGTGCTAGGTGTGGCCTGGGGTCCCTGTACAGGTGCACATGCTGCTGATTGACGTGTCCTGTGGACAGAGGTGTGGGTACACTGGGTGGGTGCTGTGGTGGTATTTCCTGAAGGGGGAGGCCCTGTGGTAGTGTGTGACTGGGCTTGGGTAACCGGCTATCCAGTGGTCCCTGATGGGCCAGGTATGTCGTCCAGATCCTGAAGTCCAGAGTTACTGTCATCACTGTGGGCCTCTTCTGTTGAGGGACTGGATAGTGCTGGAACTTCCTCTACGGTGAGATTGGCTGGGGTACCTGTAGGGATGTAAATGATGTGGTATGGTTGATGTGTATGACATATTGTACATCCCTGGCTTCCCCTCTATGGATGGTTTTGCTCTGCCAGCTTTCACTTTTGTATGTTAGTGTATGGTGGGATTGTTAGTTCTCTATGCTGTGCATGCTTTAGTGATGGGTGTCTATGCAGGGCTGGGAGGGGTGTCCATGCATTGGTACAGAATGCAGGGCTTGGCATTGGGATTAGTGAGATGTGATGGTGGAGTGTGTGGGATGTAGTGGAGTGATGGGAGCGAGGGTGAGGGTATGTGATGGCATGCAGGTAGGGGGTGATAATAGTAGAAAGTTGATTTACAAGTGTCCACTCCTTGTCCGAGTCCGGCCAGGCCCTCAGGATGCAGTATTGCCAAGACTTGCTCCTCCCATGCTGTGATTTGTGGGGAGGAGGTGGGGGTCCAACGCCAGTCCTCTGTATAGCGAGCTGTTTCTTTCTGCTATGGAACATACCTTCCCCCATAGGTCATTCCACCTCTTCCTGATGTCATCCCTTGTTCTGGGGTGCTGTCCCAGGGCGTTGACCCTGTCCACGATTCTCCGCCATAGCTCCATCTTCCTTGCAATGGATATTTGCTGCACCTGTGCTCCAAATAGCTGTGGCTCTACCCTGACAATTTCTTCCACCATGACCCTTAGCTCCTCCTCTGTGAAATAGGGGTGTCTTTGTGGTGCCATGAGTGTTATGTGAGGTGTGTTGGTGAGGGTGTGTTGGGTAATGTGTTGGGGTGTGTAATGTGGAGTGCATGAGTGATGTATGGGTGTGAGTAGTGTGTGGCTCTAGTTGTCTCAGTGGTCTTGGTACCTCTCTGGTGGCAATGATTTGTAATCGTAAAGGGTTGTGGGTAATGTGTGTGTTTTATAGTGGTGTTGGTGTGGTGTGTGTATGGGTGTCAGGTGTGTGTTGTTTGAATTGGCCAATGTGGTGTTGTTTTGTCTGTGGGTGTCTACTGTGAGCACGGAGGTATGTACCATCAACGGTTTACCGCCATTCAATGTCCGCTGTGGTGATTCGTGGTTCATAATGGGGGTGATTCTAACCCTGGCGGTCGGTGATAAAGCGGCGGCCAACCCGCCAACAGGCCGGCGGTCCAAACAATGGAATTCTGACCCTGGCGGGAACCGCCAACACAGCCCGCCACATTAACACTCCGACCGCCACGGCGGGACCGACAAACAGCGCGGCGGTCACCGCCAACAGCCAGGCGGCAGACAATGTACCGCCCACACTATCATGACCGGCCAATCCGCCACCTTTTCCGGGGCGGGAGCACCGCCGATAAAAACACGGCGGAAACAGACTACGAACGGGAAAACGCGCACCTCTACGCACTCCACGAGGAAGGAGGACAGCATGGAACCCGAATTAAACATCCTACCTGGTCTCGTCTACCTGCTCATCTACCACGAGTACGAACGCCGGCGCAGACGACAACGGTGAGTACTGCACCTACGACACAGGGGAGGGGGGAGGACGAAAGGTTACGTGCACACACATACGCGATACACCCACCCCCCCAAACCATGTACACACCAATGCAGAGCAACAAGTCACAGTGAAACCACCCAAATCCCCGTAAAGAAAACAAGGACATAATTAAATAGTGACTCGAAATTTATGGGAAATAAAAACCACTGATAATTCACAGTCAAATAGCAATAACAAATCAAAAATCCAAATTCAATATCCAGTGCATACGAAAAACCGAGGCAATAAGTCCTGCACATCTAACGAGATTCCAAGTGTCCGTGGGCCAAAGTGTAGCAACACAAGGGAAAAGCCCACACAGGAGACCTGAGTCCTTTGGAGAGAACACTGCAGGGGCATCTGATGAAAAAACCACAGGCACCTCAGGGGGAAGGGAAGGGGGGGGGCACCACAGCCACATGATTCCACGACGCCAGATCCACGAAGGGGCCACCATGCCCACTCGGCCATCCTGGGGAGTGCAAAGCCACAGTCTCTCAAGTCTCTACAGTGGGTGGCTTGGCCACTCGGCCATCCTGGGGAGTGCAAAGCCACAGTCTCTCAAGTCTCTACAGTGGGTGGGTTGCCCACTGTTCCATCCTGGTGAGTGCAAAGCCACAGTCTCTCAAGTCTCTACAGTGGGTGGCTTGGCCACTCGGCCATCCTGGGGATTGCAAAGCCACAGTCCATCAGGTGGATAACAGTCTCCACCGGTCAAGGAGGAGGCATGGTGGGCACAGTGAACCGTGAACAGTAGCTCGAGACAGATCCGGCACTGTCATTGTGCCAGTGGTGCTCGAGACGGCGGGGCCCAGCGGAGCGGTGCATGAGACAGCGGGGCCCAGCGGAGCGGTGCTTGAGACGGCGGGGCCCAGCGGAGCGGTGCTTGAGATGAAGGGCCCAGCGGAGCAGTGCTTGAGATGAAGGGCCCAGCGGAGCGGTGCTTGAGACGGCGGGGCCCTGTTCAGCGGTGCTCTTCTGCACGGCGGGGCCCTGTTCAGCGGTGCTCTTCTGCACGGCGGGGCCCTGTTCAGCGGTGCTCTTCTGCACGGCGGGGCCCTGTTCAGCGGTGCTCTTCTGCACGGCGGGGACCTGTTCAGCGGTGCTCTTCTGCACGGCGGGGCCCTGTTTAGCGGTGCTCTTCTGCACGGCGGGGCCCTGTTCAGCGGTGCTCTTCTGCACGGCGGGGCCCTGTTCAGCGGTGCTCTTCTGCACGGCGGGGCCCTGTTCAGCGTTGCTCCTCGCCACGGCGGGGCCCTGTTCAGCGGTGCTCTTCTGCACGGCGGGGTCCTGTTCAGCGGTGCTCTTCTGCACGGTGGGGCCCTGTTCAGCGGTGCTCTTCTGCACGGCGGGGCCCTGTTCAGCGGTGCTCCTCGCCACGGCGGGGCCCTGTTCAGCGGTGCTCGTCCAGTAGGTCAAGGGAGCCAGACCTGGCCTGGACTCCCTGCTCAGTCGCCCTCCGACCGTGCTGTTGCTGGACCCTTCGGTGACAGAGTCCTGGGCCCTTTGGTGTCCTTCCTAACACCCGGGATGGGGCTTGTGGGCCCCTCCTGCTCCGCGCTCCTGCTGGCTGACTTTTCCGCCCTGCTGCCCTTTCGCTCCTTAGATGGGGCTCTCGGGCCCTTGCCTCCCCTAGATGTTGTGGCTGGTGAAGTGGGCGAACTTTGCTCCTTGGGGGCAGCCGTGTCAGTCCTCTCACGGCGGCCCTTTAGCTTCCTGGTCTTCTTGCCTGGTGGGGGGCTGGCTGTCCCCTTGCTGCTGATTGAAGTGTCACTGCTGGCAAAGGGTGGGCTCCAGAACCCATGCACCACAGTGACACTCGAAGCTGGGCTGGTGGTGGCTGAGGTGCTCTTGGGACTCTTTGCAGATGGAGGGGGTGGGTCAGTGGAGGGAAAGAGGTCAAGATTAGCAAGGAAAACTTTCTTAGGACCAAGGTAAAAGGTAGGAGAAGTGGTGATGGAAGTGGAGGAAGAGGATGTGGTTGTAGGAGAGTCAGGTGTGCTGTCTTTGGGTGCAGGTGCATGTGCTGGAGGCTGTCGTGAGGTGGATGGCTGTTGGGTGGGTGTCTGCCTGCCTTTGTGTGTCTTGGAAGAGGGGGTGACAGACACAGTGGGAGAGGACACAGGGGACGTGTAAATGGTAGTGGGGGTGGTGACTGCACGTGTGCGGACTGGACTGGAGGGTGTGCTGGTGATGGAAGCACTGGCTGATGGTGGTGTGCATGCAGGTGTGAGTGTAGACGTCACAGGGAGGGAGGAGGGAGACGAGGAGGAGCGGGACACAGAGGTGGTAGTGACTGTTGGAATGTCTGCATCTGGGTGTTGCTTGCGTGAATGCTTGTGGGTTCTGTGGTGCTTGTGTCTGGATGAGCTGCCCTTGGGTGTTGAGGTGTGTGCAGGCTGGTCCGATGGTGTGGATGGGATAGGCTGAGGAACAGGAGACAGAGACAGGTTGGAGGCAGTCAGAAGAGGGAGGCTGGAGACAGGGACAATGGCTGCCGTCAGTGCTGAGGCCAGAGCATTGAACGATCGTTGATGGGCAGCCTGACCCGAATGAATGCCCTCCAGGTAGGCATTGCTCCGATGCACCTCCCTTTCTACCCCCTGGATGGCATTCAAAAGGGTAGTCTGCCCAACAATGATGGTCCGCAGGAGGTCAATGACCTCCTCACTGAGGGCAGCAGGGGTAACAGGGGCAGGGGCTGAGGTGCCTGGGGCGAAGGAGACGCCCGCCTTCCTGGGCGAGCGGGCACGGAGCGTAGGCTGAGGGGCTGCTGGGAGGGCGGGCTGGTGCGCTGGGTGGCGGCTGTACCTGTAGAGGCGGGGGGCCCGGATGTTGCCGCCACCGCTAGGGAGCTCCCATCCGAGGACGTGTCGCTGTCGCTGGTGTCACCACCGGTCCCCGTTGTGGTGCTCCCCTCGCCCTCCGGATCACTGGTGCCCTCGGTGTCTGTTCCTGGTCCCACCGGGGCCTTGTGACTTGCAGCTCCCTCGTGCTCCGATGCCAATTCTCCTCCGCCTGATGATGCTAATGCACAGATGCACAAGAAGATGAAGAAGAAGGGTGGGGGGAGAAAAACGAAGACCAGGTTGAGTGCATGCAATGTCAACACCGTTGGCGGAGAGGACAGACACAGGACCCTCATGCACTAAGCCACGCATTCGGGGTACACTACTCAGTACTTCTGACTAGGACAACAGGTCTAGAGACGACAAAGGCGCACATGTGTGATGCTGGACCATCGATAGCTGTACTTG
The DNA here is from genome assembly GCF_031143425.1 of Pleurodeles waltl. Classification (NCBI taxonomy): domain Eukaryota; kingdom Metazoa; phylum Chordata; class Amphibia; order Caudata; family Salamandridae; genus Pleurodeles; species Pleurodeles waltl. The sequence goes on along the minus strand of NC_090439.1, from coordinate 505,215,830 downwards.
TCACCCTACAGAGGTGGGGGCCGGGAGCACAGGGCCATGCCTAAAGGAGAGGACTACACTACAGAAAGCGCCCTGGCCTAATGTCACCCCCAACCCTCCTCCCCCACCCAGACGCCTCCACTGCGCAGAGAGATAGCAGAATGTGCTGATACTCACCCCCTTGTGTCTGCTGTGATGTCCTCAAGCGCCCATCCAAATCAGGGTAGGCCACCGCCAGGATCCGGGACATCAGGGGGATCAGGGTACGACTGGCACCCCTCCTAGGTTGGGAGGCCATCCCCAGCAGTGACTCAGCGGTCTTCCTGGTCCCGCGGCGGATGTCCTCCCACCTCTTGAGGCAGTGGGTGCCTCGTCTGACGTGGACCCCCAGGGCCCGGACTTCCTTGGCGATGGCACGCCATATGTCCACTTTCTGATGGGCGCTGACCTATTTGACATGTACAGGGTGGGAAGGAAAAATCATAATATTTCTGCATGTTAGATGCGATTGGCCCCCCCTCCCCAACCTTGCCATATGGCACATGCTCTCATCTGTCGTGCGTTGCACTCCTCATTCGCCCCCCACCCCACCAACTTAGCATCCACCCCACTCCACACAGGCATAGCCCATTAAATGTGCACCCAGTGTACTTACCTGTTGGTCTGGAGGACCGTAGAGTAACGCATACTGGGGGAGGACCCCATCCACAAGTTTGTCCAACTCCTATGACGTGAAGGCAGGGGCCCTTTCCCCAGTCGCAGCAGCGATTGTCACTTCCAGACCGAGGTCACAGCAGCACTTGCAGTATAGGTCCTCTCCTGTGGATGATCAGGTCTCGAGTGATTAAGCAGATAGAAAATGGCGGTCACGCCCGCGGCGGTGCGTACCGCGGCGGTGCGTACCGCGACTGCCGGCGCACCTCGTCATTGGCTCCTGAAACCCATAGGCCTCAATGTTAGCCAATGCGGCTTCGTATAGCGGTCTTCGACCGCCTACCGCCACGGTGTGCCACGCCAGCGCATTGACCTCACATCCCATTGTCCCACTTCACAGGTCAGGCAGCCGCCATTTCAAGGGCCCACATGGCATTATTTGTACTGCGTCACACAGGCCTAGGCCTTGCATTGCCACACATACACGCCTTTCAATACATAGATAATCGTGTGCTATGCATGCAGTGGTGAACGTACCTGTGACTTGCTTGACTCTGTGCTCCATGTTGTCCTTCCTAGGCACCGTCCGCTGGGACTTGCGAGGAGAAGGATGAATCCTCGCGTGTACCGACCGCTGGTGGACCTGTCGACAATGGAAGAACGCCACATCATACTACGATACCGACTTGACCGAGCCACTATACATGAACTGTGTGCCCAGCTGGAGCCAGCCCTGATGTCCCCCATCCGCCAACCCACAGGAATTCCCCCTCTAGTGCAGGTTCTGTCAGTCCTCCATATTTTGGCAAGTGGCTCATTCCAGACAACAGTGGCCATGTCATCTGGAATGTCTCAGCCTATGTTTTCAAAAATCTTGTCTAGAGTGTTGTCTGCCCTGACGAAACACATGCAGCGCTACATTGTATTCCCTGAGGAGGTTGATTTGGCCACTGTGAAGGGTGATTTTTATGCCCTTGGACATATCCCCAACATAATTGGTGCCATTGATGGGACCCATGTGGCTTTAGTACCCCCAAAAGACGATGAGCAGGTGTACAGAAACAGGAAAAGTTACCATTCGATGAACGTTCAGGTGGTCTGTTTAGCTGACCAGTACATCTCCCATGTGAATGCCATGTTCCCTGGGTCAGTGCATGACGCGTATGTGATGCGAAATAGCAGCATCCCTTATGTGATGGAACAGCTACAGAGACAACGTGTGTGGCTAATTGGTGACTCTGGTTACCCCAACCTGCCTTGGCTATTGACCCCAGTGAGGAATCCCAGGACCAGGGCAGAGGAACGGTACAATGAGGCCCATGGGCGAACTAGGAGGATCATAGAAAGAACCTTTGGCCTCCTGAAGGCCAGGTTTAGGTGCCTACATATGACAGGGGGATCCCTGATGTACTCACCAAAGAAGGTGTGCCAGATCATCGTGGCCTGCTGTATGCTTCACAATCTGGCATTGCGACGTCAGGTGCCCTTCCTGCAGGAGGATGGTCCAGATGGTGGTGTTGAAGCAGCTGTGGAGCCTGCAGAGAGTGAAGAGGAGGAAGACGAAGAGGACGACCCAGACAACAGGGACAGAGTTATCCAACAGTATTTTCAGTAGCACACAGGTAGGAATCACCCACGCCATTTAACATTTACTGAATGCCCCCTGCATCTTTACTTTGTGTATTTCCCCCCAGTTCTTTTAAACTGAAGTTTACTTTTCCCTTCCCTTTTCAGTGCTGTATGACCCACTGCGTGACTTCTGCTTGGTTAGCCCATGGACTAATGCTTATTGACATCGGTATGTTGTCCACACATAAATAACAGAACATTATTGATAAGTAATGTGTTATACATTTGTAATTAATACAGGCTGACTCCAGAATGATTTATGTGCAATGAGTGATTTATTTTTAGTGCTATATATTGGTACATGATATTAAAACGGTGATGGGTGAGGGTGGAGTTATGTCCATGGCAGAGTCCAGTTCTCGGTCGCACAGGTGCATTGTTCATATGGCTGTGGAAGGATGGAGCAGGGGCAGTTCAAGGTTGGACAGGGTGACACTGTGGGACAGTGGAATGACATCCGGGGGGATATTAGGCTGGCGGGGGTCTTGGCATCCTACTCTGTCTTCCTTTGAGATCTCAGGTTCCTCTTGCGGGGTGGTAGTTCTTCAGCAGGAGGTGGGGTTCCGGTGGCCCGTTGTTCTGTGGGGGCCTCCTGACCACTAGCGCCGGCGGAGGGGGTAGGCTGTTCCTGGCTAGTGACAGGGGCCCTTTGCGGTGCCACATGGTCCCGCAATGTGGTTTCTATCCGGTTGAGGGCCTGGACTATGGTCCCCATAGCGGTAGCGATGTCCCGGAGTTCATTGCTGAACCCCATGTACCGTTCCTCCGGCTGTGCCTGGATCTCGGTGAACCTGGCCAGTACCATCGCCATCGTCTCCTGGGAGTGATGATATGCTCCCATGATGGTGGTGAGGGCCTCTTGGAGAGTCGGTTCCCTGGGCCTGTCCTCCCCCCCCTGTCGCACAGCAGCCTTCCCAGTTGCCCTGTTTCCCCGGGCCTCTGTCCCCTGGACGGTGTGCCCACTACCACTGCCCCCAGGTCCCTTTTGTTGTTGGGGTGTTGGGTCAGCCTGGGTGCCCTGTAGTGGCGGACACACCGCTGATTGACGCGTCCGCGAGACAGAGGCATGGGCCCGCTGGGTGGGAGCTGTGCTGGTGTTCCCAGAGGGGTTTGGGTCTGCTGTGGCCTGTGTCTGTGTGTGGGGAACCGACTGTCCAGAGGTCCCCGATGGTCCGGGCTGGTCGTCAGGTTCTAGGTCGACAGAGCTGCTGTCCTCGCTGGGGGCCTGTTCTGGGGGTGGGATGGACAAATCTGGACCCTCCGTGGCGGTGTGTTGGCGTTCGGGCCCTGCAGGGGTAAAGGAGTATGGTTATTGTTTCTGTGTGTGCCATGGCGTGCATTTTGAGTGCCCTTGTCCCCCAGTGCTGGCATTCCCTTGTGGGAGGTGTTGTGAGGGTTTGGGGGGGGGGGTGTATGGGTATGTGCAATGGTCATGCTTTGGTGGTGGCTGTCTATGGTTTGTGTTGGCATTCAGGGGTTGGTGTTGTTTAGGGTGGGTTGTGCTGGTGAGACATTGGCAGGGAGGTTATGTGCTGGGGGGTGATATTGGGGGTGAGGGGGGGGGGTTGGCATGCTGGTGGTTGGGGGGGGTGAAGTAGTTGAGATTCGACTTACCAGAGTCCATTCCTCCGTGTACTCCAGCGAGGCCATCAGGATGCAGGATGTTTACCACCTCTTGCTCCCATGCTGTGAATTGGGGTGGAGTGGGTGGGGGTCCGCCGCCAGTCTTCTGCACAGCGATGTTGTGCCTGGAGATCATCGAGCGCACCTTCCCCCGTAGGTCGTTCCATCGCTTTCTGATATCTTCCCGATTTCTGGGATGCTGTCCCACAGCGTTGACCCTGTCTACGATCCTTTGCCATAGCTCAGTCTTCCTTGCTATGGTGGTGTGCTGCACCTGTGTGCCGAAGAGCTGGGGCTCAACCCTCATGATTTCCTCCACCATGACCCGGAGTTCTTGGTCCGAAAACCTTGGGTGTCTTTGGGGTGCCATGGGGTGGTGTGGATGAGGTGTGGGGTGGTGTTTGTGGTGATGTGCGTGGTGATATGTGGTGATGTGTGCGTAGATGTGGTGTGGGTGATGAAGTTGGGTTCCTGTGTGTGTTGGGGTTTTCTATTGCTGTGCTCGCTCTCTCTATCTCTATCTCTCTCGCTCTCGCCTTCGCTCCGATTTCCAACTAGTGGGGGTTTGTGGGTGATGTGGGTGTGTGTTTTATAGTTGATTGGATGTGTGGGAGTGTTGTTTGTATGTGTCTCAGGTGTGCGTATTTCAAAATGTCCAATGTGGCAGTGTTTTGGAGCTGGGTGTGTATTTTGAGCGCGGCGGTGTGTACCGCCAATGGAATACCCCGGTTGAAAGACCGCCGCGTGGATTCGTGGGTCAGAATGGCATGGGCGTGTTTGTGTTGGCGTGACGGTGGAGGTTTGGTCATCTCCAGTTTTCCGCGGCCCGCTGATGTGGCGGCCTTCCTTGGATGTCGGATTTTTGGCGGTTTCACAGTTGGTGGTCAGAATGACCGTGGCGGTTTACCGCGGCCGCGGCGGTGGACTGGCGGACTTCTGACCGGCGGTAAGGGCCTTTTACCGCCGAGGTCAGAATGACCCCCAATGTGATGGGCGTTGTTCTGTTGGCGTAATGGTGTAGCTTTTGGGACTGCCAGTTTATCACTGACCTTTGGTATGGCAGATTTGTGTATGTGGCTGAATTCGGGTCGGATTGGTGTGTGTGTGTCATAATATGGTGAACGGATATCCTCCACCGCGGCGGTAAGTTGGCGGCCGTCAGCGTGACGGTAAGTGGGATTTACCACCAGTGTCATAATGAGGGCCTATGTTTTTTGTTTGGTACTGTATGGTAGCGTTCCGCTTCTTTGCCCTTTAACAGTGTGAGTCCATCCATGTATAAACAATAATATCTTTAGTGATATGGAAAATTCATGACTGCCTTGAGTTTGCTCTCTGAACACGATTGTTCAGCTTAGCTGAAAGCTAACTACCTTCTTACAATCAACTGAATATAACAAAGTACAATGTTCATGGCTTCTAAGACTGTTATGGCTACTTATGATGTATGTTAGATAATTTATGACGGTAGTAGTGGTGTAAGATTCGCACCTCCTATCCTACAGGCAAAAACAGTAATGGGTGATATGAAATACAGCAAAACAAAAAACTGTCAGCAAGGTATGTTTCTATATTCCAGCCCTAATAACAAAGGCATAGCAATCTGTTGTGCCAATTGGATCCACTGAGCCTGTATAGTCACAAAAGATACCAGACACACTCTGAACATCAAGTCCAAATATTAAGTCTTATAATCCAAATAGTAAGGATGTGTATAAACCAAATGAAGCCCAAATCTTTTATTGGTATGTAGCTAAGCCAGTTCTTCCAAGTCTACAGATTCTTTCCACAACAGCCGACACGTGTTTTGTCACATCTGTGACTTTCTGAAGGCTGTGAAAGTATATGACAAGAACCATACAATGTAAACTCTATTAGATGACAGGGATTAAAAGACAAAAAGTAAGTGTGCTTAGCCTTTATGCAGAGCAAAAATCCTTAAAAGAGAATCAAGAGATCCCAAGGCATACCATGACAAGAGTAGAAAGGGATGTTCAAAGACTCTATTCTGAAAAGGGACCTCAACACCACTGTGCAAAGAAGTGCAAAGCAAGACAATTAGTGTGTAGACTTAGAGCCTTATTGTGAGTTTGGCAGTCCACCAAACTTGCGATGGCAGTCGGACCGCCGCACTTCTGGTGGTCTTACCACCAGATTATGATCCCAGCGGTCGGACCCCCAGGAGACTGCCACCACCGCCAGGATCAGGGATCCCAACATGTTTGCGGTGGTCGAAGTCGTGGTCAGCCATGGGGGTGCTGAGTTCAGCACCACCCTGCTAATCACAACTCCACTTTCCACCAGCCTTGTCATGGCGGGGTCTTGGCAGAAAGCCAGTGCTGAGGGCCACAGGGTGTACAGGGGGTCCCTGACCGTGTCATGGGCAGTGCAAGGCCCCCCTGCCAGCACCCTCGGAATGCGCACTGTCTTCTACTGCAGACAGGAACCCTTCGTACATGCCAGGACTGAAAAAAATGTGAGGCTCCTTAGAAATGTGTAAACGATGTCTGTGTCCAGTAATCTTGGTGAGAGATCTAAGTAAGTTTTAGCATGGCGGAGATAGTGGTGACTGGCCGCAGAGCTGTTTTCCCCTGAGGGTCCAGTCGAGACCAGTATCTGGGCAGTTCGTGAGGCATTTTAAAAGACACAAGACCCAGGTGGGCAGCATGCTTTTTTGAGTAGGGAGATCCTCCCTCCCTAACAGACCTGCTTTTTGGATACATGCGCCTTATGGGTCCAGATGAGGCCAAAATGAAATAGGCCGAAACGCATCAACATAATTTTATCCATGAGTCCCTATTATTTTCTGAGACAAGGACAGTGGCGGATTCCACTATTTGTTCTACAGTGCAAATAACAGCAATAGACTGTGGCAACTGAGTTTAGCCTAATGGACTACCTGAATAGAAGCACCAACATTGCTTGTAATGATGGACTACGACCACAAATAAGTTACACATAAGGGCTATGTAATTGATATAATGGTTTTAGAGATGATATGTAATGTTTAGGTTATTGTCCCAGAGGAGTATCTAGAGTGGCAAGGGGCCAATACTCCACAGTGTACATTGAAACAATAAAAGAAATTACATATATGAGGACAAAAATAATTCATGTTTTAAGTGATGTTTTTTGATTGATCCGTCAAGAGTCAATTTTGTGTTTTTCGAATTAGACATCTAAGTAGGGGCTGCAAATACACAATGTTAAAATGAGTGTTCTAAATCACAAGCAGTCAAATCCAAGATTTGGAAGTATTGAAAAAACATAATGAAGGCATCCACTGAAAACCTACCCTAATCCACTGGCTATGGCATGTGTATGTTAACAGTCAAGTGTTCAGATTGCATCAGGACCATGATTAGTCTCCATCTAAGTTAAACAAAAAGAACCTAAGGTAAGCTAAAGCTTTGCAATAATCGTTGTTAAACACAGCTTAGAATCCTGTTGAATTAATGTGATAGGCGTGGCCAATGGCACTTTCAAATTGGAAACAGTCACATGTGACAGCCCTGTAATGATTTGTGCAGGTCTAGTGGTTTGATGACTGGCCGACTAGTGTGACTGCCCCAGAATACCGAAACTGTTTCCGAGAGACCAGGGAGATAGATAAATAAAGGTGGAAGGTGAAGAGTGCGGTCTTCCCTTCCTGCACCTACCATTAATGTGTCTGTCCTTTGTCCTCGCGCTCCCTGCGTGTTAGCTCACAAAGGTCCCTGCTGCTCACCCGCACAACACTGGCAACGAGGGGGTGTCGCTCCTGCACTCACCCTCCTACAGTGCCGGATGTCGGCGAAGCCCGACAGTGTTGGATCACTTCTACAGTGGCGCGGCCTGCCAGATTTGCAAGATACTTGAAGGTCACATCTTGCTGTGTCTGTATCAGCGCATGTGCTGACAAGGCCTGCTGTTCCTGGTCCTAGGCCCGGACCTGTTTGCTGGCGAGAACTGCCTGAAGGATTGGCCCTGACATTTGCGGCTGCAGGGCTGCTGAACGCCAGATGGCTCTGGGGCCCGCAGTTCTGCCTACTGCTTTAGTGCGTGTTGCGGCCTGCACAAGCAGGTGACAGATTCAGCACATCCACAGCATGGAGGACTACTGCTGCTCTGTGGAGGCAAGACTGGCTAGATGAGTATCGGAGGACAAGTGTGACAGGCATGCTGGATCCTGTCTTTTGACTCAGAATCACAAGCTACAGACACTGCTCATGTGAGTCATTACCACAGCTGATGAAAGCGCTGAGGGACAGTTTAGGAAGTGCATGCAATTACCACTTGTATCCCACGTGTACTGTCTGCCACCAGGGCCGAATCGCACGAGTGGGAGCTTGCATGGCGAATCGCATGTGAAAAGAATTTTGATGTAGTCTGCAGTGAGTAGTTAGCCCTGAACAACCAGCAGAAATCACAGGTGGCGTGGTGACCTGAACCACTTACTCAACACACCATGGTGGGTGCGCTCCCGCCATTCAGCGAGCTAGCAGATCCTGCCACATCATCGCCCAGATGGAAAGTATGGGTTGGGTGACTGGAGAACTATTTTGTGGCCACCCGTGAGCCGGACATAGCAGTGAAGAGGTCCCTACTCTTCCATTTTGTGGGGGTTGAAGTGCATATACTCTTTAGACATCTTTCAAACACAGGTGCCTATGACAACTATGACGCAGCAGTGAGAGCTCTAAGTGCGCACTTTAACCTTGAAATTTGAAAGCTTCAAACTCCACCAAGTGCACCAGAGAGAGGGAGAATCCATTGACCAATTTTATGCCAGGCTCCGAGAGGTTTCAAGCACATGCATGAAAGATGATCAGCAGAAGGAGATACGAGTGCAAGTTGTATAAGGATGCAGGACCAAGATGCTCAGAGGCCTAATATTGAGGCAACCCAACATCAGCCTCGATAACATCCTATCATGGCGCGATCTCATGACCTATGCGCAGCCAGAGCAGCCAAGATGGGCCTGGCCATGTCTCACATGAATGTGTTGGGCCTGCAACAATATCGATACCTCCAGCCTCACCCGCCACTGGCTTCATCGAATAACAAAATATTCACATACGGTGTACCAATCTGGGGCCAAGAACCCTGCTAACTTTTTGTCAAGATATCCATCTGAGCCAGCTCAGGTCAACAGCGGAGAAGAGTAAGCCACTGAAGCCCATGTGCAAGCACTAGCTCATGGCAGTTGTCCAAAAGCCTTAAGCAGCAAGGAAATTTCTGAAGCTATCCTGGAAGACAATGCTCTGCTGTGAGCGAAACGAGCCCTGGAGGATGGCTCCTGGCACAATTTTCTCTGAAACACTGATAACTGGACCGTGACTGAGAGAGAGAGACTAACAAAGCTCTGGAGGGTACGGATCAAACTTAGCTCGAACCCTGATGGGCTACTCCTACGAGGACACCGGCTGAAGATTCCCCTGCAATTACAACAGGTGATCCTGCTGGCGCATGGAGGCCATGAAGGAATGGCAAAAATGAAAGCGCGCATGAGGAGAAGGTGTGCTTCCCTGGGATTGAGGAGGGAGTAGATGATTGTGTGTGACAATTCCCAGCCTACCAACTGATGGCCATCCCCAATGCACCTGCCCCAGTCATCACCAAAGAGACATGCACCACCCCATAGTCAAAGGTCAGCCTTGACTTTGGAAGTTTCCCAGACGGCCGGATCCACATGGTTCTCATAGATGGATACTGTAAGTATCTGATTGTTGAGGTAATCGAATCCATGGCTTTAATCCACGTTTGTCCAACCCTTGAGAAAATCCTTGCCATGTTTGGTCTCCCGGACAAGATCAAGACTGACAATGGACCCCGTTTTAAGGCGGAGAGTTTCAGGAGATGATAAGGCGTCTGGGCATCCGACATCACAAAATCATGCTGCAACGGCCTCAAGCCAACTGGGAGATCAAGTGGTTTATGCGCACGCTCAATAAAGTGCTCCGACTTGCCACCTTAGAAGCTACTGACCCGAACCTCAGCCTTCATTGGTTCCTAATGGAGTACATAGGAACTCCCCACTGTACCAGTGGCTGAGCTCCTTGGTCCCTAATGCTCACAGGGCAGAGGTGAGACACCATCCTCATTCCTCCTGGGTGGCAACCAGCCCCCTACTTTCTGGAGTGAACACAAGCCAGAAGAAAGGAAAGGGATAACAGGGAGAGTAAAAAAACAGCTTGCCACGCCACGGGACATGCGGATTGGTGATTAGGTGATCATCAAAGATTGGAAGCCTGGTTGGAAGTTCCACATGTCATACGAGCCAGGGATATGGACAGTAACCGGAGTGGCTGGTACCATGGTGACAGTGGAAAAAGAGAGACAGAGAGTGACGCGTAATAGCTCCTGGTTTCAAAAGGCAACATTTGTGGAACATTCAGATGAGCTGAGTGGTGATGACTATTCCCCAGCATGGTCAGCAGGTGAGGGTCCAGAACGGGGTTGTGAAGGTGACCTACTGTTGGCGACCAGACCAACCACTCAGAAATCCCAGGCTGATTGAGACCTGCACCCTCCGTCAACCTGTCGGGATCACCGATCCCAGCAGAGACGGTGGTACTGGCCCGGGTCGTAATGTGGCGGTCGGACCACCACAGCAGCAGTGGTCCTGACTGCCACCGTGAGTCTGGCAGTCTAGTGAACGCCAGACTTGTAATTAGGCCCTTAGTTCTTGGTCACAACAGCTGTAAAGCTCAGCCTCCCACCACAGCGCTGCGCTCGCAATTATGTTTGACCCTGTCCGCTTCTGATGCAGGGACAACCATCCTGCCATTTTCTTCTATGGAAGAACCGCGCAAGTGAGGGTGTAACAAAGAGCTGTTCAGCTCAGATTTGAGGTGGATAAACAATATGACCGGCTGCAATCAGGGCTCTGTTGGAGAACAGCTATGTGGCTTTGAAGCAGTGCCGTGCGTCTGAGGGAGCGCAGCAGGGGCCTACCCGAGCATGGATACTGCACATGCAGAGAGTATAGCACAGTATCTCTGATACTTGTCTAAATGGTTATATATATACATAAAAAAGTTCCCAGGACACCAAATCACTGACAACCTGGGGCTGTGTGACTACTAATAGGCCGTGAGCCCAGGTAAACTATGCCACGTGGCATAGGTGGAGTTTTTGCTGAAATCCATGCTTCAAACATAGCGCGGAGTGACAAAAACTCTGTGGACTCCTCCTACGGAATGGAGTTTACCACACAGGCCTATTAATGACCCTTAAATATTTCTTTGCTTTATTTATTTTATTGTAATTAATTTGGGGATGTAAAATAACCTAACATAAATCTATTGCCAAAGGTAGACTAGAAGTTTCTTGTAAATGTACAATTTTAAATTAAAATGAATAACTAACCCTAAAATATATTATTTTGTAATGATGAATTTTAAATCAAATAACTTAACTTCACCTTGGCAGTTAAGTAAATTATTTAATTATTATTTTATTAATTAACTAACCATATCCATCATCATCAATCTATTTCATTTATAGAAAAAGGAAATAGTAACACAGACTACTCAATTAGTTGGTATTACAATAAACATGTTTACGTAATTATTCCTAACTGTTAATTAATGTAAGTGTTATTAATACACATTTATAAACTAAAGATCTCTCCAAACATTATTTAGTTAAACCTATGATTATTCCTAAACTGGAATGATTATTCCTAAACTTTACTTGCTTTTAAATTAGATTAGTTCAATTTCAATTAAACAAGTGGCCCTAATCCTAAATGTTTTATATTTTAAATTAACCAGTGGCAGCTCCTCCATTAGGGCGCAGGAGCCTCGCCCCCCGCTAGCAGCAGCAGCTGCAACACCTTTACAAGAAACCAATAATAAACTGCATTTATAATTGTTTTATTGTAAAGGGGTGGGGCACTGGGGGTGACAAGCACTAAGGGTAGTGCACACTCCTCTCAGTGTGCATGTGTGTTTGGCCGGCCATCTTGGGCTGGCCAAACATTCATACGCAGTGTGCTCTCTCCAGCCCGGCACTGTGTTGCTGGGCTGGAGAGAGGAGGCACAGGCTCCCAGTCTGCCTAGGAGCACCCTGGCTGGGCGCTCCCAGCCAATGCTAATGCTGCTTTGAGCAGCGTCAGGATCGGCCGCAGGGCAGGCTGGGAGTGTGTGCCTGCAGCCTGTAGGGACGACCAAGGAATGAGGAGAAGCCCGGCTACAAAAGAGGAGGTACATTTCTATTTATTAATTTATTTTTTATTGAATGTTACACCCCCGCACACTGCCCTGCCCCTTTAGAGGTCAGAGAGCTGAGACTGAAATTAACGTAAATGCATTTTCATCTACATCAATGTAATGGCAGCTGATGTAGCAGTCATATGCATGGCCATTTATGTAGCAAGCCATCAAGGTAGTGTCATTGATGTAGGTAATGCAGCATGTGCAGTACATCCTGGAAGATGGAGTACTAATGCCCAAACCTATGTGCACTTCCTTGTTGAAGATTTGCACCAGCTCTCAGCACATCATCCCCATAAGCAAAGATTTTAACCCACAAATTCCTGGCATATGGACTTTTATCACAAATATTCACAACAGTCACACTCTACTCCCAGGCCCCCTTTACAGTTGCCAAAACAGGCTCTTAGATCTGCATCACTTTCTCCATCTTCCGACAGTCAGTGGAAAGACCGTCTTTGTATTCTTAGTCTATTGGATACAGCAAAACCGATTCCAAGGTCCCTAGTTTCATAAGTGTACCAACTGTAGTGCACTGTCGTAGTTTGGACTCTTGCTCTAGGCAAGACTGCTGGTTCGAGGATGACAGTACTTATGTTTGTAGGTGACTGTGCCTATCCTACAACAAGTTGCAACTGTAGTCCCAACCCTTCCGGCTCACTAGCAGTACCTCACCAACAACCCAAACAGTTAATGGTGATTTGTGGAAGCCTTTACGCATGGACTCAGAAGTATGATATCTCAGGGAGTGTCGTGGTTAAACGGAGATCACCCTTTCTCACAGATATAACATGTCTCAACCAAACACAGGCAATGACGAAGATGCAATAATGTTTCAATAGTTTTTATTTAATACAATACGGTAAATCGCCTGGGCTGCAATGATTAAGATAATGAACAGTGCAAGAAATAGAATTGTAAAGACGAGAGTCATAATTATGAAGACCCCGACCATCTTGCATTAGCATGGAAAGACATAAAGGGGGTCATTCCGACCTCGGCGGTAAAAGTCGCTTACCGCCGGCCAGAAGGCCGCCATAACACCGCCGCGCCCGCGGGAAACCGCCACAGTCATTCTGACCCGCAACTGGCAAACCGCCAAAAACCTGACATCCACAAAAGTCCGCCACACCAAAGGTCAGCGGGAAACTGGCGATGACCAAACCTCCACCGTCACGCCAACAGAAATACGCCCATGCCATTCCGACCCGCAAATCCCCGCAGCGGTCTTTCAACCGCGGTATTCCATTGGCGGTACACACCGCCGCGCTCAAAATACACACACCTTTACAAAACACTACCACATTGGATAATTCAAAATACACACACCTGAGACACATACACACACCACTCCCACACACCCAATTAACTATAAAACACACACCCACATCACCCACAAACCCCTACGACCACAATTGCGAGTGAAGGAGAGAGAGAGAGAGCACAGCATAGAGTACACCATCACACAGAGGCAAATCACAACATCACCCACACAATTTCCACGCACAAAACACCATACACCACCACACTCACCACACTCTACAACACATACACCACCCCTCACCTCATCCACACCACCCCATGGCACCCCAAAGACACCCCAGGTTCTCTGACGCAGAACTCAGGGTCATGGTGGAGGAAATAGTTTGTGTAGAGCCCCAGCTCTTCTGTGCACAGGTGCAGCATACCACCATTGCCAGGAAGATGGAGCTATGGAGCAGAATAGTGGACAGGGTCAACGCTGTGGGACAGCATCCACGCAATTGGGACGACATCAGGAAGCGGTGGAACGACCTACGGGGGAAGGTGCGTTCCATGGTATCAAGGCACAACATCGCGGTACAGCGGACTGGCGGCGGACCCCCACCTACTCCCCCAGAATTCACAGCGTGGGAGGAGGAAGTCTTGCATATCCTGCATCCTGAGGGCCTCGCAGGAGTAGGCGGAGGAATGGACTCTGGTAAGTCAAATCTCCACTACTTCATTCCCCCCACCCCACCTGCATGCCAAATCATACCCCCACCCTCACCCCCACCCCCATCACACCAACTCCTTGCAAATGGCTCACTATCACATCCCACCCATCCCAAAACCTAGCCCTGCATGCGTCCCCAAAGCATGGACACCGATCCCCAAAGCATGCCCACTGCACACACCCATCACCCCCACAAGCCACCGTCACAACAGCCCCCACAAGGGAATGCCAGCAGTGGGGGACACAGCCACCCACCCATTACACGAAATGCCACACACAGAAGCAATAACCATACTCTTATACCCCTGCAGGACCCGAACGCCACCACACCGCCCAGGAGGGTCCAGAGATGTCCATCCCACCCCCAGAAGAGGCCCCCAGTGATGACAGCAGCTCTGTCTCCCTGGACCCTGATGACCAGCCCGGCCCATCGGGGACCTCGGGACAGTCGGTTCCCCACAGACAGCCACAGGCTACACCAGACCTAAACCCCTCTGGGAACACCAGCACAGCTACCACCCAGCGGGCCCATGCCTCTGTCTCCAGGACATGTCAATCAGCGGTGTGTCCACCACTACAGGGCACCCAGGTTGACCCACCACCCCAACAACAACAGGGACCTGGGGGCAGTGGTAGTGGGCACAACGTCCAGGGGACAGAGGCCCAGGGAAACAGGGGAACTGGGAGGGCTGCTGCACGACAGGGGGGGCCCAGGGAACCGACTCTCCAAGAGGCCCTCTCCTCCATCATGGGAGCATACCACCACTCCCAGGAGACGATGGCTACGGTACTGGCCAGGTTCCAGGAGATCCAGGTCATGCAGGAGCAACAGTACATGGGGTTCAGAGAGGAACTGAGGAACATTAGTTCCGCAATGGGGACCATCGTCGTGGCCCTAACCCAGATAGTCACCACATTGCAGGACCATGTGGCACCACAAAGGGCCCCTGTCACTAGCCTGGACCAGGAACAGCCTACCACCTCCGCCGGCGCTAGTGGACAGGAGGCCCCCACACAACGACGGGCCACCAGAACCCCACCTCCTGCAGAAGAAGAACCACCCCGCAAGCGGAACCTGAGATCTCACAAGAAGACAGAGTAGGATTGCAAGACCCCCGCCAGCAAACGATACCCCCTGATGTCATCCCACTGTCCCACATTGTCACCCTGTCCAACCTTGAACTGCCCCTGCTCCATCCTTCCACAGGCATATGGACAATGCACCTGTGCGACTGAGAACTGGACTCTGCCATGGACATTACTCCACCATCACCCATCCCCGTTTGACAATCATGTTCCTTAAATTTAGCACTTAAATTAAATCACTTCTTGCACTAAAAAAATCAGGAGTCTGCTTGTATTTTGAACAAATGTATTAGACATAACAGTGCCAAAATGTTCAGTTACATTGTGATGACAACATACCACTGTGACACAGCTGTAGTCCATGGGCAAACAAAGCAGAGGTCACGCGGTGGGGCCCACATCTCTGAAAACGGAAGGGAAAGTCACAACTCAGTTAACAGGAACTGGGGGGGGAACTCAGACAGTAGAGAGGCAGGAAACTTTAAGTAAATGTAAAATGGCGTGGTTGATTCGTACCTTGTGCTACTGAAAATACTGTTGTATCACTGTGTCCCTGTTGTCTGTGTCGTCCCCGTCGTCTTCCTCCTCTTCACTCTCCACAGGCTCCACAGCTGCTACAACACCACCATCTGGACCATCCTCCTCCAGGAAAGGCACCTGGCGTCGCAAAGCCAGGTTGTGAAGCATACAGCAGGCCACGATGATATGGCACACCTTCTTTGGTGAGTACATTAGGGATCCACCTGTCATATGCAGACACCTAAACATGGCCTTCAGGAGGCCGAAGGTTCTTTCTATAACCCTCCTAGTTCGCCCATGGGCCTCATTGTAGCGTTCCTCTGCCCTTGTCCTGGGATTCCTCACTGGGGTAAGTAGCCACGACAGGTTGGGGTAACCAGAGTCACCTATTAGCCATACACAGTGTCTCTGTAGCTGTTCCATCACATAAGGGATGCTGCTATTTCGCATGATGTACCCGTCATGCACTGACCCAGGGAACTTGGCATTTACATGGGAGATGTACTGGTCAGCCAAACAGACCACCTGGACATTCATCGAATGATAACTTTTTCTGTTCCTGTACACCTGCTCACTTCCACTGGGGGGAACCAAAGCCACATGGGTCCCATCAATGGCACCAATGATGTTGGGGATATGTCCAAGGGCATAGAAATCACCCTTCACTGTAGCCAAATCATCCACCTCAGGGAAAACAATGTAGCTCCGCATGTATTTCATCAGGGCAGACAACACTCTGGACAAAACCTTAGAAAACATAGGCTGAGACATCCCTGATGATATGGCCACTGTTGTTTGGAATGAGCCACTTGCCAAAAAATGGAGCACTGACAGAACCTGCACCAGAGGGGGAATCCCTCTGGGTTGGCGAATGGGGGACATCAGGTCTGGCTCCAGCTGGGCACACAGTTCCTGTATAGTGGCTCGATCAAGTCTGTATGTAAGTATGACATGTCGTTCTTCCATTGTCGACAGGTCCACCAGCGGTCTGTACACGGGAGGATTCCTCCATCTCTTCGCAAGTCCCAGTGGACGGTGCCTAGGAAGGACAACATGGAGCACAGAGTCAAGCAACCCACAGGTACGTAACCACAGCTTGCACAAAACACGATTCGCTATGCATTGAATGGCTTGTATGAGTGGCAATGCAAGGCCTAGGCCTGTGTGACGCAGTAGAAATTAAGCTATGTGGGCCCTTGAAATGGCGGCTGCCTGACCTGTGAAGTGTGACAATGGGATGTGAGGTCAATGCGCTGGCGTGGCACGCCGTGGCGGTAGGCGGTCGAAGACCGCGGCGCAAAGCACCATTGGTTAACATTGAACCCTATGGGTCTCAGGAGCCAATGACGATGGGCGCCGGCGGGCGCGGTACGCACCGCCGCGGGCATAGCCGCCATTTTCTAACTGCTTAATCACTCGAGACCTGATCATCCACAGGAGATGACCTATACTGCAAGTGCTGCTGTGACCTCGGTCTGGAAGATACAATGGCTGCTGCGACTGGGGAAAGGGCCCCTGCCTTCACATCTGAGGAATTGGAGAAACTTGTGGATGGGGTCCTCCCCCAGTATGCGCTACTCTACGGTCCTACAGACAAACAGGTAAGTACACAGGGAGCACGTAGTATGGGCTATGCCTGTGTTGAGTGGGGTGGGTGTAAGATGGTGGGGAGGGGTGCGAATGGGGAGTGCAACGCACGACAGATGAGAGCATGTGCCACATGGCAAGGTTGGGGAGGGGGGGCCACTCACATCGACCATGCAGGAAAGTGATGATATTTCTTGTTCCATCCTGTCCATGTCACATAGGTCAGCGCCCATCAGAAGATCGACATTTGGCGTGCCATCGCCAAGGACGTCCGGGCCCTGGGGGTCCACAACAGACGGGGCACCCACTGCCGCAAGAGGTGGGAGGACATCCGCCGCAGGAGCAGAAAGACCACCGAGGCTCTGCTGGGGATGGCCTCCCAACCTAGGAGGGGTGCCACACGGCAATTGACCCCCCTGATGTCCCGGATCCTGGCGGTGGCCTACCCCGATTTGGATGGGCGCGTGAGGACATCACAGCAGACACAAGGGGGTGAGTATCAGCACATTCTGCTATATTAGCGCACAGTGGAGGTGTCTGGGTGGGGGAGGAGGGCTGTGGCTATCTCTAGGCCAGGGTGGTTTCTGTAGGCTAGGCCCCTCCGTTAGGCATGGCCCTGTGCCCCCACCCCCCACCTCTGTAGGGTGCTAAGTACAGATATCCATGGTTGGGCCTCACCTATGTGTGCATTTGTCGTCCATTGACTTGTAGGCCAAGTCACAATAATTGAGTAGTGTACCCCGAGTGCGCGGCGTAGTGCAGGGGGCTTCTGTGTCTGTCCTCTCCGCCAACGGTGCCACCAATGCATGCACTCAACATGTCTTTCTTTCTTCTCCCCCCCCTTTTTTTGGTTTTCCTGTTCATGTGTGCATTAGCATCATCAGGCGGAGGAGAAGTGGCATCAGCGCACGAGGGAGCTGCATCTCACATGGCCCCAGAGGGCCATGCAACCGACTCAGAGTACACCAGTGAGACGGAGGGCGAGGGGGGCTCCACAACGGGGACCCGTGGAGACGTCAGCGACACCGACACGTCCTCGGAAGGGAGCTCCCTTGTGGTGGCGGCACCACCCGTGCCCACCGCAACAACAGGTACAGCCGCCACCCAGCGCACCAGCCCCTCCCTCCCAGCAGCCCCTCAGCGTTCGCCCCGTGCCCGCTCGGCCAGGAAGCCAGGCATCTCCTTCGCCCCTGGCACCTCAGCTCCTGCCCCAGTTACCCCTGCTGCCCTCAGTGCGGAGATCATTGACCTCCTCCAGACGCTCATTGTTGGGCAGTCTACCCTTTTGAATGCCATCCAGGGGGTAGAAAGGGAGGTGCATCGGAGCAATGCATACCTGGAGGGCATTCATTCGGGTCAGGCTGCCCATCAGCGATCGTTCAACGCTCTGGCCTCAGCACTGACGGCAGCAATTGTCCCTGTGTCTAGCCTCCCCCCTCCAACTTCCTCAACCCAGTCCCACTCCCCTGTTCCTCTGCCTATCCCAGACACACCTACAGACCAGCCTGCACACACCTCAACACCCAAGGGCAGCTCATCCAGACATAAGCACCACAGATCACACAAGCATTCACCCAAGCAACATCCACATGCAGACATGCCAACAGCCACTGCCTCCTCTGTGACCCCCTCCTCCTCGTCTCCCTCCTCCCTCCCTGTGACGTCTCCACTCACACCTGCATGCACACCACCATCAGCCAGTACGTCCATCACCACCACACCCACAAGTACAGTCCGCACACGTGCAGTCACCACCCCTACTGCCATTTACACGTCCCCTGTGTCCTCTCCCACTGTGTCTGTCACCCCCTCTTCCAAACCACACAAACGCAGGCAGTCACCCACCCAACAGCCATCCACCTCACGACAGCCTCCAGCACAAGCACCTGCACCCAAAGACAGCACACTTGACTCTCCTACAACCACATCCTCTCCCTCCACTCCCATACCCACTGCACCTACCCTTCCCATTGCTCCTAAAAAGTTGTTCCTCTCCAAAATTAACCTCTTTGCATCACCTGACCCACCCCCTCCATCTCGTAAGAGTCCAAACAGCACCTCAGCCACCACAAGCCCTGCACCTACTAGGACCATCGTTCAGGGCTATTGGAGTCCACCAGCTCCTAGGGCAGGAACATCGGCCAGCAGCAAGGGGACAGCCAGCCCACCCCCTGGGAAAAAAAACAAGAAAGGGAAGGGCCGGCGCGACAGGCCTGAGACGGCTGCCCCCAAGGACACCACCCTTGCACCGTCACCTGGCCCAATCACAAAGGGAGGCAAGGGCCCCAGAGATTCCGCCAAGGGGGGCAAGGGCAGCAGGGCGGACAAGTCCGGCAGCAGGCGAGCTGCCCAGGAGGGCCCCACCAGCCCCATTTGGGGTGTGACGGAGGACACCCAGTGTGAGAAAACAGGGCTGATTGCAGAGGCCCCATAACTTTTTGCCCCCATTTTCCACTTTTTGCTGGTGTTTTCCTGACTTTAAAGGTGCCCTGGGTACTGCTAACCAGTCCCAGGGCCTGTGCTCTGTGTAAAATGGATATGCAAATTAGGCTAATTATAAGTGGCTAAGTTAACCTACCTATAAGTCCCTAGTAAATGGTAGGGCATGTAGGTTTAGGGACCACAGCATAGGTGGTGCACACCTAGGTGCATTGCTGAGGTGCCCAGTGTCATTTTAAAAGCAAGCCTGCCTTGCTGGCTGCTTTTAAATTAAAGTTATATGCAAATTCGACTTTGGAATTAAAGGTACTTCCAAAGTCTTAAACTACCTTATTTTTACATATAAGTCACCCCTAAGGTGTGCCCTATGTGCCCCTAGGGCTGGGTGCCATGTAACTATAAGCAGGGACTTTATAAAAATAGATTTATAAGCCCTGGTGAGGTAAAAACAGCCAAATTCGTTTTTCCCTCATTGAAGTAAATGGCCTTCATAGGCTAGAATGAGCAGACTTTATTTTAAATTTTAAAGTCTCCTTAAATGTTGCATACCAAGAATTTGGTATCAAATTAATTGTTGTAATAAATCCTACAACTTCCAGTTGTTGGATTTAATATAACTAGTTCAGGTAAAAAGTTTAGACTTTACCTAAAAAGTTGCCAATTTCAGCTCTGCATTGTTTTTGCTGCTGTGCTCTGATTGGCCAGCCTGCAGCAGCTTCTGCCAGGCTGCCTTGATGAGGTGTGAAGTGGCCAGGCTTCACACAAAGGAATGTGCTTGGGGGAGAGAATCTCCCCTCAGCAAATTGTGAGGCAGGAAGGGGGAGGGCTGCCAAACTGGTCTTCAAAGGCAGAGAAGGACATTTGCAGCACCCAGCAACACCCCCACATCCTGCAACCCCAGACAGCTAGGTGCCCCCTTGATTAGATTAGGAGAGGGCAGGAGAGGGGTGTGTTTATGATTTTTAGCCACACCAGTGGGTGGGCTCAGCCAGATGTAACCTCCAAAAATCAGATTCATCCATGTTGGATTTTTAGAGACTGTTGCCTTCTGGGATGGATTTTTGCCACACTTCCCAGGAAGTGGTCATCACAGGGGGACGACCCTGTCCCTGATTGGAGAACCAGGGCCCCCCTGCTTTTCACCCAGGAGCAAGGATAAAACTGGCAGACCTGCACCCACGCCTCAGATCCCCTCCAGAATTCAACAAGAAAGGAACTAAAGAAGAAGAAGGACTGCCCTGCTGGACCCCTGGCCTGCACCTGGACCCTGCACTCAGAAGGACTGCACCAGCTGCACACTTGGGCTTCACCACAAGAAGGACTTTGCCTGGCTTTAACTGGTTCAAGGAGGGACTCCCTGTTTGCTACAGGTGAAAAATTGCTAAACCAGAGTCCCCTGCACCAACTCCTGAAGAAAGCGACCAGCTGACCACTGTCCAGTGGCCAAAAAGGAGTTTGCGCCAGGTGCATTCTGGGAGTTGAAGTCCGCACTCCCCAAGGACCATCACAGAACTTCTGGACCCTTGGGGTGAGCTGTGGACCCCAAAAGAACCTTAAAAGAACATCTGGGTGAAGCCCCAGAAGTTTGGAAAAGATTTGAGAATTTTTGGAAAAAAGCTCCAGAGAGGGACCGACCCGCCGAGGAAATTCTAGCCGGCTTGCCTCAACCGCGACCCGGCCTGACTTCGTGGTTCGTCCCGGTAAAGAAAAACATCCAAAAAAGAGACTAAGTCCGAACGTAAAAAGTTGACCGGGACCTCCCAGCCATCGTATCTGAGAAGGGCTCCATGGACGTCGGATCAAGATCCAGGTTTACCCCGGTCGAAGGATTTTCATCTCGAAAAAACGACTAAGTCCGAAGGTAAAAGTCTCCACCGAGGAAACCCACATCGCGTATCCGGACAAGGGCTCCAGGAGGTCGGATTCAACTGGCAGGTTCGTCCCGGTGAAGAAAAACTTCAAAATAAAGACTAAGTCAGAAGGTAACTTTTTAACCGAGGCCTCCCGCGACCTGTAGCCGAGCAGGGCTCCATCGCGGTCGGCCTGAAAGTTTGACTTTGCCCCGGTCGAGGTGCAACCAGATGACCCGATTGGCGCTTTTTGTTTCTAAGCGCTAGAAAAGTAATAATTCTTTAAAAATTCATATCTCCGGTTCCCCTGAACCGATTTTAATCGTTTTTGTGTCATTTTAAAGATAAAAATATAAACTATTTTTATAAATTGGTTTTGGATTTTTAAACTGTTTCCTGTGTTTTATTTAACTACTGTTTTGTGATATTTGAATGCTTTACACTTTGTCTCCTAAATTAAGCCTTGACGCTCGTTGCCAAGCTACCAAGGGTTGAGCTGGGATTAATTTACTGAGACCTAACTGTACCTATGTGGAGGTTAGTGGCTTGTTGCTAGGTGTAGGTACCTACCTGCCCCACCAATAACCCATTTTCCAACATAATTGGAAGCAGCGACGGGATCCTGTACTTGTGTTCAATATCACGTTACAGTTTTAGGTAAAACAAATTTAAAATCCTTTAAATTGTCCTAGTGCAAAAATTGTTTTTAATTTTTAATTTGGATTAATTTCAATTATTGAATTTTTGTAATTTTTCTAAATTCTTGTTTCCAATTTTTGCAAAAAGTTTTTGTTGACACAAAACTAGGGAACCATGGAGCTTGATCTGGCTGGCCTACCCACACTGACAGTAGTCCAGCTTAGGGGGTTGTGTATTGAAAGAGGGTTGCCTGCAACCACTGATCTCAGGAAGCAAATCCTGATCACATCCCTGACAGCATGGGCTGAGGCCCAAGAGGTAGAGTCAGAAGAAGCTCCAGAGGAGGGAGAAAGAAGGGAGGATGCAAGCTCTAACCACTCAGGGGAGGGAAGGCATCTGACCCTAAGTGAGGACGAGGAAGAACGGTCCTCAGTAAATACAGTCACTAGGGGCAGATCCAAAGCTAGTGGTGGGAAGGGGGTCCTTTCAGGAGGAGAGAACCCATCCATCAGAGAAAGATAGCTGGAGGCCCAGCTAGCATACATAGCTTTGGAAGCAGAGAAGCTGGCCCTAGAAAAGAAAAAGTGGGCATACAAAGAGAAAAGAGATGGAAGCAGCGATAAAGAAGCTGAGGTGTCCATGGGTGGGGGAGTTTGCCCCAGATTACCCAAGGGGGTAGTTCCTGCTTATGTAGAGGGGGATGACATAGATAAGTGGCTGGGGGCCTTTGAGAGGGCACTCCAAATGAGAAGGGTTAGGCCTCAATACTGGGGTTCCCTTTTGTGGGAGTTGGTCCCCAACTCAGGGAGGGATAGGCTTCTGACCTTAAGGGGGGAGGAGGCAGATTCATACCCTAGTATGAAGAGGTGCTTAGCCAAGAAGTTTGGTCTGACCCCAGAGCAATATAGAATGAAGTTCAGGGACACCCAGAAGGTCAGTACCCAGTCTTGGTTTGACTTTGTGGACATTCCACTAAAGGCACTAGAGGGCTGGATTATTGGTAACAAAGTAGATACTTATGAGGGGTTATACAATCTGATCATGAGAGAGCACATCTTGACCAATTGTACCCAAGAAAGGTTACGCCAGCATCTAGTGGACTCTAAGCAGACCAACCCTAGAGAGCTAGGGGAGGCAGCTGATGAGTGGTTGAGAACCAGGGTGGTTGTCAAGTCCCAGGGGGGAGACTCCAAGAAGGGGGGGACAGGTCCCCAAAAACCTAAGGAGGGAGGTGGTAAGCCCACCACAGAGACTCCCTCTGTACCCCAGAACCCTAAGAAGGAGGAGAGTAAATCCCACTCCCACTCTGACAAGCAGAGACAGGGAGACCCAGGGTTAAAAAAACTCTTGGACAGTAGGGCTTGCTTTGACTGTCAGCAGACAGGTCACTTCAGAGGAGATGCAGCCTGTCCAAGGAAGGTGGTTAGCACTGGGCTGTCCAGTGTAGCCATAGAGGAGGATTCCTCAGATGATGAAGTCCTCCTAGCATTGTGCTGGGAGACAGGACCAGATGGTAAGCTGGTGATCCCTGAGGGTGGGAGTAGGCACTTCCACCACATTCAAGTGAATGGGATCCCTACCACTAGCCTGAGGGACACCTGTGCCAGTCACACTATAGTGAGTGACCGGTTAGTGACGCCAGACATGTATGTCCCAGGAAAGACAAAGAAAGTCAGGATAGCCACAGGGGAGGTCACCTCCAAACCTGTAGCCATAGTGCCCCTAGAGAGGGAGGGTATCCTTGACTGGATTATGGTGGTAGTCAGTGCTGACCTCCCCCTAGATTGTATCCTGGGCAATGACCTCCCAGAGGTGAGTCTGGTCCCAGATGGGGTGGTCGCCCAGGGCACCCCCCCAACCCAAAGTCCTGGGGAGTCAGTCCCTACAGTTAGGAGACAGGGGTCCCCAAGAAAAGGAAAGAAGAAAAGGAAGGGTAGGCCACTCTTAAAGAGAGTTCCAGGGAGCCAAAGGCCTTCTGCCCCAGTAGGGGGGGAGCCCAGAGTTGGCACTGGTGAGGCCTCACCTGACCCCAAGGAAGTCCTGAGTAGTCAGGCAGCTGTCCAGATGCAAGGTGTTACCCCTGCACAGACAGAAGGGAGAGTGGAAGGAGGGTGTCTGCCACAGGAGGTGGTAGCCCCCCACTCTAGACAGCAAGAGGGGTGCCAGGACCCCAAAGATGCCCCTAAAGCAGCTCAGCCACCTGTCAGTGGAGAGCTTAGGGTGTGGTTCTGGGTACTGACAGCTGTCAGTAGCCTCTGCTGGGTGCTAGCCTTCCTGGCAGCACTGTACTTGGCCTGGGAGGCAGACCCCAGGGCCAATAGCAAAGTAGGCCCCCTGACCCTATTGGTCATGGTGGGGTTGCTCAAGTGTTGGGTGACCTCTTTGGGTAAGTTAGGTGTTGCCCTAGCAAAGTTTGGAGTAGGGGAGGTGGGCCCCTCACTACCCAAGTTGGCAGAGAGAAAGGAGGAAGACCCCCTAGAGGAAAGTTTCAGTTTGTGTTGGGTCCTTTTACTGTTGGGATGGCTTCACTACCCATAGGGAGTGACCCTGACAGGAGGATATAAGGCAGAGTAGGCCCTGCAAAGGGACAGCCAGTTTTCTTCACTGTCTTCCTCGCCTAACAAGCCAGGAAGACTCTCCCAGGGTTGGGCTGAGTCTCCTGGGCGTGTGGGCTGGGGGGGGGGGGTTGTGTGAGAAAACAGGGCTGATTGCAGAGGCCCCATAACTTTTTGCCCCCATTTTCCACTTTTTGCTGGTGTTTTCCTGACTTTAAAGGTGCCCTGGGTACTGCTAACCAGTCCCAGGGCCTGTGCTCTGTGTAAAATGGATATGCAAATTAGGCTAATTATAAGTGGCTAAGTTAACCTACCTATAAGTCCCTAGTATATGGTAGGGCATGTAGGTTTAGGGACCACAGCATAGGTGGTGCACACCTAGGTGCATTGCTGAGGTGCCCAGTGTCATTTTAAAAGCAAGCCTGCCTTGCTGGCTGCTTTTAAATTAAAGTTATATGCAAATTCGACTTTGGAATTAAAGGTACTTCCAAAGTCTTAAACTACCTTATTTTTACATATAAGTCACCCCTAAGGTGTGCCCTATGTGCCCCTAGGGCTGGGTGCCATGTAACTATAAGCAGGGACTTTATAAAAATTGATTTATAAGCCCTGGTGAGGTAAAAACAGCCAAATTCGTTTTTCCCTCATTGAAGTAAATGGCCTTCATAGGCTAGAATGGGCAGACTTTATTTTAAATTTTAAAGTCTCCTTAAATGTTGCATACTAAGAATTTGGTATCAAATTAATTGTTGTAATAAATCCTACAACTTCCAGTTGTTGGATTTAATATAACTAGTTCAGGTAAAAAGTTTAGACTTTACCTAAAAAGTTGCCAATTTCAGCTCTGCATTGTTTTTGCTGCTGTGCTCTGATTGGCCAGCCTGCAGCAGCTTCTGCCAGGCTGCCTTGATGAGGTGTGAAGTGGCCAGGCTTCACACAAAGGAATGTGCTTGGGGGAGAGAATCTCCCCTCAGCAGATGGTGAGGCAGGAAGGGGGAGGGCTGCCAAACTGGTCTTCAAAGGCAGAGAAGGACATTTGCAGCACCCAGCAACACCCCCACATCCTGCAACCCCAGACAGCTAGGTGCCCCCTTGATTAGATTAGGAGAGGGCAGGAGAGGGGTGTGTTTATGATTTTTAGCCACACCAGTGGGTGGGCTCAGCCAGATGTAACCTCCAAAAATCAGATTCATCCATGTTGGATTTTTAGAGACTGTTGCCTTCTGGGATGGATTTTTGCCACACTTCCCAGGAAGTGGTCATCACAGGGGGACGACCCTGTCCCTGATTGGAGAACCAGGGCCCCCCTGCTTTTCACCCAGGAGCAAGGATAAAACTGGCAGACCTGCACCCACGCCTCAGATCCCCTCCAGAATTCAACAAGAAAGGAACTAAAGAAGAAGAAGGACTGCCCTGCTGGACCCCTGGCCTGCAACTGGACCCTGCACTCAGAAGGACTGCACCAGCTGCACACTTGGGCTTCACCACAAGAAGGACTTTGCCTGGCTTTAACTGGTTCAAGGAGGGACTCCCTGTTTGCTACAGGTGAAAAATTGCTAAACCAGAGTCCCCTGCACCAACTCCTGAAGAAAGCGACCAGCTGACCACTGTCCAGTGGCCAAAAAGGAGTTTGCGCCAGGTGCATTCTGGGAGTTGAAGTCCGCACCCCCCAAGGACCATCACAGAACTTCTGGACCCTTGGGGTGAGCTGTGGACCCCAAAAGAACCTTAAAAGAACATCTGGGTGAAGCCCCAGAAGTTTGGAAAAGATTTGAGAATTTTTGGAAAAAAGCTCCAGAGAGGGACCGACCCGCCGCGGAAATTCTAGCCGGCTTGCCTCAACCGCGACCCGGCCTGACTTCGTGGTTCGTCCCGGTAAAGAAAAACATCCAAAAAAGAGACTAAGTCCGAACGTAAAAAGTTGACCGGGACCTCCCAGCCATCGTATCCGAGAAGGGCTCCATGGACGTCGGATCAAGATCCAGGTTTACCCCGGTCGAAGGATTTTCATCTCGAAAAAACGACTAAGTCCGAAGGTAAAAGTCTCCACCGAGGAAACCCACATCGCGTATCCGGACAAGGGCTCCAGGAGGTCGGATTCAACTGGCAGGTTCGTCCCGGTGAAGAAAAACTTCAAAATAAAGACTAAGTCAGAAGGTAACTTTTTAACCGAGGCCTCCCGCGACCTGTAGCCGAGCAGGGCTCCATCGCAGTCGGCCTGAAAGTTTGACTTTGCCCCGGTCGAGGTGCAACCAGATGACCCGATTGGCGCTTTTTGTTTCTAAGCGCTAGAAAAGTAATAATTCTTTAAAAATTCATATCTCCGGTTCCCCTGAACCGATTTTAATCGTTTTTGTGTCATTTTAAAGATAAAAATATAAACTATTTTTATAAATTGGTTTTGGATTTTTAAACTGTTTCCTGTGTTTTATTTAATTACTGTTTTGTGATATTTGAATGCTTTACACTTTGTCTCCTAAGTTAAGCCTTGACGCTCGTTGCCAAGCTACCAAGGGTTGAGCTGGGATTAATTTACTGAGACCTAACTGTACCTATGTGGAGGTTAGTGGCTTGTTGCTAGGTGTAGGTACCTACCTGCCCTACCAATAACCCATTTTCCAACACCCAGGGGCCCAGGAGTCCTGCACAGGAGGGCCCCGCAAGCGATAGGTCGGATGGCGACTGAGCGGGAATGATTGCCCAGATCTGGTTCCCTAGGAACACAAGACAAGCACCACTGAACAGGGCCCCGCCGTGAGAAGCACCGCTGAACAGGGCCCGCCAAGAAGCACCGCTGAACAGGGCCCCGCCGTGAGAAGCACCGCTGAACAGGGCCCCGCCATGAGAAGCACCGCTGAACAGGGCCCCGCCGTGAGAAGCATCGCTGAACATGGCCCCGCCAAGAGAAGCACCGCTGAACAGGGCCCCGCCGTGAGAAGCACCGCTGAACAGGGCCCCGCCAAGAGAAGCACCGCTGAACAGGGCCCCGCCAAGAGAAGCACCGCTGAACAGGGCCCCGCCGTCTCTGCACCACTTCGCTGGGCCCTTCCTGTCAAGCACCGCTCCGCTGGGCCCTTCATCTCAAGCACCGCTCCGCTGGGCCCTTCCTCTCAAGCACCGCTCCGGTGGGCCCTTCCTCTCAAGCACCGCTCCGCTGGGCCCTTCCTCTCAAGCACCGCTCCGGTGGGCCCTTCATCTCAAGCACCGCTCCGCTGGGCCCGCCGTCTCTGCACCGCTCCGCTGGGCCCTTCATCTCAAGCACCGCTCCGCTGGGCCCTTCATCTCAAGCACCGCTCCGCTGGGCCCTTCCTGTCAAGCACCGCTCCGCTGGGCCCTTCATCTCAAGCACCACTCCGCTGGGCCCCGCCGTCTCTGCACCGCTCCGCTGGGCCCTTCATCTCAAGCACCGCTCTGCTGGGCCCTTCCTGTCAAGCACCGCTCCGCTGGGCCCTTCATCTCAAGCACCGCTCCGCTGGGCCCTTCCTCTCAAGCACCGCTCCGCTGGGCCCTTCCTCTCAAGCACCGCTCCGCTGGGCCCTTCATCTCAAGCACCGCTCCGCTGGGCCCCGACGTCTCTGCACCGCTCCGCTGGGCCCTTGATCTCAAGCACCGCTGGCCCATTGGCAGGGCCGGATCTGTGTCGGGCAGGGCTTCACGAAGCACTCTGGGCACCATGCCTCCTCCATAACCAGTGGAGTCTGTAATCCACCAGATGGACTGTGGCTTTGCACTCCCCAGGATGGTACAGTGGGCAAGCCACCCACTGTAGAGACTTGAGAGACTGTGGCTTTGCACTCCCCAGGATGGTACAGTGGGCAAGCCACCCACTGTAGAGACTTGAGAGACTGTGGCTTTGCACTCCCGCCACCCACTGTAGAGACTTGAGAGACTGTGGCTTTGCACTCCCCAGGATGGTACAGTGGGCAAGCCACCCACTGTAGAGACTTGAGAGACTGTGGCTTTGCACTCCCCAGGATGGTACAGTGGGCATGGAGGCCCCTCGTGGATCTGGCGTCGTGGACTCATGTGGCTGAGGTGCCCCCCCTTCCCTTCCCCCTGAGGTGCCTGTGGTTTTATTATCTGATGCCCCAGCAGTGTTCTCTCCAATGGAATCGGGTCTTGTGTGTGGGCTTTGCCCATGTGTTAATGCACATTGGCCCACAAACAATGGCATGTACCCAATATGTGCCGGACTTTTGGACTATGTATACATTGTTCATGTTGTGATTTATTTATTGTAAATATCTCATATTTTACTTCAGTTCAAATATGCTTTAATATACTTCTATTTTAATGATCATTTTATTGTGTCTTTGAATTATTCCAGGGGGTTTGGGGGGTGTAAATCTGAGTTGTTGCTCTGCTTTGGAGTGTGGGGATTTGGGGGGGGTGGGTGTGTCGCGTATGTGTGTGCCCGTTACCTTTTCTCCTCCCCCTCCCCTGTGTCGTAGGTGCAGTACGCACCGTTGTCTCCTGCGGCGGCGTTCATGCTCCTGGTAGAGGAGCAGGTAGACAATCGCTGGTAGGATGTTTAATTCGGGTTCCATGCTGTCCAGATTGCTCGTGGAGTGTATAAAGGTGAGCGTTTTCCCGTTCGTGGTCTGTTTCCGCCGTGTTTTTATCGGCGGGGCTCCCGCCCCGGAAAAGGTGGCGGATTGGTGGGTCGTGATAGAGTAGGCGGTACATTGTCTGCCGCCTGTCTGTTGGCGGTGACCGCCGCGCTGTTTGTTTGCCCCGCCGTGGCGGTTGGAGTGTTAAAGTGGCGGGCTGTGTTGGCGGTTCCCGCCAGGGTCAGAATTCCATTTTTTTTACCGCCTGCCTGTTGGCGGGTTGGCCGCCACTTTAATACCGACCGCCAGGGTCAGAATGACCCCCAAAGTATGGAGTATGTCTTAGTACCCTATCATGATAGGTCTAAACTTCTACCTAGAGGAGAGCTGGGCATGTTAAACCTAATCTGCCAATGCTGTGTCCCTGGAAGGAGTCCCCAACCCTGGTTACCTTGAATGAGGTCTCGAGCTCAGACTTCGGAAGAAGACGAAGTCCGGGTCAGCGTCAAGGCGACGAGCAGCATCAATAGCAGCGATGGTATCTGGTCGGAATCCCTCTGATTATCTGTCTAAAGTGTGATGTATTTATACAGATGTACTTGGACCCCTGATGTATGTTGTTCTAAAACAATAGATAACACTTTATGCTTGGACGGTAATTTCTAATGTGAGCACCTACAGTTTGTTTGTCTTAGTTGTATGAGTTGACGCCTTAGCGCGGTGACACTGATAGCATAACTCTAAACAAAAAGGCCTAACTATAAACAAGGCAGCCATCTTAGAAGATTTAATTGAATAAATGGTCTAAATCAGAGCAAGCTAAGATGGTTAAAAGTCACTAAGTGATGGAGGCACGAGTCTGCAACCAAAGGCTAAGCTAACTCCTGTTATCCCATTAAAACAAACTAGGATTCACTACACACAGCTTGCTCGAAGTACAAATGTTTACTGGTTCTTTGCTTTGTAGTAAAGTGTACTATTGATGGTAAGGTGGACAGTTCCATGCACAGTTGTCCTGTACCTCCCTGCTCCCCTTTTTAAAATGTATAACTGGGTTAGTATGTTTTTCTCTATAACAGACAGATTATGTTTATCCCAGACTGAACCATTTTAGGTCTCAACAGTGTTAGTGCATGCACTTTCATTTGTGAGGGATAATGTGTTTGTGTGCCCACTGGTTACCATTTGTACACCATATTGTCACTCTCTTTTGTCGCCTTCTATTTGGGCAGCCTGAGCCTTCTTCACTTTTTCTTCTTTCAGCAGGAGCATGGACCAATTGCTGATTGTTTCAAATAGATTAAGGTCCTCTCACTGCTGGCACTGTGATGGAAGTGCTATTTTTTTAATTCCTTGCTTTCCCCCGTCTTGCTTGTGGAACTTCTTATCCTCCCACCTCAATGCTTCTTAACTCTCCCACCCACTGCACATCTGTGTTACTTCTTAACTCCCCCACCCGACCCTCGTCAGTCTGTGTTTCATTTTCCTCCCCTTCCAACCAACAGTAGGACAAAGACACTATGAAGTGGCCACTGCTTGTTGTTTCATTGTGTTTATTTTTTACCTTTCTGTTCCCGACCCCCATCTGCTGTGGTCGGGTTCCCTAGAAAGTGGTCCACCAAACTTTGTGAAGCCCCATGAAGGTGGGTTGCCATGTTAGTCAGTATGGCCATGAGATAATTGTTTGTCCTGTTTCCTGTCATGGCCCTGCACCTCTCACTCTTCTCAAAAGTTAACCTTCGCATGGAGCTTCCGAATACAATCTCCACCTATAAACTGGGTAAAGTGTAGCTAACTGAGACAGGGTCCCTGCCTACTGGAATATGACTATTTAATTTTTGATGCCTTTAAGGTACGAGGTGACCTTCTGCACAAGTACAGGTTTTGGAGTAGAAATGACTGCCAGAGAGTACATACAGACCCACAGTGTTCTGCATACAGATATTGAACACCCGATGACAGTGTCTGGTGGCTTCCATACCCCAAATATCACGGTTATTTTTTTACTATACTCATTCGGGTTCCTTCGTACCTTGAATACATCCCACCTCAAGTGGCACAGGCTACTACATTCACCCCTCCACTGTCATATCCCCTCATTAGATCATTTCCATATTTAATTCCTCCAACCCCTACGGTGGCCCCTTAGAGTCTTCATCCCTTCAAATAGTTATATCCGTAGGCCCCACACTCACTCACTTCTCTCTCCCAGCTATTCAAGTTACCATCATTTATCATTACTACTGGCACCCACCATCAAAGCAAAACAATAGTTAAAAATAGTTAACCTCTTTGTGATGCGTATGCTCAACCTATCAACAACAGAATGTGTCTACTTCCTGGTCTCTTCAAACTCAACTCCCGAGTCCACTAATCTCTTTCCCCACTGTCATTACGCGGTCCCCTCTGCTAGAAGCAGTGCTTAATTTGAGCCGGTGTTTTCTGGTGGGGGCCAGCCTGCACTCATTTTTGGGGGGTGGCACTTATTTTCCTGCATTAGACTGTTCCTGAGAGCAAGGGAGGAAAAAACAGGCACTGCTTAAAGATGGAGGAGGAGAAGGATGTTAAAAAGATGTCCCAAATGAGAAAGCAGGAACCTGAAAGAGTTAGATAAAGGGGCGGGGGTGCCTGAAAGTGGATTAAGGATGAATAAGGTTGGATTGTAGCATTGGTATTCAGTGTGCAGCATTTAATTGCTCGGGCCTCGTGCTTTAGAGCAAAGCTTCGGGCACCCGTACTCATTTTGTTTACAAATTAAGCACTGGCTAAAAGTCTTGGATATTATTTGACTCAAAATACAGACACAGGAGTTAGATATCAGCTAATTTACATTCAAATAATGTGCCCTTACCTCCCAGTTCATACTGCAAGTTCCCATAATGTTACACCAAACTTAACAATCTTCCCCACCACTCAGCAAAGTAAATATGTCTGCTGCCTGTGTAAACAAGCCAAAGTGCCTTCTTATTAATGTTTTTGTAGCGTATTGTCTGTCCACTGTCTGCTGTCTGTTCATTGTCTGACATATCAAGGCAACATATTAATGCCAGACTGTAAACCACTAAACCGTTCGAAGTGCTCTTGCCTGTCTTTTTCTGTGAAAGAATAAATGAATGTTAACAAGGCTTTGCCCTTATTTCACATTCAACGGTGAAGAAAACAATATGAAACTTTCTATTTTTGGAAAGCACAGATTAGCACAAATTCCCAGTCCGCTTCAAGGTGACTTTAAAATGGCCCTTGCTAAGTGGGTAGTAGAGGTCTCTAAGGGGCTGGGTTATCTCACGAATGGGAGGCGACTGCCTTACTCTCAATGATGTCCACCCACACTTAAGGGGTAGGCAGGTATTCCTGTGGAGTGCAGTACACATTAGTGCTTTGATGAAGTTGCAGTGTGGCACTGAGGCACCATAGGTTACCTGTTTAGCATCCTTTATGCACTAGGTTTTATTTTGTAACACACTGCAATATATTTTAAATTATGGTCGAGCACAGTCTTCCATGCTTGGTTTAAAAACATTTGTGTTGCTTTGGGTAGGTTCTCCACTGTCTAAAAGGAAATGTTTTATCAAAAAGGGGAGTTTTTCCATGCAAGAATGTAATCACACCAGTCTTCTGGGGTTATCTGTTTGTCACAGGCCTGTATCCCAGATCCAGCCTTGATGCGCACTCATCGAACTCTGCCAGTGTTGCTGATAATAGCCCCCTGATCTAGTGGGGGAGGTAGGACAAAAGCAGGAAGTTCCAAAGTTATATCTGTAGACCCCAGAACCACTTCTCCACTCCAGCTCGTTCCGGAGCCAATAGCCTGCAGATAACTGGCTCACACCAACACAATCCCCCAACACCTTCAGGGCTCTGTGGTGTGAACAGATACCGGTCCATGTCTTCACCAGCATACCCATGGGTTAGTAATGCACTAATACTTGTGAAGGGATGTTATGTCCACAAAAGGTAAGAAGCCGCTCCCCTATGGTCTCTTCTCTTCTGACCTGTCATCAGGCTTCCATCTTCATTGCCAACCTTCAGGAAACGACCAAAAATCAGAGAGGACAATAATACGAGGCTAATGTGTGTGTGTGCTGCTGTAGTATGTACTGTGTTAAGACAGCCAACAACATGGCCGAGATGTTTTATAAAATCAAAGCATTGCTCTGCTAAGCCATGATTGCCTGGGCTCACCAGAAAAAGTTAAAATTCCACTTCTGTGCAAAATGACAATGCTAAAACAAATCACCTTTACTTTGTAGGCAGATTTGATTCTCGCCTTTGCACTGATGGAGTACTGCTGAACTTGGCCTACCTTACTAGAACAGTTCATATGAAACTCTGAATTACAAACTGCTTAATGTAGAGAATTAATGCAGGAAATGTTTTTATGTTTAACCCCTCCCCCTCCATTCTGCTCCGAATGTGGCAAATTGCCCTGACCTGGAAGGAAGACTAGCCTCCCTTCTAAAATATGTCAGTCATTCGGGTATCTATGTTGCCCTAATATGTTTCCATGTGTCTCTAGCTCCCAATGATGTTCAATGATGTTAGCACTCCAAGTCTGCCATTTGCCAACACATTTAGCGTGCAACTAAAAGGCCCGTACAAAATAATCAAACTATAAGAAATAAAAGTGTTTTAAACACCTTGAAAGACACATTAGCTCCAGAGATATATCAGTTACTATAGCATGGAGGAAAGTCAATGATACAGGCATTGACGTCTCACAGAGCATGGCTTTGAGTTCCACATTATTCAATCTAAATGTGATTTTCATTGCTGCACTGATTCGACCTTATGGCTACAAATGTACTGCAATTTCAAAGATACACAAATATCCCTGCATTTAGATAGCAACAATAAGGCCGATGTAGCAATTATCCATGAGTGACTTTCAGCCATGGCTGTAGGGATGCAAGAAACTTCACTTAAGCTCACTAAATAAAAAGAACAGAGGTATTGATTGTGGGAGTTCCACACCCATTTTCGAATTTATGGCTGGCATTCTGGGACAACGTCCCTGTGCCAGTTCACACGGTTAGGAACTAAGGCATTCTGATGAAAAGGGAGCTCTACTCGGTTCCTCAGATTAATTTGGTGATGTTTACAAGATTTCCCTTGTTTATGCTACAGAGAAACATACACTCATTTCTTCACTGGAAGCATAGTAACACTGTGCTCCAGGAGATCCTTTCTGCCCAAATGGGATGTAGATAATGTCAACCTCACATATAGGTGTATCCACAAATTGAATCAGTCACCTTCAGTTGATCTAAATCTGGCTGCCAGCCTATTTGTTGTAATGACTAAACTCTCCCATATCTTGGATCAGCGAGGTTGTTATTTTTTGAATCATGGAAAAGCATGGTTTTGAATTTAAATGTATGATTCTTCCACAATCCCCAGGCGGGTGTGGCCCCAGCATTCTTGGGCCCTAACTACCAGAAATGTATGCCTGCTAGAACTTTAAATTAACGTATCATATGCACCCAGTTGGGTGGTCTTTCTTTCTTGGTGGTCACAGCCAAGTTGTGGTTGCCCTTTCTCTTAACTTTTAGTCTAACCCTGACCACTTAATTTTAAGATTTGACATGTATGGTGCTAGCATCGTTCATGGCAAGCATTCTGTATTCTATACTAACGTTAAGGCCCTTTGTGTCAGCCTCTTTCAGCCACTGGCTTCTATTGCTCTGAGACCTTCACCCACTGGTTTGAGCCATTGGTGACTTGAAATTGGATCAGCACAGAGGAATATTTTATTCTCATCAATTTTATATTTACCATTTGTGTGTATCTTTCTACTTCCAGAGGTGCATGAGGGGCTATTTTACATCTGCGATCAGTTGTTGTGCATCTGGTAGCACTGGGGAGCAAGCGCTGACAAACACAACTAAACATTTAATGGTACAAAATATAAAGCAAACTTTTTTTTCAGCATCCATCTTAAGATGCTCTTTTCTACGCTTTCTCTCCAGTGCTGTCAAGCAACTCAAAATGAGCATGGGCAACAGGTTTGAGGTTTGTATTGCATGGGATCCTTGATCCACACACCATGCAATTATCAACCTTATCACCTTTACCAGCACGTGTTATATAAAGGAGTCGAAAAGGTGGTTGTTTCTAGATAATTCTATGTTGTTTTCCTCTTGATGCTGTGATTTATTTTATTTTCATGTTTTTCAAACCAGGACCTTTTGGTAACAATATGCTAAATAAAGATTAAAAAAAGAAAAAGTAACATTTACGATTAGGTTGACAAAATACCGGAAAAAGGTGTAGGCAAAAAATAAATGTATCCTCTGAGCAAAATGCAGAAATGTCCAATTTCCATGGCGGTTATCTGCCTGAAGCTGAACACAGAATTGTAGAATTGCTCAAGAGCTGTCAGTAGGACTAAAAACATACAGTAATTGGACTCAGTTTGTACAGAGCGCGAAAGGGAAAAGCCCATTAACTTTGCTGGCTTTTTTCCAGCTCTTAATGTTGCTTTAATGCGGTTGGGTTGGTTTAGTGCAACATAAACGCCGTGTCACAATATCAAAGCCTAGAATTAATGGCTGCGTATGAACTCACTGCAGCTCTATCTGTGTGTAGCGTCTGACCTGAGTGCAACAGGGAAGCAGGCTGGGGTGTTCAATGGAATGCTACTGGAAGTACATGTTGGGAGACACATCCCACATGGCGTTTTCTCATCTCATCAAGGGACTGTTCTGAAACGGCGCCTGATCTTTCGGGCCTAAAGACAAAATATACTCTTCTCAAAACAAAGCATGGGGGAGAGAGACTCCCTAGCCTTTAGGGGCCCCGAAATCCTCAGGGCCCCATTAACCCGAAGGTCAATCAATATTGGCGAGATATGAGCAACGCAAGGGCCCCTCTTTACACACTGTATGTGTGTGTGGCATCTTTATGCGTTGCTCACTGCGCAGCACTTGAAGACATAATCCAAAAGCTTTATACCACATAATTTTTTTTTTAACATCGATTGAAGATAATTGGGAGAGCATCGGCTTGAACACCTCAATGTGGCTTAAAGACTTTTTCAAAAACTACGCCGTGGCCGCAGTCAGACCCCGAGCGTTCCCAGACACGGCGCAGACTCCGTAGAGGAAGTACTCGCTCCACGTCTCGCGCCAGACAAGGGCTTGTCTAATAGTGGATGTTAATGGTTTGTGCCTGGCTCGGCCTGGGAAGTAGGAAGCCTGGCTTCCTCCTCCGATGACTGAAGGCTTAGCACAGAATACTGTGGAAAGGGATAAAGCTAAGCTTTTAAAAGCTTTGCCCGGGAGGGGACTGGAATACAGCACACTTCACGAGGGGCTTTGTTTCCACAGGATGCTGGGCCTGCCTTTCCATTTGAAAGTGTGAATTCTATTATTAGCCCTGAGAGGGCGGCTTTGATGCCAGTCGAGATCCTCCCTTGTTCATGGGAAACGAAGCTCTGCTCCAGGTAGGAAGCAGAAACTCAAAGGGGCCGACACAATCAGATTCATTTAGTTTTTCCAAACATATGGAGAGATCCTTCAACAGGCAGCGATACAAACAGGCACTCTACAAATAGAGATTTTTTTTGCATCTCAACTAAATGTATGTGGAACGAGACCACCTTTTACAAACTGTGACTTCGCAATTGAGCTGGTAATATGGTTTCGGCGCAAACTGCTCTAGAATAATGTGTTTGCCCTCTTGGTATGGGGCAGGTAAAACGTTTCACTAATCAAATGAGCGAATAGCACAAAGTGCAGTTTTTTGCATGTGGAAACGCAAGAAAACATGCATAGTTTGTATATTATCCCTCATTCCACAGCCTGCAACTCAAGTTAGGTGCATATTGCTCACCCACTAAATATAGCTCCTGCTAATTAGTGAGTGCGCAGTTTGTACCAGACACATGCAGTGACACTTCCAGTAGTGCAAAAGGTCATTTATTTAGGACAGGCTTTAAACATAAACAACATTGAACTTCAAGTGTATACCCAAACATTAACTAAACCCCCAACTTCCAGTTTTCCTTTGCTCATCTCTCTCTCTTCCAAACCTCTGTTCGCTTCTCCTCCCCTAGACCCTCCCCTATTCCTCACATGCCCTACTTGCTTCGAGCATACCCCCTCACTCTGCTCCTTCACCTCCTTGTAATTCCCCTTGGAAGGGTGGACAAGCCCGCATCTGGCTCTCCACCCTCCCCCATCTTCTGCCATCCAGCAAAACCCACTTGGCGTTTTGCTGCCCCACCCCAGGAAGAACAAACCTTCGTCAAGTCCCCCTTTCTCTTCTCTTTACTTTTTAAAAAAAATGTATATAGTACTCTTAGGTTTGTTCTCTAAACCACAGCTTCTCTCCCCATAATTCACCTAACAGCAACCTCAACTCTGTCAAATAATACGCATTTCCTAACTTCGACAGATGTACCCCATCCGCCCTAAAAAGTGTCTCCTCATGCTCCTTGATGTCCTCATGCTTAAGGACCTTGATCCCCTGGGCCCAACAGAAAACCCTCATGGCCCTGTTCAATTTCCTGCGAGCCCGCTGTATAGCGCCATGATTAACTGCCCCTCTCCACACTCGCCGGGGCACAAACTCTGTCCACACCAGGCATGTGCTGTGCAACCTTTGTTTCAACAGTTCCAAGTCTCTCTGCATCAGTTGTATGAGTGTGAGCCCTGATAGCTTCACAAGGTCATTTCCCCCCCTGGTGAATCAGTAGTAAATCATGACATCCCCATTCCGGCAAACTTGCAGTGATAAATGGAAGCAAACTTCCCCACCTCATGCCACTCTTCCACCACCAAAAAACTTCATGGTGTCTGCTAGGAAGTCCCATCGCCCTGCCGTAAATTTGCTTCTCTGCAAACTTCGCTGCCCAGTGAACGAAAGAATGGCCGACCAGCCATGTCACCATCTTGCCACTCTGTGGCCCAGCCATGCAACCTGTAAAGAAAAAAACACTGTAAAGGCTGTCCTGAAAACTTAAACCCCCACCCCCCCCACACCACAATCAAAGCGCCCGTTTGAAAAATTGCTGTATCATGGTCTCACATAGCGTTCACAACATCTGGATTTCCATCTACCTATGGCCTTAATTTTTGCCCAGTCCCAACCCAAGTGGGCTGCCGCTGTAGCTGCACCAATCCGAAATGAATGCGTGCCAAAGTCCACCGCGCCCTGGCCTAATCGCCCAAGAGCCATTCTCAACACCTACAGCAGCTGATAACTCGTAAGATTCGCACCTGTGTCATGGACAAATACCCCGTATTCCCCCGTCCTGCGCAGCCTTTCTTTGAACGCCATCCATTCCTTCACTGGGCACGCCAGTTCATTCCCCCCCTTTTCCAGCCATACCTATTTTCCATTTCCCAACTGATCTGTCTTCAAGCGTCTGAGCCGAATGCCCAACCGGTCCTCATGCATGCGCACCTCCTTTGTCTTTACCCCTATCTCTTTCCCCACTCCCAACAATTGAGACACTCTGAACGCACCAAAAAACATCCAGACCATGCACAGTCGGAATAAACCCACTTCATACTCGTCCGAGCAGCATACTGGCAATACATGTAATAACTTGAGAAGTATGTCAAACGTGATGGGTTCTCTGGCTGGTTTGCTTGCACTGGACCTAACTCTGCCCCAGCCCTTCAACATTTGCCCTAACAAGTCATTGTGCGCTGGATCGGTACCAAAAAACTATTTCCCATAAAACTTAACCCCAGCCAGTGTTCCCCCAATAGTTGCAGGAGATAAACCCTCCTCAATCAGATACAGTACAAAACGCAGTGCACGTGCCTCAAGATCCTGCGACCCTAAAGCCTAAAAATTTCCCACACACCAACTCAAAAGATTGAAACTCCTACCATGCAAGTCTGTAACTCCGCCGGGTGGACACTGCTAAAGACATCTCCACCAGCCCCGTGATCATCACGCCCCCCCACTCCCAAATGTCTGCCGGGACCGCAGTCTTGCTCCATTCCACTTCTGGGGCCAACTCGCGGAAACACTGCCACTGTGAATGAGACAGGGAGTCTGCAATCTTATTGTAAATCCCAGGTATGTGTGCTGTTTAAAAATAACATTTAGAGGTAAACATTTAAGCATAAACTGGCGCAATAAGCGCAACACTCTAAGGTCCCTCGCCCGCTGCCTGTTGACTGGTTCCACAACCGTCATGTTGTCCACCTGGAAGACCACTGACCTGTTGGCTAATTCCTGTCCCCAAACTGCCAGAGCCACCAAAAGTGGAAAAAACTAGAGGAAAGCAATGCTCCTTCCTTGCTGCACCCATTGCCGGGGCCATGGTTCAGCGCACCATCTCCCGTCCCGATAGAGACCGAAACCTGAGGCTCCCGCTGCATCAGAACAAATTTGAACCTGCCACACTGTATCGGTGTCCCCAAAAGACCCAGGTCATTCCAACCCTGGCGGTCGGTGTTAAAGCAGCGGCCAACCCGCAAACAGGCAGGCGGCCCAAAAAATTGAATTCTGACCCTGGCGGGAACCGCCAACACAGACCGCCACTTTAACTCTCCGACCGCCACGGCGGGACAAACAAACAGCGCGGCGGTCACCGCCAACAGACAGGCGGCAGACAATGTACCGCCCACCCTATCACAACTCACCAATCCGCCACCTTTTCCGGGGCGGGAGCCCCGCCGATAAAAACACGGCGGAAACAGACTACGAACGGGAAAACGCTCACCCTACACACTCCACGAGGAATCTGGACAGCATGGAACCAGAACTACACATCCTACCAGCAATTGTCTACCTGCTCCTCTACCAGGAGCAGGAACGCCGGCGCAGAAGACAACGGTGAGTACTGCACCTACGACACAGGGGAGGGGGGAGGAGAAAAGAATACGGGCACACACATACGCGACACCCCCCCCCCAACTACCTACACACTAATGCAGAGCAACAACTCAGAGTGACACCCCCCAAACCCCCCGGAAGAATGCAAAGACAAAATAATATGTTATTGGAATTCAAATATATTGTAAGGCTAAGTAAATAAGTAAGTCGAACATCCCATAACTATATACACATACGTAAATTGTCCCGTCAAAATTGGCTTTCTGTCATTGTACGTGGGCCAATGGTCCTCAACACATGGGCAAAGCCCGCACATGAGACCCGAATCCATTGGAGAGAACACTGCAGGGGCATCAGATAGGAAAACTACAGGCACCTCAGGGGGAAGGGAAGGGGGGCACCTCAGCCACATGAGTCCACGACGCCAGATCCACGAGGGGCCTCCATGGCCACTGTTCAATCCTGGGGAGTGCAAAGCCACAGTCTCTCAAGTCCAGACAGTGGGTGGCTTGCCCACTGTGCCATCCTGGGGAGTGCAAAGCCACAGTCTCACAAGTCCCTACAGTGGGTGGCTTGCCCACTGTGCCATCCTGGGGAGTGCACAGCCACAGTCTCACAAGTCACTACAGTGGGTGGCTTGCCCACTGTGCCATCCTGGGGAGTGCAAAGCCACAGTCTCACAAGTCCCTACAGTGGGTGGCTTGCCCACTGTGCCATCCTGGGGAGTGCAAAGCCACAGTCTCTCAAGACTCTACAGTGAGTGGCTTGCCCACTGTGCCATCCTGGGGAGTGCAAAGCCACAGTCTCTCAAGTGGATGACAGACTCCAGCGGAGGAGTCTTGGTGCCCAGAGTGTATCGTGCAGCCCTGTCCGACACTGATCCGGGCCTGCCCCTTCTGCCAATGTGTCAGCGGTGCTTGAGTTGAAGGGCCCAGTGGAGCGGTGCTTGAGAGGAAGGGCCCAGCGGAGTGGTGCTAGAGTTGAAGGGCCCAGAGGAGCGGTGCAGAGACGGCGGTGCCCAGCGGAGCAGTGCTTGAGAGGAAGGGCCCAGCGGAGTGGTGCTTGAGTTGAAGGGCCCAGCGGAGCGGTGCAGAGACGGCGATGCCCAGCAGGGCGGTGCTTGAGAGGAAGGGCCCAGCGGAGCGGTGCTTGAGTTGAAGGGCCCAGCGGAGCGGTGCTTGAGAGGAAGGGCCCAGCGGAGCGGTGCTAGAGTTGAAGGGCCCAGCGGAGCGGTGCTAGAGTTGAAGGGCCCAGCGGAGCGGTGCTTGAGTTGAAGGGCCCAGCAGAGCGGTGCTTGAGAGGAAGGGCCCAGCGGAGCGGTGCTTGAGTTGAAGGGCCCAGCGGAGCGGTGCTTGAGAGGAAGGGCCCAGCAGAGCGGTGCTAGAGTTGAAGGGCCCAGCGGAGCGGTGCTCGAGAGGAAGGGCCCAGCGGAGCGGTGCTAGAGTTGAAGGGCCCAGCGGAGCAGTGCAGAGACGGCAGTGCCCAGCGGAGCGGTGCTTGAGAGGAAGGGCCCAGCGGAGCAGTGCTTGAGAGGAAGTGCCCAGCGGAGCGGTCTTTGAGAGGAAGGGCCCAGCGGAGCGGTGCTTGTCTTGAAGGGCCCTGTTCAGCGGTGCTTGTCTTGAAGGGCCCTGTTCAGCGGTTCTTGAGACGGCGGTGCCCTGTTCAGCGGTGCTTGTCTTGAAGGGCCCTGTTCAGCGGTGCTTGTCTTGAAGGGCCCTGTTC
Organism: Pleurodeles waltl; assembly: GCF_031143425.1. Taxonomy (NCBI): domain Eukaryota; kingdom Metazoa; phylum Chordata; class Amphibia; order Caudata; family Salamandridae; genus Pleurodeles; species Pleurodeles waltl. The sequence continues at coordinate 505,174,031 of NC_090439.1, read as the reverse complement.
AGCGGTTCTTGAGACGGCGGTGCCCTGTTCAGCGGTGCTTGTCTTGAAGGGCCCTGTTCAGCGGTTCTTCACATGTGTCTCCAGGGCACCAGATCCGGCCAATATATGGTGTTCACTCGCCATCCGACTTCTCGCTTGCGGGGCCCCCCTGTGCTGGTGTCCCGTGCCCGTGGGTGTACTCCTTCACCCCCGGAATGGGGCTGGTGGGGCCCTTCTGGGCAGCTCGCCTGCTGCCGGACTTGTCGGCCGTGCTGCCCTTGCCATCCTTGCCTGATCCTCTGTGGCCCTTGCCTCCCTTTGGAGATGTGCCAGGTGGCACCCCACTTCCTGACGGTGCCAGGGTGGTGCCTGTGGAGGCTGCCGTCTCTGTCCTCTCGCGCCGGCCCTTGCCTTTTTTGGATTTTTTCCCAGGGGGTGGGCTGGCTGTCCCTTTGCTGCTGGCTGATGTAGCTGCCCTCGAAGGTGGTGGACTCCAATATCCCTGGACTATGGTCCTTGTAGGTCCAGGGGTTGTGGTGGCTGAGGTGCTGATTGGACTTTTACGAGATGGAGGGGGTGGGTCAGGTGATGGAAAGAGGTTAATTTTGGAGAGGAAAAACTTTTTAGGAGCAATGGGAAGGGTAGGTGCAGTGGGTATGGGAGTGGAGGAAGAGGATATGGTTGTAGGAGAGTCAAATGTGCTCTCTTTGGATGCAGGTGCTTGTGACGGAGGCTGTCGTGAGGTGGATGGCTGTTGGGTGGGTGGCTGCCTGCGTTTGTGTGGTTTGGAAGAGGGGGTGACAGACACACTGAGAGAGGACACAGGGGACGTGTAAATGGCAGTGGGGGTGGTGACTGCACGTGTGCGGAGTGTTCTGGTGGGTGTGCTGGTGATGTACGTAGTGGCTGATGAAGTGGTGCATGCAAGTGTGAGTGGAGACGTCACAGGGAGGGAGGAGGGAGATGAGGAGGAGGGGGACACAGAGGAGGCAGTGGCTGTTGGCATGTCTGCATGTGGATGTTGCTTGTGTAAATGCTTGTGGGATGTGTGGTGCTTATGTTTGGATGAGCTGACCTTGGGTGTTGAGGTGTGTGCAGGCTGGTCTGTAGGTGTGTCTGGGATAGGCAGAGGAACAGGGGAGTGGGACTGGGTGGAGGTAGTTGGAGGAGGGAGGCAGGAGACAGGGACAATGGCTGCCGTCAGTGCTGAGGCCAGAGCATTGAACGATCGCTGATGGGCAGCCTGACCCGAATGAATGCCCTCCAGGTATGCATTGCTCCGATGCACCTCCCTTTCCACCCCCTGGATGGCATTCAAAAGGGTAGACTGCCCAACAGTGAGCGTCCGGAGGAGGTCAATGACCTCCTCACTGAGGGCAGCAGGGGTAACTGGGGCAGGGCCTGAGGTGCCTGAGGCGAAGGAGATGCCCGCCTTGGTGTGCAAGCGGGCACGGGGCGAACGCTGAGGGGCTGCTTGGAGGGCGGAGCTGGTGCGCTGGGTGGCGGCTGTACCTGTTGTTGTGGTGGGCACGGATGTTGCCGCCACCACAAGGGAGCTCCCTTCCGAGGACGTGTCGGTGTTGCTGATGTCTCCACGTGTCCCCGTTGTGGAGCCCCCCTCGCCCTCCGTCTCACTGGTGAAATCAGAGTCCGTTGCATGGCCCTCCGGGCCCATATGAGATGCAGCTCCCTCGTGCTCCACTGCCACTTCTCCTCCGCCAGATGATGCTAATGCACACATGAACAGGAAGAGCAGACCAAAAAAGGGGGGGGGGAGAAATAAAGACATGTTGAGTGCATGCATTGGCAACACAGTTGGCGGAGAGGACAGACACAGAAGCCCCCTGCACTACGCCGCGCACTTGGGGTACACTACTCAATCAGTGAGACTTGGCCTACAAGCCAATGGACGACATCTGCACACATAGGTGACACAAGGCCATGGATAGCTGTACTTGGCACCCTACAGAGGTGGAGGGCGGGGGCACAGGGCCATGCCTTACGGAGGGGACTAGCCTACAGAAATCGCCCTGGCCTAGGGATACCCACATCCCTCCTCCCCCACACAGACACCTCCACTGCGCGCTAAGATAGCAGAATGTGCTTGTACTCACCCCCTTGGGTCTGCTGTGATGTCCTCACGCGCCCATCCAAATCTGGGTAGGCCACCGCCAGGATCCGAGACATCAGGGGGGTCAATTGACGAGTGGCACCCCTCCTACGTTGGGAGGCCATCCCCAGCAGAGCCTCCGCGGTCTTTCTGCTCCCGCGGCGGATGTCCTCCCACCTCTTGCGGCAGTGGGTGCCCCGTCTGTTGTGGACCCCCAGGGTCCGGACGTCCTTGGCGATGGCACGCCAAATGTCGACTTTCTGATGGGCGCTGACCTATGTGACACGTACAGGGAGAGAAAATAAAATATCATCATTTTCTGCATGCTCGATGTGAGTGTCCCCCCATCCCGACCCTTGCCATGTGGCACATGCTCTCATCTGTCGTTTGATGCATGCCTCATACGCTCCCCTCCGCACCATCGTTCATTCACCCCACTCAACCCAGGCATTGCCCACAAAGCATGGTGCCAGTGTACTAACCTGTTGGTCTGGAGGACCATAGAGTAGCGCATACTGGGGGAGGACCCCATCCACGAGTTTCTCCAATTCTTCAGAAGTGAAGGCAGGGGCCCTTTCCCCAGTCGCAGCAGCCATTGTCTCTTCCAGACCGAGGTCACAGCAGCACTTGCAGTATAGGTCCTCTCCTGTGGATGATCAGGTCTCGAGTGATTAAGCTGACAGAAAATGGCGGTCACGCCCGCGGCGGTGCGTACCGCGGCGGTGCGTACCGCGACCGCCGGCGCTCTTCGTCATTGGCTCCTGAAACCCATAGGGTTCTATGTTAACCAATGCGGCTTTGCACCGCGGTCTTCGACCGCCTACCGCCACGGTGTGCCACACCAGCGCATTGACCTCACAATCCATTGTCACACTTCACAGGTCAGGCAGCCGCCATTTCAAGGGCCCACATGGCTTAATTTCTACTGCGTCACACAGGCCTAGGCCTTGCATTGCCACTCATACAAGCCATTCAATGCATAGCGAATCGTGTACTGTGCAAGCTGTGGGAACGTACCTGTGGTTTGCTTGACTCTGTGCTCCATGTTGTCCTTCCTAGGCACCGTCCGCTGGGACTTGCGAGGAGATGGAGGAATGTTCCCGTGTACAGACCGCTGGTGGACCTGTCGACAATGGAAGAAAGACATGTCATACTGACATACAGACTTGACCGAGCCACTATACAGGAACTGTGTGCCCAGCTGGAGCCAGACCTGATGTCACCCATTCGCCAACCCACAGGGATTCCCCCTCTGGTGCAGGTTCTGTCAGTACTCCATTTTTTGGCAAGTGGATCATTCCAAACAACAGTGGCCATTTCATCAGGGATGTCTCAGCCTATGTTTTCTAAGGTTTTGTCCAGAGTGTTGTCTGCCCTGATGAAATACATGCGGAGCTACATTGTTTTCCCTGAGGTGGGCGATTTGGCTACAGTGAAGGGTGATTTCTATGCCCTTGGACATATTCCCAACATCATTGGTGCCATTGATGGGACCCATGTGGCTTTGGTTCCCCCCAGTGAAAGTGAACAGGTGTACAGGAACAGAAAAAGTTATCATTCGATGAATGTCCAGGTGGTCTGTTTGGCTGACCAGTACATCTACCATGTAAATGCCAAGTTCCCTGGGTCAGTGCATGACGCGTACATCATGCGAAATAGCAGCATCCCTTATGTGATGGAACAGCTACAGAGACACCGTGTGTGGCTAATTGGTGACTCTGGTTATCCCAACCTGTCGTGGCTACTGACCCCAGTGAGGAATCCCCGGACCAGGGCAGAGGAACGGTACAATGAGGCCCATAGGCGGACTAGGAGGGTGATCGAGCGGACCTTCGGCCTCCTGAAGGCCAGGTTTAGGTGCATGCATATGACAGGTGGATCCCTAATGTACTCACCGAAGAAGGTGTGCCAGATCATCGTGGCCTGCTGTATGCTTCACAACCTGGCTTTGCGACGCCAGGTGCCTTTCCTGCAGGAGGATGGTCCAGAGGGTGGTGTTGTGGCAGCTGTGGAGCCTGTGGAGAGTGAAGAGGAGGAAGACGACGGGGACGACACAGACAACAGGGACACAGTGATACAACAGTATTTTCAATAACACACAGGTACGAATCAACACCGCTATTTTACATGTACTTACAGTCTCCTGCCTCTCTACTGTCTGAGTTTCCCCCCAGTTTTTGTTAACTGAGTTGTGACTTTCCCTTCCGTTTTCAGAGATGTGGGCCCCACTGCGTGACCTCTGCTTTGTTTGCCCATGGACTACAGCTGTGTGACAGTGGTATGTTGTCATCACAATGTAACTGAACATTTTGGCACCGTTATGTCTAATACATTTGTTCAAAATACAAGCAGACTCCAGATAATTTTAGTGCAATAAGTGATTTTATTTAAGTGCTAAATTTTAGGACATGGTTGAAAATCGGTGATGGGTGATGGTGGAGTAATGTCCATGGCAGAGTCCAGATTGTCAGTCTCACAGGTGCATTGTCCATATGCCTGTGGAAGGATGGAGCAGGGGCAGTTTAAGGTTGGACAGGGTGACAATGTGGAACAGTGGGATGACATCAGGGGGTATCCTTTGCTGGCGGGGGTCTTGGCATCCTACTCTGTCTTCTTCCGAGATCTCAGGCCCCGCTTGCGGGGTGGTTCTTCTTCTGCAGGAGGTGGGGTTCTGGTAGCCTGTTGTTGTGTGGGGGCCTCCTGTCCACTAGCGCCGGCGGAGGTGGTAGCCTGTTCTTGGTCCATGCTAGTGACAGGGGCCCTTTGTGGTGCCACATGGTCCCGCAATGTTGTGACAATCTAGTTAAGAGCCACGACGATGGTCCCCATTGCGGAACTAATGGTTCGGAGTGCTTCCCTGAACCCCATGTACTGTTCCTCCTGCAGTACCTGGATCTCCTGGAACCTGGCCAGTACTGTAGCCATCGTCTCCTGGGAGTGGTGGTATGCTCCCATGATGAGGAGAGGGCCTCGTGGAGAGTGGGTTCCCTGGGCCTGTCCCCCCCCCCCTGTCGCACAGCAGCCCTCCCAGTTCCCCTGTTTCCCTGGGCCTCTGTCCCCTGGACCGTGTGCCCACTACCACTGCCCCCAGGTCCCTGTTGTTGTTGGGGTGGTGGGTCAACCTGGGTGCCCTGTATTGGTGGACACACCGCTGATTGACGTGTCCTGGAGACAGAGGCATGGGCCCGCTGGGTGGGAGCTGTGCTGGTGTTCCCAGAGGGGGGTAGGTCTGCTGTGGCCTGTGGCTGTGTGAGGGGAACCGACTGTCCCGAGGTCCCCGATGGGCCGGGCTGGTCATCTGGGTCCAGGGAGACAGAGCTGCTGTCATCACTGGGGGCCTCTTCTGGGGGTGGGATGGACATTTCTGGACCCTCCTGGGCGGTGTGGTGGCGTTCGGGTCCTACAGGGGTATAAGAGTATGGTTATTGCTTCTGTGTGTGCCAAAGTGTGCAATGGGTGGGTGGCCGTGTACCCCAGTGCTGGCATTCCCTTGTGGGGGCTGTTGTGACGGTGGCTTGTGGGGGAGATGGGTATGTGCAGTGGGCATGCTTTGGTGATGGGTGTCCATGCTTTGTGGACGCATGCAGGGGTGTGATGGGGGTGAGGGTCGGGGTATGATTTGGCATGCAGGTGGGGTGGGGGGAATGAAGTAGTGAAGATTTGACTTACCAGAGTCCATTCCTCCAGCTACTCCTGCGAGGCCCTCAGGATGCAGGATGTGCAAGACTTGCTCCTCCCATGCTGTAAATTCTGGGGGAGTAACTGGGGGTCCGCCGCCAGTCTTCTGCACCGCGATGTTGTGCCTTGATACCATGGAACGCACCTTCCCCCGTAGGTCGTTCCACCGCTTCCTGATATCGTCCCGATTTCGTGGATGCTGTCCCACAGCGTTGACCCTGTCCACTATTCTTTGCCATAGCTCCATCTTCCTGGCAATGGTGGTGTGCTGCACCTGTGTCCCGAAGAGCTGGGGCTCTATCCGAACTATTTCCTCCACCATGACCCTGAGTTCTGCGTCAGAAAACCTGGGGTGTCTTTGGGGTGCCATGGGGTGGTGTGGATGAGGTGTGAGGTGGTGTATGTGTTGTAGAGTGTGGTGAGTGTGGTGGTGTGTGGTGTTTTGTGCGTGGATATTGTGTGGGTGATGTTGTGATTTGCCTCTGTGTGATGGTGTACTCTATTCTGTGCTGTCTCTCTCTGGCCTTCAGTCGCAATTGTGGTCGTAAGGGTTTGTGGGTGATGTGGGTGTGTTTTTTATATTGTATTGGGTGTTTGGGAGTGTTGTGTGTATGTGTCTCAGGTGTGTGTATTTTGAATTGTCCAATGTGGCTGTGTTTTGTAAAGGTGTGTGTATTTTGAGCGCGGCGGTGTGTACCGCCAATGGAATACCGCGTGGATTTGTGGGTCGGAATGGCATGGGCGTATTTCTGTTGGCGTGACGCTGGAGGTTTGGTCATCGCCAGTTTTTCGCTGGCCGTTGGTGTGGCGGACTTTTGTTGATGTCGGGTTTTTGGCGGTTTGCCAGTTGCGGGTCAGAATGACCGTGGCGGTTTACCGCGGCGGTGTTATGGCGGTCTTCTGACCGGCAGTAAGCGCCTTTTACCGCCGAGGTCAGAATGACCCCCATAGGTATCCCATTGAAATCTTTCAGAAAAGTTTCCCAAACTTTAATGTCCTCTCTCAGGGCCAACAAAATCCTAATCCTGTGGTGTGGAAGTACTGCTCCTGACATGGATAACCCCAAACGCCTACAAAATGTCCTCCCTCCCCTCATCACCCTGCATGCAAAATTAAGGTACCACAACAACTTTTGGGCCATTCGCAAATCCAATTTGAGAAGTCCCCGCACCATAGCCAGGAACTCTAGCATCTCCGCGACTTTAGTTGCCGGCAATCTGGCCACCAACGTGTTTGCGTCCAATTCGATGCCCAAAAAGGTCATCACTGCTAGCGGGCCCTCTGTTTTTTTCTGGGGCCAAAGGCACTCCTGCCTGTTGAGTTAGTCTCTGAAAGTCTGCCAAAGTCCGGGCGCAAGCCCCAGATGTGGCCGTCCCCTACAAATAGGAAATCATCAAGGTAGTGACTCAGCATCCGATGCCCACTCCTTTTAACAAAGACCCACTGCAAGAAGGTACTAAAGCTTTCAAAAAGTGCGCATGAAATAGCACAGCCCATGGGTAACACCCGGTCCACATAAATGGCTCCGTCCAGCTGCATACCCAGGATGTCGAAATCTGCTGGATGAATAGGTAATAGCCTGAAAGCCGATTGTATATCACATTTTGCCATTTCTGCCCTGCGCCCACATTTCAGAACTAACCTCACGGCGTCATCCACCGAAGCATAAACCACCTTGAGTCCTCGTGTGTGATAAAATCATTGACGTTCCCTCAGGCCATGACAAGTGGTGTATTAAACGAAACTCACCCGGTGCTTTTTTGGGCACGACTCCTAGGGGTGATATCATTAACTTCTCACTTGGCCATTCGTAGAATGGCCCTGCTATTCTACCCAGGGCCACCTCCTTCGCCACTTTGTCGCAAACCACCTGGGGTTGTTCTTTGGCTGACCGCAAATTATCTGCCCATCTCCTATACCGAGGACCCTGGTATCCTACTCTAAAACCTTCATGAAAACCCCACTCCAACTGACAAGCCTTATCCGCGTCTGGGTAGCTGTGTAGCCAGGGCAATAGAAACTCCCTCCATTGTTCTGCTGGACTGGATAAGGAAAAACATTGAGTGACGGCCCGCACTTGGAGCAATCATGTTTGAACCTACACTGTTGTTGAGAGCAGAACCCTTTATTGAAATTCCAGCAAGCCCCCGTGGTGGGCACCGGGGCCTTGCTGGCTGCGCCCGCCCCTCCCTTGGCGGGACGAGACTGAAAAGGCTTGTAGACAACTGGCAAACCACTCGCTGTATGCGTGGAGGCCGAAGATTGAGCCGATGCCATCCATTGCATCCATAGTTCAGAGTCCACATCCCCCCATGGTTTTTCGGGATTTACACTCACCCTGGCCCTGAACTCCTCGTCGTAGCTCAGCCATGCGAACCCCCAAAATGTAACTGCGCCTTCCTTATGATGTCCATGTACTTAAAAAGTGCTATGGCTCTGTCTGGATATTTCTCACAATAGATACTGGCAAATATCAGGAAGGCCGATGTCCAATTATCCATTGTAATAGGGACCCTGGGCCTGCGTGCCAGCTCCCACTCCTCCTCCTTGGAGCCCTCCTTAGCCTGAATATCCCTATGTAAAAGTTTAAAAACATCTACATATTCATGTCTCCAAATTCGCTCTTTCGTTTTCTCTGCCACATGTGACCCCAGTGGCATGGCCAATCCCATATATGGGAGCCGCTTCTTAAGGCTTCCCCCTTCCTTATCTTCCGTAACCGTGTCATCCCCTGTCTTCTGACTGCCTTGTTCAGTAACTGCTGTGGGTAGGGCCTCCTTAATCTTGCTCCCGTCCCCTTACTGGCTTAGACCAACCCCGGGTGTTTCTAAAACTGACCCATCTCCGACACCAATAGACTTGTGTGTACATGAGCCTTTGGTGCCTCCTCCCCCTTCACACCAAACTGACCACCAACTCCCCTTACCTCTGTCTACTGCCCCCATGTTCCACGGCGTTTTCTTCAAGAACCGTCCTTGTGACGTCACTTGCCGCACTCCTGATGGCCCTTCCGCCAAGACGGTGTCCTGTAAAACAAAAGCAGAGGAAGAGGTTGCGCCGCACTTGCACCCTCGCCCCCCCTTCATGACACCGCTCACCTCCGCCTCACAGATCTCTCCTTCTTCCCAATCATCCCCTTCTTCCTCATAATCCAGATCAAACTCATCATCTCCTTCCCACTCACACCTGTTCGCCACATACCCCCGTGGCTTCACTGTTGATGTAGCAATTGGTTCTTGTCCCACATGGCGCGTTGTAGAGAAGGCTGCCGCCTGCCCCTCTAGTGCTTCAGACCAACGTAGTGAGGCCGTGTTGCGCCCCGTTGGCGTCACCTTCCTTATTCCAACCTCAGCTGTTGGCATCGTCTTGCCTCTCCCCCTGTGACTGTGTGCGCCACCAGGGCTTCCAGCGCCGACCTGCCCTTCGGCCGCGCCAGCCTCATTTCCCCTCCCCTCTGTCCGTGGTACCCAGACCCAACTCCCTGCCCCTGAACTGGAAGGCTGAGGCCCCCTGGCGTCCAATACATCTGTGTCCCTTCTGCTCACTTCCCCTTGTGCCGCTAACTCCTTCCGGTCCCTGCACAACTGGGCCCATCTGGCCTCAGTCTCCGCGACGGCCCTGCGCTGCTCCCGGATCCTGGCCTCCAAATCCCACGTCTCTGCTTGGTCCCAACCTGCCTGCCTGCTAGGGCCTGGGGGCCCAGAGGCCCCCCTGACCCCGGCTGCCTTGTGCTTAATTTGTCTGGCTTGTCTTGAGGCTGTCTTGGCTTTAGCCGCTCCCCCCTGGCTTTGCCCGCATATTTTCATCGTTTCTTAGCTGGGGCCCCCGCCACAGCAGAGGAGGCGGGCCCTCCCCTGGGGCATGACAAATCTAAAGGGGCCCAAACCCCGTTGGGCCCTGGCATGGGTTCTGCCTCTCCATCTGCCTGCCTTGCCGGTGACTCCCCACCCACTGGGTCCCCCATGGTACCTGGGGGCCCAATCTGCTTTGAGCCTGAACCCATGTCCTCAATGGCCCCCTCTGCCCCGACCCCATTATCATCCTCCTCTCCTGAAAACATTTAAGGGCTGGGAGCGCTTCGCGCCCCCCTCCCAGCTTTTTCCCCTTGTTCCTAGCCCCCCCTTCCTTATCCCCATGCCAATCTAAAGATTGCGGCGATGGCAGCCCCTACCCGGCTCGACGCGGCACGCGTCGGCTGTGTCATTCCAACCCAGGCCTGGTCAAGAACCCCAGGCCTGAGAAGGTCGGAACGGCCTGCTTCGCCTAATGCGCGAAGCGCGGCCTTGACTACTTCAGCGTCCTGGCTGGTTGCCATGGCGCTGTGCAGTGTGAGCGGCGAAGCCGCGTGTAGAAAAAGAAAAACCTGCGGGCCCCGCAGAGGCCTCGCGAACCAGCGACACACCCTCTCTAGCACACCCTCACTGCCCTCCCTAGCGCAAAGGCCGCGGAGCCTCGCACTTCAACTAAACTAATTCTGTCTACGCTCTCTGGCTCCGGGCCACAAAACCTCGGGGCCTCCTCCCGCTAACCCTGGCAAACCCACCACACTCGCCTTTCTTCACAAACGAGAGGGTCGGCCTCAAAATCCGCTCTTCCCTAAACAGCGGTCGGCGCGGAAAGAGGCCGACCCTCCCTCCCTCCCCCCTTTTAAGCCTTACCTAACTCCCACCCCCACTTACCTGTCCGCCAATCCGCCTCCTACACGCCACTTCCTGCCGTCTCCCGAAAGTGCCCGCGGAGAGACTAGAGCGGGTCTCTCTCTCCGCGGGCCCCTTCCAATGTGTGCTCCGTGTGTATCAGGCTCTAAGTCATAAATTTTCCAATAGAAAAAACTTCAGGAGGCTCAATTTTCATGTGTTACATTCAGGTTAAAGGACAGGTTTATTGTAATTGTAATTATATTTATATAGCGCTTACTACCCCGATGAGGCATTGAAGCGCTTTTCGGAGAGTAGCACGCTACTCTGAAACCCAGAGGATTAGAGGTGAATTAGTAAAGGGAAATATAAATTATTTGTTGGAGTGACAGACATGTGGCTCTGTTAGTTTGATTGAATAAGATATAGGAGGGATAGATGAGGGAAGAGTCTAGACAGTGTTATTTGGGAGATCATTTTAGTCAGATGAGGTTTGGGATGAGCCAAAGTAGGAACAGAGGATGGAAGAGTCTACAAAGGAGTTATTAGGGAGATGTTAGCAGTAACATGAGGTTTGGGATGAGTCAAAGGATGGATACAAGAGGGAAGAGTCTAGGAAGTGTTATTTTGGAGATCATTGTGGGAAAATGAGGTTTGGGATGAATCAAGGAGGGACAGAGGAGGGAAGAGTCTAGAAAAGGTTATTCTATTGATCATAGTAGAAGAATGATGTTTGGGATGAGTCAGAGTGAAGGTAGAGGATATGCTGAGAGAGGTGTAGGATGAGACATAGAATAGTGCATTGGAAGGAGTTGAAGGCTTTTATTTTCTTTCTTCCTACAGTAGTAGTAAAGTCATACATATATAGATACATAACTACATAGAATAGATATACATGTAGAAGGAAAATAATAAAGAGATATAAAAATGTATTGTATAAAGTTCCATATGTGCAAGTAGGGATAGTTAGAAATTCAGACTTCCAAGTGTTGTACAGAAAAGCTAATTTATTTGTGGATTATTATAATTACATTTTTTTATTATTTGTTTTATTTTTAAGTTTTCTTCAATATTTCAATAGTGAACCACTTACAGATGCAATTTATATGATTGTATTTACATATTGTGATGGATAAATAAAATAAGCAAATACATAAGCATCTAATCAAATAACTTATATGAAAACTATGCAGTGACCTATACACATGTTAAGCATGATTCCCAAAAACACAGGCAAACTATCTACGATGAACTGTGGTTCAGGTTGTGAGTCCGATAATATACAATCCAAGGTTTGTGATGTATAATGACAAACATTCCATGATTCGCCAGGGTTTTGCAAAAGCCATTCCTTTATTACGGCAGCACACCAACTCCTTAGACCGAAATCTCCTTGGACACGGGTTGAGGAAGTGACACCAAAACTTCATATTAAAAAATGATGTACAATGTGCAGTTGACATAGAAAACAGATTATACACACACTAATAATGCATGTTGGAACATAAATTGATGCAATCTTAGCATGTGTTGTGGCTCTCTGAAAAAGGTGAACTGACATCTCACGGTTAAATACAACAACCATTCCGAAAACATCAGAATTCTTGAACATGATGAGCATTGATTCATTGTGAGGATTTCACATATTGTTGCTAGGTATAACAAACCCCAATTATGTCAGTGTCACGATTCTAATGCAAAGCCCATACATAATGATCAAGTATAGGCAGTGCACAACAAAAGTTTGATTATACTACTTATGGAACCAGAATGCTGAAGTTTTCAGAAGTTCAAAACATATGCATAAAGCCCAAGTAGTATTAGGTTGACATGGCTATATTTACTTAATATTGAACACCAGGGAAAACTCAGCCCAGTGGTTACGAATCAAAGGTGACTCTTGAAAATCGCTTGACTAGCATACACAACGTGCATACACAACCCAGATATATAAATCAAATTCTACCAGGCAATTTGTCAGATGAAAATATGAATATGACACTGTACATATAATCTATAATAATAATAAATAAAGGATAACTGGTATAAACTAGTCCCAGTAAATTGCAACATTATCATTGAGTCAGGCTCAAATTGCCAGAAAATCTGTTTCACAAATTCATTATTCAAAGAGCTCAAGTGGGTTTAGAAAACAACTTTGTCAATTAATATCCACATAACGTAAATAGCATACATTGACTGGAAGACAACATTTTCAACCTTGCAGAGCAAGAAACATAAAGACCAAGTGGGTTTGTTGATCAAATGTCCACATGATTTGATAATATGGTTAGATGCAGCGGGATGCATGCCAGGCACGCCACCCTGGAATCTCCTGGTTGTCTGTTTTTCAAAAATGTCTGTGGTTCATAGGCTTGCATGAGTGGAGCCACAGTATGGCCCAAAATAACACATCTTTTCATATTGCTTATCTCTCAAAGGAGCATTTTAGGGAATTGTGTTTGATGGTCTCTTGAACCATCCACACAGTTGTACTGTTCTTCTTGGGAGACATGTGGGAATCTGGCGTGGCTACCCACAGATTCCAGAACTTTCCATCATAGACATGTGAGGAAAATGTGTTTTTCTTTTTACTCAAAGCTTGAGGTTTGTAAGGGATTCTTGATAAGATAATCTGATGAGAGCCACGCCAGTCACCACACCTTGGATTACCTCAGATGTCAAGTTTTAAAAAATGTGCAGGTTTGCTAGGTTTCCCCAGGTGCCGGCTAAACTAGAACCCAAAATCCACAATTACCCACATTGCAACAAAAAGGGTCAGTTTTCAGTACACAAATGTGGTGATTATGTTGCCTTTTGGGCTCTTTCTTGATGTGGGCCCTAAGCCTACCCAGACAAGTGAGGTACCATTTTATTTGGAAGACCATAGAGAATGCTGGGCGATAGGCAGTTTGTGGCTCCCTGCAGATTCAAGAACTTTGCCTCACAGATATGTTTGGAAAATGTGCGTTTTTGTGCACAGTTTGAGGTTTGGAGGTCACTGGGGTAAGAATACTTTATAGGATTCACACAAGGCACACCACCCTGGACTCTCCCAGTTGTCCACTTCTTAAAAAGGTGCAGGACTGTTCCTTCTGAGCCTATCCAGAACTGAAGCACAAATTCATAGGAGTTGGTTTTGACGCTATCAGTAGTAATAGTGTCATTTCGTCAGCATTTTTAACAGTTTCTAACTATTGAACCTATCACTTAGTATTAGTGAGCCTTAAAGCTGCATCAAGGCACCACCTGGTACAGAAATCTGCATATCTAACCAGCCTGCCATCCTCATATAGGTCCCCCATATTCTGTGGTGTATATCCCCCTTCTCTGATTGTTACATAAGCCAGCAGCAGAGGACTGATACCTGTATGTCACAGGATCAGGTGCTACATATAAATATACATATCAACCTCTCTTTTAGACACTAATTCACATAACCTCAAGAGAATCCTGACCTGTATGGCTAAACTAACCCTTTTCTTATGAGGGACTGGAAGCAGTGCAGCAGCCCCCTTGGGCAAATTGGATGCTTCAATATTCCAACCACAGGATCAGTGCTTTCTCCCTGGAACCATGGCACTGCGTATTGTAGTGGAGAGGCCCAATAATAAGCCCTAAGCTTCTGATGGCTGTAACCCTCGGAGGTTTCAGTACCTCCAAACTTATCCTCGCCCTTCCATTGCCCCAGTACAGCAATCTAAGCAGTTCGTCTGGTTTGCAAAAGCAGGTCTCTAGAACGTGCATTGGCATATCTAGTAATACATATAGAACTCTAGGTAACATGATCATTTGACTAAGAGCTATGCTCTCCATCAGGTGCAAAAGGAATCACAGCTCCAGAGTCACCAGCAGATTACCCATATTCGAGTTATGGGTTTCATTTGTATCTGGACTTAGTTGTATTCCTAAATATGTAACCGGTGTGGTCTGTACACTGATTTGTCCGTACTCAGTGTAAAACCTGAATGAGCCCCCACCTCAGTTATGGTGTTATTGAGTGCAATCCGTGTGATCGCTGCATTCCTCAAGGTTAACAGAATATCATCTGCATAAAATGAGATGACCTCCCTCTTTTCCCCCATCAAGACACCAGCATCTGTGTTTCTATGTCATATAATGTGTGCTAACAATTCTATAACCATCACATATCAGGGGTTCCCCCTCTCTGTCAGCCAGTTGCCAGACATCCTGTGGCCTACTTTCACTCTAGCTTTATTGTCAGTTTATAGCAGATTCACCTATCGCAAATAATCCACCCCCAGATCATATAATCTCAGGGTCCTGTCTAGAAACATCCAGTCAACTGTATCAAATGTCTTATGGCATTCCAACCTGGCCAGAGCATAAGGCTCCTCCTTCTTCGGAGCTTGTTCTATGAGAAGAAATGCTTTTTGGATATTGGTGGATGTGTTACGACCACCAACAAACCCTGCCTGGTCAGTATGTATAATTATTTCCGCCACATTTGCTAATCTCTGGGCCAGTATCTTCCCCAATATCTTTGCATCCACTGTGATCATTGATAGTGCTTGATATGATTCACAGTCTGCAGGATCCCTCTTCAGCTTAGGTGAGTCACTCTGTGTGCTTCCCTCAGTGATGCAGGCAGCATTCCAGTTTCCACTGCTTCCCGATGCATGGCTAAGAGTGGTATGCATAGTAGATCCACATATATATGATAGAATTCCACTGTCAGCCCATCATTGCCCAGCACCCTCCCTGTATTCATGTGTTTAATAGCCCATCTGATGTCTGTCTCACCTATTGGTGCATTCAATAGGGGCCTCATGTCCTCATCAAGAATGGCCTCAATTCCTGGTTCATCTCCCAGTTCTGTCTTGCATATAACGTCGAGTAGAACTCTGCAAAGTGATCCAGGATTGCTTCCTGGGATGTCAGTATCCCACCGTTTGCGTCCCTCGTGGCTACCACTGCACTCCTCCACCTCTCGCTGTTAACCAGCCACACCAGCAGCTCACCAGCAATATCACCTTGTTCATGCTGTGTTTCTAGGTATGTGTGGTAGTCATGTTTTCGCATTGTATCTCAGGCCTCATCGGGTTCATCTCGTAATTTGTGTCTCATTTCTCAGACCTCATCCATATGTGGAGCCTGCTTGTCTATGTTGGCTATCTGTTTTTCCAATCATGTGACCATTCTCCCCAATGATCTGCGAACCCCATATGTTACAACCATACATTTTCCCCCCTGATGCTCACCTTGAAGGCCTCCCACACTTTGCTGGCAGATTGGACTGTTCCTGTGTTGAGAGTAAAGTATTCCCATATTGTCTCTTGGATATCATCCTTAAATGCCTGGTCATGTTGTGCCTGGGACTGAAAACTCCACTGCAACACCGGATCCACATCAGTCGGGCCCTGTAACTGCGATGCAAACGGAGCATGGTCTGATAGAATGCGATCTAGATATTGTACTTTCCCAAATTGTACCACCTGTTCTGGGTCTATGAACGTGTATTCGATTTTGGAAAATGTCTTGTGCGGAGGGGAATAAACGGAGTAGCCTTGTGTCAGCCCATGTCGTGTCTGCCACAATTCCACCAAATTTAAAGTATCCATATTCTCCAACAGTGTGCTTGGGGATATACCCAATGGTTCTGCTGCGGGCCTTGAACTGTCCAGTTCCATGTCAAGCACACAGTTGCAATCACCCATCCAAATATTGTCATAATGTGCTTATGGTGTCAGAAGGCGTACCCCCCCTTTGTAAAAATCTGGTGTGTCTATATTCGGTGCATAAGTGTTTAACAGTACAGTGTGTTTACCACCTACTTCTCCCACCACTCCGATGTAACGGCCATCGGCTGCCTTTAAAACTGTGTCTGCCTTAAGGGGAACACTAGCATCCACCCATAGTAGACCCACCTGTGAGTAGATAAAGCCAGCATACCATAATTGACCTCCCCACTTAGTTTGAATCTTCTCATGTTCTTGTGGTAGTAGATGTGTTTCCTGTAACATTACTATTTTTGCTTGTTGTTTGCATATGGATGACCATATTCTCTGTCGCTTAATTGGATTCTGTATCCCTTTAATATTCCACAATATTACTTTCACCCCCATGTAGGTAATGTGTGATCAACTTTTGTCCGGTGCCCTTCCTGTGTTGTTAAATAACTGCTTTGCTTGTGACATGTTTTTGGGTCCCCTCAAGACCCAAAAACGTTACTACCCCCCACATGTGTAGCCCACCCCAACCTGGCTTCCACAATTGACACATTTGCTTTTGACCAAGTTCTCCCTGAAAAACAATCAAATGTCCCCAGCATAGTGCATTGCTCATGCAATCCCCGATATTGGGGTTGTCCCACTAGCAGTGCTACCATTAGGCATGCACACATTTGTTCTATACATCATTGTATTGGATCCAACATTCAAAACTTGCTCAATCAACTGGTACTCACACCCTTCGGTAATGCAATTCATTGTCGCTCACCCCCTACAATCACATCTATGTCTGCACTCTTGTGTCATCCACCATTCATTCACTCAATGACTTTCGAAAACCTGCATGGCATCCTCAGTGTGGTCAAAAAAGTGTTGTTTCTCTTGTAAGTCCATTTGGAGCAGTGCCAGGGGCAGCAACTCATATGCCAGGCCACGCTCCCAGAGCTTCCTTTTTACCTCCATAAATGCCTTGCACCATTTTTGTGTCACCGCACAATAGTCCAGATAGAAGGAGATCCAATGTCCATTGTATTCCACATCCCCCTGCATGTGTACCACCTTAAGTATGTTAATTTTGTCCTTATATCTCAAAGTCCTTGTGATTAACATACGTGGCGGTGTGTCATATTTTGGTTTACCACCAGGGATTCTATGAGCTCTGTCCACCTGCAGATCCCCGTCACTCTCCAGGCCTGGCAGAACGGTGGGCAACCAGGACTCCAAAAATTGTTCCACTGGTGCAGACTCTGTTCCTTCCGGTATCCCCAATATACAAACATTATTACACCGAGATTTGTCCTCCAAGTCCACTAGTATGCCTTCCTTCATTTGTAGATGGTGTTCTTGGTCGCTCAATGGGGTGGTGTGTGTTTCCATGATCCCATCCACTCCATCCGCTCTGGTTCCCAGGTCTTTCACCCTTTCCCAGATCTTGTCTATATCCTGCCACCCACGTGTTAGTGATAGCCACCCCATAATTCTTTTCAGTAAAGGCCTTGTTGCCCTCCAGAATCAAATTTTTAAGTTCAAGCATGGACGGTGACACAGTTTCCCCCATCTCGTGCTCTTCACCTGGTTTGATGCTCTGCGCCATTTTAGCCAATCCTTCCTCGATCATGTGTTGCGTCTGGGAGGCCGTACATGGACCTCCCTTGGGTTTGGGTGGCATCTGTGCCCGGCGGTGCATCCTTATAAGTCCTGGGGGTCCCAAGCTTTGTGGATGCACCCCTTCTCAATATGTCACCCCAGCGGGGGCAGGTCCTCATACGGTGCACTCTTTGCCTGGTAGCGCTCCGCTGTCTGGTTGTATCCAAGAGAGGGGCGACCAATTTGCCCATTTGTTTGATCCAGGTCAGGGGCTCTGCATCTACTTGTTGCTCCAGTAGGGTAATATTCAAAAGGGTAGGGAGGTCTCTGACGATCCCTCTACATCGGTCTCTCTTCACATACCACCGACCCCCCTACACTGCACTCTCCCCCAATGTCATCCACCCATGGATCATCTGGTCCGGTTGGGGCCTACAGTCTCCTCATGCCTAGCACTTATTTCCCCTTGAGGCTTCCCTTCCTTGCTCTAGCTTGGAATTGATGATTGCATCCTTCTGTTGGGCCCCGTATTTAAATCTCCTTTGTCGTAGTGGGCAGGGGGGCACAGAGGAGAAGGAACACCACTTCTTTGTTTCTCAAGGATAGACAAATGTTTTTTGTTGCACAAATAATAGGATTAGACATCATTTAAACATGATGTAAAACACCTATCACAACCTTGAAGAAATTACTAAGAAAACTGGCTTTCTTTTGAGTCATACAACACGTGCATTTTAAGGTACTTCTGTGGATCGGCATATTTTTTTACTGTTTTTATTATTATCACAAAGCAACAAAAGAATTACATCTAACATATTTCAGCCTCTTATGTGGAGCATTATTTGAAACATATAATGTTACCATATAATATTCAAATTAGTTGTCCTTATCAAACAACATTGAGTAACACAGAAATGTTTAAGTTTTTATAATTCGTTCTTTTTAATTTTAGTTTTTATTTATTTTTTGGTTATTTTTCTATATTAAATTACATCAGTTCAAGAAGGGATTCAAACATGGGATCAAGGCCTTTATCTCATTCTTTTAAAATAGAAGCAGATAATCTACATAGAGGCCACCCCACATTCCATTTTTCCTTACCAGCTCCGTCATTTCTCATCATACAGGCAATAGGTTGTGTAGCTAAAGCAAATAGCGGGCATCCTTTCCTCCTGCCACAAGACACCTTCAGTGGAGACAACATGACCATGCCTTTTTGATGGTGGATTACGTGTAGTAATAGAGCGACTTAGTGTAACATTGCACTGAAGCATTGCAAAAATAATTGCAGCCTAATGTGCCAAATGCCTTCTCTAAATCTACGGACTCAACAATAGCCTCTGGATGTGCCAGCAGTGTTTTTTCCAAGACACTGTAAAGCCATTTGTGGGTCAGCAAGGTACAGCATTTAGAAATAAATCCTTTTTAGTCTGGGTGTATTTAAATGGTCAACATTAGGTACATCCATTTCAATACGATTTTGCATAGAATTGTATAATCCAAGTTACTAATTTATACAGGCCAAAACAAGGCGCTGCCCATGCAGTTGTGGCGTGTTTTGAGTAGAGGAATGAATAGCGATATCCTAGTTGTCTCTAAAAGCTATCCTAAAGCCAGCACCATTGATTTCATAATCTTAAGATATGGTAGCAGTATGTCAACGTATGTGCTATAAATGTACTCTGGTAGGTCCAGACGGGACGTGTCCAGGTCCAGGATGTGTTCCCATGGACATATCTTTTACAGATTCCTTCACCTCAACCTTCCTCAGTGGTAGTTCTGAGCGTACTAATTTTTTTCTGGGGAATCCAAGGCAGGGTAGCTTTGCCAAAGTAAGATTATATCTTATCAGTTGGATGTGCATTACGTTTCTTATATATTGTATTGCAAAATTATTAGGAAGCTGTGTAAATTTTGTTCTGTGTGATTGCACTGGCCTCCTGTCCATAGTTTGTAACACAGCCTTACCACTCAGTTTGAGTTACATTACCTAGGAAATTACCTAGGAAAGGAGACAAACCGTCTTAACTACCTTATTATTTTTGGGAGCTACAGATTTGTTATGGTTCAGGAAGCATTGCTTTTAAAACATCAGTTTTCATCAGTCACTGGTTTGGGTTTTAGAATTACTGCCTGTTCTACATTATGTATTCTTTTATGTAGTGTTGCAATTGATTGCTACTTTGTTTTCCTGTCTCCCATCACCATGCTGTGTCCCCTGACCATCACTTTCAAGGCTTCACAGTCAATCAATGTCTCAAAGCAATGCCTGTAATGATTATTTTTCTTCTTGTCTGATATGCGTGCCCTTGTCTCCTTGCTCCACTTTTAAGCCTGACAGTGCCCTTCAGGTGCTGATTTGCATGGAATGATTCTACCATCTCAGAGCATAAGTGCAGACTCTCAATAGCACTCTGCTTGTCCATACACCTTCCAGGCCATCAGATACTGCACCTCTCCTTTCACTTTCCTAGAATCAACTGCGGCCTCTATCTCAAACTCCTGGGACCCATCTTTGATATCTGGGGGGAGGAATGATAAGTTTAGATGTGGCAGGCTTGATTCTGGAAATGTAAAATACCAGATGAACCCACCATGCATTGGGTAGAGCTAAGAATACTTCTCTTTACACCAAATGTGTTATCGGAAATTACCCCAAAAACTTATGTGCAAGTTTGGGATGGAAACCGAACAGAGACAAGAAACAGACACAATAGCAAAACAATTTGTCTTTTGCAACACCAGTGCCTTTTTGATGGTGACAACCAGGGAACCACTCATAGTCAGCCTTAGCTCATTGGAAGTGACAGAGAGTAGTAGTCTGTACTGAAGAGCTGGTGAATAATAAGGTTGTGACAGATGGGACAGAGGTAGTGTGTGCAATATCAGGAAACAACAGAGGAAGAAAACCAAAGAAACAAAAGGGGAGATGTCCTAAGGAAGAGTCAAGGAAGTAATATGACTTCAACTAATGGTAGCAAAGCACACACACTACCAGAGCTAGTATCATCACTAATAAAACACTGCAAAACTACACTTTTGGACTCCATGTAAAAGGATAGTCTTCACAGAAACCCCGTAAGAGGGAACAGAGAATGCAGAACTCCTGGACAAAGGCCTTCATGGCAGGTCACCATCACCCAGTGCACTGAGAACTGATAGCAGTAACATTATTAGGCAGGGTGAGGCCAGTGAGAAGAGCCCATAGATCGATTTAAGGGTACTGAATATGGAGGGGGATAATCATGAAAAACAAGAGGAGCACTCAAAACTGCCCTGGGGATTATGAGTCCCCGACCACCAGCCTGTCCGTGGCGGTAAACACCGCCATTGAAAGGCTGGCGGTAAGGGGACTTGGGGTGCCCCTGGGGGCCCCTAAACTGCCCATGCACTTGGCATGGGCAGTGCAGGGGCCCCCAGGCATAGCCCCGTCGCGCATTTCACTGCCCGAATTTTGGGCAGTGAAATGCGCGACGGGTGCTACTGCACCCGCTGTACATCAGCATTGCCGCCGGCTCTATTACGAGCCGGCAGCAATGTTGATGTGACATTTTCGCTGGGCCAGCAGACGGTAACACTGTTACCGTCCGCTGGCCCAGCGGAAATGTCATAATAGGGAGGCAGGAATACCGCCTGCAATGGCGGTATTCTGTCTCCCGCGGCCTCGGCGGTCTTTTTGCAAGCCCGCCGAGGTCGTAATGACCCCCTAAGTCAGCCCACCCATAATGATCAGAAAGTACGCCCCATTGCACCACAAAGCACAGATAAGCAAGGTAATGGCACTGATTGCTGCAAAGAGGACCGGGAGAACTATTCAGTTTTTCAGGTGAAACCACCCTTGTTAAAATCAACTACCCAGTCATACCAGTCTCATCATGATAAACAACCCAGCCTGCATGTGGGCGTACAACAGAAAAAGGAAAATCACACTCAGACTTTGCCACGCAAAGCCCCGAACATTCCAAGAAGAACCTATGCTCAGGCTGTGTAATCTAATCATAAACGAACTGGCCGAACTGGCCTGCAATTAAGCACTCAGTCACTGAAAGTCACACATGAGCACAAACAGTAGGTTAGGACTCCAACGATGCACTCTGATTTGAGCAGTGGAAAAATTGAGGAGACAATGGAGCAACTATACATCGATTGGGACCGTAACCCACACCTCTCCATGTGGCCATAAAAGTGCAAGAAAACATCTTCAATAAGTACAATACCTTAATCCACACTTAAAAAATAAAACATATAGGGGGTTATTACAACTTTGGAGGAGGTGTTAATCCGTCCCAAAACTGACGGTAAAGTGACGGATATACCACCAGCCGTATTACGAGTCCATTATATCCTATGGAACTCGTAATACGGCTGGTGGTATATCCGTCACATTTAGGACGGATTAACACCTCCTCCAAAGTTGTAATAACCCCCATAGATATTAAAAATATAAATATTAAAAATTCAATAAAAAGAGAATAAAACATTTCCCACCCCTTCAGGTCATTGATTAAAGCGGCAGTAAATATTTCCTCGTTTGCATCGACCTCCGAATGTAGGCTAAAACAAACAAGTGAATTTTCAAGGGCAAGGATATACCTAAAAGCTGTCTTATAGTTCCTAATATCTTGTGCAATAAAAATAGGTCTTAAATTTTTTTCCATCTCATAGCTTCATAAAAACTACAAAATAAGATAAAGTGCAATGTACTTTGTACTTATGTGCCATCGCAGGGGGTCAAAACTGGTGGTTGCTTCCTCACATCAGGGAAGGCAACTAAATGATGTTCACTACCCATCTGTAATCTGGTTAAATCAAAACGATGTTGAAAATTTGCCCCCCAAATCAAATAGGGTTGACATCCCTCATGAAGTACCTTTGACACATAAGAAACAACCATTTGCTTCCTCATATCCACACAAGCCCTGTGCTCCTGCTGGTGTCTTAAAAACGTTGTCTTTATAGCACTGTTGCCCAAAGTATATGATTTCTGAAGGCCAATCTTTATAGATGTGTTAAAACATGATTGAAAGTTTCAATATAAGAAAGCTATGGACTTCTCAATGCATGGTCCAAGGCTAAACCGTCTAAAATGATGATTTAGTAAAACCAGTTTCGAGCTTGGCCAAAATGGAATACCACAAAAGTAAAGGTTTAATTGTGAGTGTATCTTCCACAAAGTCTAGTCCAGCCTCCATATGAGCCATAAATGAGGGTGTGGAGGCTGTAATATACAAAAGTTGCCAAAGGAATTAATTTTATCTATCTGCATCGAACTGCACGGGGCATAGTCCCATAAACCCCCGCCATAGATGACCGTGGCTATTCCTCACACCTTATAGATTTCCAACATTTCCCTGACTGGACGGGAACCTATTTTGCAAGCAAATCTAAAAACACCTTCACAAATTTGACTTATCAACTATTTTAATTGGTGCACCCAAGGTTGTTAGTGTAGCCCAGAGCATTGGGTGATTAACCAAGTCAAAAGCACTACTAAGATCAACAAAACATAAATATAAATACCCCTCCTTGGCTTTAGTATACTTTCTATAAGTAGCTCCAAGTTAATGCACTGATCCACTGTTCTGAACCCATATTGAACTTCTGATATAATGGAATTGTTCTCAGTCCTCTCCTCTAACCTACGTAAAAGCACTTTTCTCATAAGTTTAACTGAAGAATCCATCAGAGAAATGGGTCAATAACATTTAGGGTCTGCTTTTTAACCTTTTTTTAATATAGAGACTATGGGGGTCATTACAACATTGGCGGTAAAAGCCGCTTACCGCCGTGCAGAAGACCGCCAATACACCGCCGCGGCCGCGGAAAACCGCCACAGCTATTATGACCCACATCTCGGAATCCGCTGAAATTCAGACACCCACACAAGTCCGCCACACCAAAGGTCAGTGATAAACTGGCGAAAACAATTCCTCCACCGTCACGCCAACAGAAACACGCCCATGCTATCACGACCCACGAATCCAAAAGGCGGTCTTTCAACCTCGGTATTCCATTGGCGGTACACACCGCTACGCTCAAAATACACACACATCTCCAAAACACAGCAACATTGGACAATTCAAAATACACACACCTGATACACATACAAACACCATTCCCACACACCCAACACAATATAAACCACACACCCACATCACCCACAAACCCCTAAGATCAAAAATCAGAGACGAAGGCGACAGACAGAGAGCACAGCAATAGACAACCCCACCACAAAGAGGCACACAACACCATCACCCACACAACATCCACGCACAAAACACCACACACCACTACACATCACCACACTCATTACCACATACACCACCCCACACATCACCTACACCACCCCATGGCACTCCAAAGACACCCTAGGTTTTCGGAGGAGGAGCTCAGGGTTATGGTGGAGGAAATCGTACGGGTAGAGCCACAGCTATTTGGATCACAGGTGCAGCACACCTCTATAGCTAGGAAGATGGAGCTATAGCGAAGAATCGTGGACAGGGTCAACGCAGTGGGACAGCACCCAAGAAATCAGGAGGACATCAGGAAGAGGTGGAACGACCTACGGGGGAAGGTGCGTTCCGTGGTCTCCAGGCACAACATCCCGGTTCAGCGGACTGGCGGCGGACCCCCACCTCCTCCCCCACAACTAACAACATGGGAGGAGCAAGTCTTGACCATTATGCATCCTGAGGGCCTCGGAGGAGTCGGTGGAGGAATGGACACTGGTAAGTCAAATCTTAACTATCATATTCCCCACCCTACCTGCATGCTATCACACACCCCACCCTCACCCCCTCCCCTATCACGCCAAATCCTCACAAATGTACTAATAACACAAACTACTCATCCCAACCCCAAGCCCTGCATGACACAACAAAGCATGGACACCCATCACTAAAGCATGCCCACTGCACATACTCATAACACCCCCTAACCATCATCACACAAGCCCCCACACAGGAATGCTAGCACTGGGGTACACGCTCACCCACCATTGCACACCATGACACACACAGATGCAATAATCATGCTTTTACACCCCGGCAGGACCACTACCTAACGTCACCAGACAGGAGGGTCCAGACATCTCCACCCCACCCACAGAAGAGGCCCACAGTGACGACAGCAGCTCTGGCCAACTGGATCCAGATGACCAGGCCGGACCATTGTGGGCCTCGGGACAGTCGGTTCCCCTCGCATAGGCACAGCCCAACACTGACCTTCCACCCTCTGGTAACACCAGCACAGCACCCACCCAGCGGGCCCATACCTCCATCCCTAGGACACGTCAATCAGCTGTGTGTCCACCACTACAGGGAACCCAGGATAACCCACCACACCAACAACAACAGAGACCTGGGGGCAGTGGTAGTGGGCACACAGTCCAGGGGACGGAGGCACAGGAACACAGGGGAACTGGGAGGGCTGCTGTTCGACAGGGGGCGGACAGGCCAAGGGAACCCACTCTCCACGAGGCCCTCTCCTCCATCATGGGAGCATACCACCACTCCCGGGAGACGATGGCTACGGTCCTGGCCAAGTTTCAGGAGACCCAGCGCATGCAGGAGGAACAGTATTTGGGCTTCAGGGAGGAGCTCAGAACCATCAGCTCCGCCCTGGGCACCATCGTAGGGGTGCTGAAGGACATACAGAACACCATGAGGGACACCATGGCACTCCAAGGGGCCCCTGACACTAGCATGGACGATGAACTGCCCACCACCTCCGCCGGCGCTACTGGACAGGACGCCCGCCACAGGACCACCACACCAGCACCCCACACCCTGCAGACGGAGAACAACCCCGCAAGCGGTCCCTGAGATCCAGGAACAGGACAGAGCACGATGGCAAGACCCCCGCCAAGAAATGAGACCACCCTGATTGTCATCCCACTGTCCCACTTTGTTACCCTGTCCAAATTCAAACTGCCCCAGCTCCACTTCCTATGCCCATATGGGCAGTGCACCTGTGAGACTAATAGACTGGACTCTGCCATGGACATTCCTCCACCATCCCCCCTCACCATTTTACCACCCCCTCCAATACTTAGCACGTCAATAAACACCCTTGAACCACAAAACAATCTGGAGTCAGTCTGTGAGTTTTAAAAGTTGTATTATCTATGACAATTACAAAATCCTTTTGAAGATTGTAATGTAAACATACCTATGTCACACATCACAAGTCCATGAAGGATGCAAGCAGATGACACACGTTGGTAACCACACCTGTGAAACCGTAATGGAAATGTACAACTCAGTTACCAAATACTGCTTCAAATTGACAGACAGGATAGAGGTAGAAGTGTGAAAGTAAATGTACTAGTAAAGAAATTGTTCTCACCTGTGTGTCACTGGAAATATTGCTGTATGACAGAGTCCCTGTTGTCAATGTCTTCTTCCTCAGCTTCCTCCTCATCACTGTCCACAGGCTCCACAGCTGCCACAACACTGTCATCTGGACCATCCTCCTGCAGAAAAGGCACCTGGCGTCGCAAAGCAAGATTGTGAAGCATAGAGCAGGCGATGATGATCTGGCACACCTTCCTGGGTGAGTAGAATAGGCAACCACCTGTCATATGCAGGCACCTGAACCTGGCCTTCAGGAGACCGAAGGTGGGTTTGATCACCCTCCTAGTCTGCCCATGGGCCTCATTGTAGAGTTCCTCTGCCCTGGTCCTGGGATTCCTCACTGGGGTCAGTAGCCATGACAGGTTGGGGTAACCAGAGTCCCCTAATAGCCACACCCGGTGCCTCTGTAGTTGATCCATCACATAAGGGATGCTGCTATTCCGCAGGATGTAGGCGTCATGCACAGAGCCAGGGAACATAGCATTTACCTGCGAGATGTACTGGTCTGCCAAACATACCATCTGTACATTCATGGAATGATAACTCTTCCGGTTCCTGTACACCTGTTCACTCCTGCGGGGGGGGACCAGAGCTACATGGGTCCCATCAATGGCACCTATGATGTTAGGGATATGTCGAAGGGCATAGAAGTCACCTTTAACTGTAGCCAAATCCTCCACCTGAGGGAAAACGATGTAGCTCCTCATGTGTTTCAGCAGGGCAGACAACACTCTGGACAACACGTTGGAAAACATAGGCTGGGACATCCCTGATGCCATGGCCACTGTTGTTTGAAATGACCCACTTGCTAGGAAATGGAGCACTGATAGCACCTGCACTTGAGGGGGGATTCTTGTGGGATGGCGGATTGGTGACATCAGGTCTGGCTCCAACTGGGTACACAGTTCCTGGATTGTGGCACTGTCAAACCTGTAGGTGATGATTAAATGTCACTCCTCCATTGTCAACAGGTCCACCGGAGGATTCCGCCATCTCCTCACATGTCCCAGCTGACGGTGCCTAGGAAGGACAACAGCGACCACAGAGTCAACCAATTCAGAGGTATGTACCCCACAGCTACACAGAACATGACACAAAATACAAAATACTTTCTGTATGTGTGTTGACTCCAGGCCTAGGTATGTGTGACGCAGTTGCAAATGAAGCCATGTGGGCCCCTGAAATGTCGGATGCCCGACCTCTAAAGTGGGACAATGGGATGTGAGGTAACTGCGCTGGCGTTGTACACCGTCGCGGTAGGCGGTCGTAGACCGCGGCGCAATGCTGCATTGGTTAACATAGAACCCTATGGGTACCAGGAGCCAATGACGAAGTGTGCCGGCGGTAATGATACGCGCCGCCACGGACGTCACCGCCGTGGACGTCACCGCCATTTTCTATCTGTTCAATCACTCCATACCTGATCTTCGACAGGAGAGGACCTACACTGCAAGTGCTGCTGTGACCTCAGTCTGGAAGAGACAATGGCACGTGCATCTGGGGAAAGGGCGCCTGCCTTCACTACACAGGAGTTGGACAAGCTCGTGGACAGGGTCCTCCCCCAGTACACGCTACTCTACGGTTGTCCAGACTAACAGGTGAGTACATAGGGTGCAAGTTGTATGTGCTATGCCTGGGTGGAGAGGGCTGGATGTAAGTAGGAAGGGGGCAGAGTTCAGCGAGCATGAAGGAGTGTGAATGTGTGTGCCACATGGCAAGGGCAGGGATGTGGGCCACTCACTTCGACGGTGCAGTTGTTAATGACTTCTCTTCTTCCCCTGTACATGTCATGTAGGTCAGCGCCCACCAGAAGAAGGATATTTGGTGTGCCATCGCCAAGGACGTCCGGACCCTGCCGTAAAAGATGGGAGGACATTCGCCGCTGGAGCAAGAAGACGGCGGAGGCTCAGCTGGGGATGGCCTCCCAACGTGGGAGGGGTGCCCATCGCACGATGACCCCCCTGATGTTCCGGATCCTGGCGGTGGCCTACCCTGAGTTGGATGGGCGCATGAGTGCATCACAGCAGACACAAGGGGGTGAGTACACTCACATTCTCATGACTTTGCGCGCAGTGGAGGGGTCTTGGTGGGGGAGGAGGGCTGTGGGTTTCCCTAGGCCAGGGTGAGTTCCGTAGGCTAGGCCCCTCCGTAATGCAGGCCATGTGGCACTCCACCACACCCCTCTGTAGAGTGCCAAGTACAGGTATACATGCCCCTGTGTCATCTATGTGTGCAGATGTCCACCATAGCCATGTAGGCCATATCCCAGGAACTGCATCTGTAGAGCCCAAGAGCACGGCGTAGTGCAGGGGGCTGCTGTGTCTGTATTGTCCGCCAATGGTAGCGGTAAGCCATGCACTCAACCTGTCTTTCTTCTGTTCCCCCCCCCCTTTTTGTGCTCTCCCTGTTCTCTTGTGCATCAGCATCATCAGGCGGAGGTACAGGGGCACCGGAGCACGAAGGGGCTGCATCCCACATGGCCATGGAGGGCCACACCACGGACTCTGAATACACCAGTGGGACGGAGGGCGAGGGGAGCTTCACGGCGGTCACCGGATCAGCAAACAGCGACACAGACTCGTCCTCCGATGGGAGCTCCCTTGTGGTGGTGGCAAAATCTGTGCCCCCCACTTCTACAGGTACAGCCGCCACCCCCCCTACCAGCACCGCCCTCCCTGCAGCCCCTCAGCCTTCGTCCAGTGCCCGCTCACCCAGGAGGGTGGGCATCACCTTTGCCCCAGGCACCTCAGCCCCTACCCCTGTTACCCATGCTGCCCTCAGTGAGGAGGCCATTGACCTCCTCAGGTCACTCACTGTTGGGCAGTCTACCCTTCTGAATGCCATCCAGGGTGTAGAAAGGGAGTTGCAACACACTAATGCATTCCTGGAGGGCATTCATTCTGGTCAGGCTGCCCATCATCGAACCCTGCAATCTCTGGCCTCAGCACTGATGGCAGCCATTGTCCCTGTGTCTAGCCTCCCCCTCCAACTTCCTCCACCCAGACCCAATCCCCTGTACCTCAGCCTATCCCAAGCACACCATCAGACCAGCCTGCACACACCTCAACACACAAGGGCAGCTCAGGCAAACATAAGCACCACACATCCCACAGGCACTCACACAAGCATCACCCACATACAGACACAGCAACATCCACTGCCTCCACTGTGTCCCCCTCCTCGTCGTCTCCCTCCTCCCTCCCAGTGTCGTCTACACTCTCACCTGCATGCACTACCACTACAGCCACTAGGACTCCCAGCACCACACCCCGCTCACCTGCACTCACCATCCCCACTACCATGTACACGTCCCCTGTGTCCTCGCCCAGTGTGTCTGTGACGCCCCCTCCCAAAGTACACAAACGCGGGCACACACACACCCAACATCCATCCACCTCACGACAGCCTCCAGAACATGCACCTGCACCCAAAGCATCAAAAGTTACACCTCCTACAACCACCTCCTCTTCCTCCACTCCCAAACCCCCCTCCAGCTACCCGTCCCAGTGTTCGAGAGGGTGAAGACTCCTGCAGGCAAAGCCGCTCACAAGGGTCCCGGGGGGAGTGTCGAGTCAGCTGTGACTCCTCCCAAGGTGGGGAAGGGGCAGAAGAAGTCGCCAAAGTCTGGGAAGAGCAGCACGGAGGAGAAGGCCGCCATCCTCCCCGCTGCCCAGGATGCCACCGCCAGCCCCATCGTCACTGGTCCGGAGACCACCGCCAGAGTCATGTCCCAGGAGGGCAGCACACTCGTCACTGGTCCGGAGACCACCGCCAGAGTCATGTCCCAGGAGGGCAGCACACTCGTCACTGGTCCGGAGACCACCGCCAGAGTCAGTGCCCAGGATGGCCCCAGCAGCCACAGCCCCGCTGGGCAATGAGGGACCACCATGGCACACACCGCTGCACAGGTCAGAGACAGCAAACTCAAGCACCGCTGAACAGGCCAAGCACCGCTGAACAGGCCAAGCACCGCTGAACAGGGCAAAGACCGCCATGGCAAGCACCGCTGAACATGGCAAGCACCGCTGAACAGGCCAAGCACCGCTGAACAGGGCAAATACCGCCATGGCAAGCACCACTGAACATGGCAAGCACCGCTGAACAGGCCAAGCACCGCTGAAAAGGGCAAAGACTGCCATGGCAAGCACCGCTGAACATGGAATGCACCGCTGAACAGGCCAAGCTCCGCTAAACAGGGCAAGCACCGCTGAACAGGGCAAAGACCGCCATGGCAAGCACCGCTGAACATGGCAAGCACCGCTGAACAGGCCAAGCACCGCTGAACAGGGCAAAGACCGCCATGGCAAGCACCGCTGAACATGGCAAGCACCGTTGAACAGGCCAAGCACCGCTGAACAGGGCAAAGACCGCCATGGCAAGCACCGCTGAACATGGCAAGCACCGTTGAACAGGCCAAGCACCGCTGAACAGGGTAAACACCGCCATGGCAAGCACCGTTGAACATGGCAAGCACCGCCAACTCAAGCATCGTTAGCCCATGTGCGGCAAGGGCAGTGACGGAACTGGGACCGCCACGGGGAGCGTGATGCACTGTGGGCACCAGTCCCCCTCCAGAACCAGTGGAGAACAGCATACACTCCATCTGTCCTTAACAGGGTGAAGCACTCTGGGCACCAGTCCCCCTCCAGAACGAGTGGAGAACAGCATCCACTCCGTCTGTCCTTAACAGGATGAAGTACTCTGGGCACTAGTCCCCCTCCAAAACCAATGTAGACTGTTATCCACTTGTGAGACTGTGGCTTTGCACTCCCCAGGATAAAACAGTGGGCAAACCACCCACTGCAAAGACTTGTGAGAATGTGGCTTTGCACTCCCCAGGATGATACAGTGGGCAAACCACCCACTGCAAAGACTTGTGAGACTGTGGCTTTGCACTCCCCAGGATGATACAGTGGGCAAACCACCCACTGCAAAGACTTGTGAGACTGTGGCTTTGCACTCCCCAGGATGATACAGTGGGCAAACCACCCACTGCAAAGACTTGTGAGACTGTGGCTTTGCACTCCCCATGATAAAACAGTGGGCAAACCACCCACCCAAAGACTTGTGAGACTGTGGCTTTGCACTCCCCAGGATACATCAATGGGCATGGAGCCCCGTCGTGGATCTAGCGTGGTGCTGTCATCCAGCTGAGGTGCCCCCCCTTCCCTTCCCCCTGAGGTGCCTGTTGTATTTCTATCTGATGCCCCAGCAGTGTTCTCTCCGTTTCTGGACAGGTATCGTGTGTGGGCCTCGCCCATGCATTTTGGGCCCAGTGGTCCACGGACATTGAAATGTGCATACCTGCACTACTAATCGTGATGTATATATTTGGAATGTGTATATATTTATGTATATATGTGCTTACTGTATTTTGATACATTACAATGGTTGTACTTAATTTCCTTTTGTGTTTGCATTCTTCCGGGGGGGTTGGGGGTTGTTCCTGTGATGTTTGGTAATGCATTGGTGTGTGTGTTGTAGTGTGCGAGGGTCGGGGTGGGGGTGGGGGTGTTGCATGTGTGTGTCCCTGACTTTTGCCTCCCCCATCCCCTATGTCGTAGGTGCAGTACTCACCGTTGTCTTCGGCTCCGCCGTTGCTGATGTTCGTAGAGGAGCAGGAACACGAACGCAGGGAGTATTTGGAGTTCCGGCTCCATGGTGCCCTTCTTCCTCGTGGAGTGTGTTCAGGTGAGCGTTTTCCCATTGCAAAAGCTGTTTCCGCCGTGTTTTTATCCACGGAGAATCCGCCCCGGAAAAGGTGGTGGATTGGCCTGTTGTAATACTGTGGGCGGTACTTTGTCTCCCGCCTGTCCGTTGACGGTGACCGCCGTGCTGCTTGTCTGTTCCACCGTGGCGGTCGGAGTGTTAAAGTGGCTGTCTATGTTGGCGGTTTCCACCACGGTCATAATTCCCATTTTTGTTCCGCCGGCCTGTTTGCGGTATTACCGCCGCTTTAACACCGACCGCCAGGGTTGTAATGACCCCCTATAATTGAGATGGCCCAAGAATTGGGAATAGAATCATCTACAGCCACATTAAACACTGAAGTTAAAATAGGAGCCCTCAGCTCTTTTTGGGCTTAAACACATCTAGAGCTGCCCCGTCTGGTCCTGGAGCCTTCCCATCAGCACCAGTATCAATAGCGAGAAGTACCTCCTCCATGGCAATAGACAAATGGATTGTAGTTCTTACAATGGTTCCCCTGACCAGTCACTATATTCACATCCTGCTGCTGGGTGGCAAAGACCTTAGAGAAGTGGGTAACCCATGACTCACATGAAACATACAAATTATGTTCGGGTAGCAAATCATCTTTTAAAAACAGTGCATTATCCATAGACCAAAACATTGTTAAATCCTTTGGATCAGCAGCTTTCACCAAATTAGAGCAGGCTTCCTTTTGAAGGTCTTTTTTCTTGGCAAACATTACCTGTTCATAATTATTGCGTAAGGTTTTATTAACAGAGCGCATCCATCAATATCTACCCCTCCTGGTGCCCTTCCCCTGGCAAGATGGACATGTAAGCAATCAATTTAGTTACTCAATAATGGTTTTAAAGGCATTTAACATGTTATGGTGGTCCACCAGTTCACCAAGACAATAGGTAAAATCAACTCGGTTTGTAATCAGTAATTCTTGTAGAACTCTATCAGGATTTATCCTGTTCCATTTACAGCATTTCTCCTAGTCGGGGCAATATTTTTAACAGAAGCAGTGTCCTCAATCTCCTGCTTAAGCGATAAGACAGAGAGCACTACTGGATTATGGACGCTAACCGCAGGCGGAACAATATTTATGGACCCTATCAAGTTCCTTGCGCAACAATAAATCAGTATATGAATAATAATAGTACGGGCATCTCTGCCAATGAAAGAGGGGATACAACATTCATTGTCCACATCATAACTCCCCAGTAAGACAAGATCATATTTGAAAATCAATGTGTTCAAAGCAGACCCATATTCAGAGTGACAAAAATGAAGAATTCCTTCTCCCATATCATCAGTTACCCCGCATGCCGGCCTAGCAGAATAAGAGCACATTTGAATGTTAAAATCCCCAGCCCATATAATCATATATCTAGTGTGGAGTAGCTTTAGTAGTGCCTCGATTCCAGCATCTAATAATTGGACTACATTAATCTTACTAGCATCAAAAACATTGTTATAGAAATTAATCACAATCAAATCTGGTCTCATTTTGGGGTCAGCCAAAGAAGCAATGCATACGTTGAGACAGAAACCAGCTTCCTCATTGTAATTATTGACAAATTTGACACCTGTATCTCGCAATTTGCGACTCGCGAAACCTGATGTACAACAGTGTCAATGACACTGTTTGTGATTCCCAATGGGGTAGCAAATGACCTACCTCATAAATATTCATGAGGTGGGTCTCAATTTGCGACCCCATTGGGAATGGCCTCACACAGAGGGATGGCGGCCTGCTGGGGACAGCAGACCACCATGTCTGTGACTGCTTTTAAATAAATCAGTTTTTTTTGTTGAATGCAGCTTGTTTTCTTTAAAGGAAAACGGTATGCATTTCAAAAACAAAAATTAAGTTTTCTTTTCAATTTTTCAGAGCAGGCAGTGGTCTGTGGGACCACTGCCTGCTCTGAAAAAATATTTTCGCTACCATTCACAAAGGGGAAGGAGTCCCTTGGGGACCCCTTTGTGTTTGCAAATGGGTTAGCACCAATTTGAAATTGTTGCTAACTGCAATTGATTTGTGACCGCATTCACGGTCTCAAAACAATCCTACATTGCACTGCGACTCGCAATTAGGAAGGGAACGCCCCTTCCTAATTGCAACACGCAAACCTATTTTGTGATTTGTCAAATATATTACCGGAACGCAAAATAGGGTTTGTACATACCGAAATGCTTTTTTCTTGTCGCAAACGGGCCGATTCACAGAATCGGGCCGTTTGCGACAAGAAAAAAGCTTGGTACATCTGGCCCCAAGTCTCTTGTAGACATGTAATACAAGAACCTGAAATGATGTTTAACCAGTCAGGAGATTCAAACTTACTTCGGTATCCACAAACATTCCATGATGTAAGATGGTAAGACAAATTCAGCCCACTCCCGGCTCTATGTAAGTGTTAGGTAGTGGTCATTATTCCTTATTGATTAATACAGTGTCCAGGGACTCTATTGCCCCTGTATTCCTAATTCCCCTGTAATTACATCTTCCTGCATCAATTAACAATGGAAGACTACTACAAGGGTCACCCTCTGTTGGGCTATCCACTCAATAACAATAAGGACCCATAGCACCATCAACCAACCTCGAGGAGACTAGCTCCTGAGTAACTGGTGGTCAGTCGTTTTCCTACAAAGAGCTAAAAACGTGAAACCTATTTGACAATGGGATTGTAGGGGCAGAAGGATGGAAGTTAAGTTGTCTTTGCAACCAACGCCCGGTATAATATGGATCTTGGTTATTATGCCTAAAGAAGAAACCCAAAGGAAAGAGTGCAATGTTATTACCAATAGGGGCAAGTGCCCCTGCACTCGCCAACACCTCTCCAGCTTGTTTTGGCTGTCTAAAGTTGATAATAATACAATCTCCCTTAAACAAACTTTCTGCTGGACCAATCCAACCCACCTGTCCCTACATCAATATTTGGTTGGCTTTACCTACTGGAAAATAAATCTAATGTGTAGCCAATATAGAACTTTGTTCTGCAATTGTTCAGGTGTTTCCGTTACCCCAGTGACCAGTGAGGGAGCATTTACAATTACCACAACATATGTACAACCAGCCGGGGGTAAATTAATTGTTATATAATTTGAGCCCCCCAGAGTCACATTATTTCTCTCTTGGTCTGAGGTCGGGGGAAGTAAAGCAGAATGGACACCATCTTGCATATTAGTTATGTTTTTCTGTAGCATTGGTTATGGATAATTCTGTCCAGGCTTCAACTGCCTGGTGCAAACTAAGTCCTCCCTCACCAGCTGATCTTGGCCTAAGTCAAATATATCAGTTGCGTCAAATGCTCTAACATCTACAGGTGCCCTAGCGAGGTGGCAGAGTTTGTATTGTCTATGATTTTGCACAGTATCACAGCCTGAGCCCAGGTCTCCATTATTACTGGCACTTACAATACAGTCCTTTTTGGGGAGACTCAGAAAAATGAAATGTGAAACTCAAATTCTCAGGGCCGTTTCCCTTACTCCCAGATTGGTATGTGCGAAGCATTCGTAAAGAGCCTTCAATCTAACCAATGCGCTTAAAAATGGGTGCTAGCAAATTCTCCAGCAACTCCTTCAAACAGTCCAAAAACTCAGAGTTGGAAATACCCTTAGTCCCAGTAGAGCAAAGATCTGAATTGGTAGTGGCATATTTAGACTTTGGCCCTCATTCTGACCTTGGCGGGCGGCGGAGGCCGCCCGCCAAAGTCCCGCCGTCAGATTACCGTTCCGCGGTCGAAAGACCGCGGCGGTAATTCTGACTTTCCCGCTGGGCTGGCGGGCGGTCGCCTTCAGACCGCCCGCCAGCCCAGCGGGAAAGAGGCTTCCACGATGAAGCCGGCTCGGAATCGAGCCGGCGGAGTGGAAGCTGTGCGACGGGTGCAGTTGCACCCGTCGCGTATTTCACTGTCTGCGCAGCAGACAGTGAAATACATGTAGGGGCCCTCTTACGGGGGCCCCTGCAATGCCCATGCCAGTGGCATGGGCACTGCAGGGGCCCCCAGGGGCCCCGCGACCCCCCCTACCGCCATCCGGATCCCGGCGGTCCGACCGCCGGGATCTGGATGGCGGTAGGGGGGGTCGGAATCCCCGCGGCGGTGCAGCAAGCTGCGCCGCCGTGGAGGATTCAATGGGGCGGCGGTACACTGGCGGGAGCCCGCCAGTGGTGCCGGTCCGACCGCGGCTTTACCGCCGCGGTCGGAATCCCCATTGGAGCACCGCCGGCCTGTCGGCGGTGCTCCCGCGGTCCTCCGCCCTGGCGGTCAAAGACCGCCAGGGTCAGAATGACCACCTTTGTTTCCTATTGGGGAGTCACTTTATTTAAACATTGACGCCTCTTCTTTTTAGCTGCAGGCGCACACATTGGGGGTGAGACAGGTAAAACACTATTGTTGACTTGAAGATCATCATCGGGCAGTAAATCAACATTGTAAACCATAGGGTCCCCTAAAGGGGTTCTCCTGGAATGCTTGCTAATAGAAGATGCTACATTAGAGGCAAAGTTAGTAACATTATCAGCCTCAATCTGGCATATAGGTTCAGAAACTATTAGTGACGATGAGGTTTAAGTGAAGGTAGCCGATAACCGGTGTTCTACATGTGCAATCTCCATGTGTATGGCTCCAACAGCCATCCTAATGTAACCATCAAGTGTTTTGGGGGCATTCCTATCCTTCTCTGGTGAACGGGCCTTATGTTTCCCCATCCTCTGGCAGAACTAAGAATATGTTTTACCTTGTAAACGGAACACCCAAGGGGAGTGGCCCAGCCCAGTTTCTTCTGAGTGATGACTGGTGAATAGAGGTCTGGTCTTGGCCCAGTCTTCACCCAGGCGCATCCTGGGCAGGTCCCGCACCGCAGTACTCTAGAGGCACTTTCTAGCTCATGGCACCTCCTCCCTTCTTTGCTCAGTTAGTACCTGCTGGGGGATGTAGTACCACCCCAACAGGAGGCAGCAGGAGGCACACAAACACAGGCCAGGACCCAGAAATAAATGGCACATCCTGCACCATGGTACTCAAGAGGCGCTTTAAAGCACGTGGCACCTCCGCCCTTCTTGGCTCAGTTAGTGCCTGCTGGGGACGTAGTCCCACCCCTGCAGGAGGTGGAAGGAGGCACATAAGCAGAGGCCAGGTTCCAAAAGGCAAAAAAACTCACCCCCGTGCAAATACTCAAAGAGCAAACTTAGAGCAGCTGTTGGCACCTAGCTCTCCTACTTTGATCTTCACCCCAGAATTTAAGACAAAATGGCTTGGGACACATTAAACTGGTCTAATATTTTATATCTCTTGACTAACATTCCATCACTCACATATTTCACATTGGCACATCTGCTTTCTGTGCAATTTAAGAACTGCGTCTTGACCAACTACAAAGACTCCACCTTAAGAAAATGGTCAGACACTGCAGATGCAAAAAACATCATGGCAGAAGCTGGGAAATTAAAGGAATGGGGAATACATGTAAGCACACTGGCCCAGGAAAAATATTCTCACATCTTAGCAGAAAGACAATAAGCTCTAGCTTGACAAAGGAACCCACAAACCTCTCCAGACAAACTATAAGCCTTGCCGCAAGACAACACAGTCCTTAGCATTTTGAGAGGAAAAAAGCAAGTAAGGCCACAGACCTAGGAAAAAAGGATTATGATCCAATTGACAGGGTGGACAGGATACAATCACCCTCCAAGAGGCCCATTGGGCCAGATAACTAGTCGAAGTACTGATCATCCTGATTGGTCTTGGCTGCCGGTAGCGCCCATGGCTCATGGGCAGTCTTCCACCGAGCATCAAGGGGGGAAACAAGATACTACATAGAGCTTTAATTAAGGTAATAAGTTGCAATGTGACAGGCCTACAAACAACATCTAATGGAAATGCCATGGAATATCAGGTGATATCCTTTTTCTGCATGAAAAAGGGTTGACTGTGCCCCTGTCATCCAAGAGTTCTATGTAATCCACAGCGCAAAATAATTTTTGGGGGAGGCCGATGAGTGACCTTTCCATCTCTGTAAAATTGAACCTGCAGGTGAAAACAAACGAATACCTCCTATGATGTGCACGCCTTGGAAATCAAAGGACTGGTAATAGATGGAATACCCACCCCCATTAAAGCATTAAACCTGTATATCAATCCTCGTAGCAACAGCAAAGTCACAAATGCCAAGAACATCAGCAAATTGATAAGATCTGTCATATATGTACATCTCAGTATATTGTTGATGGAGGCTTTAATATCTGAGAGTTGTTTCAATCTGGTACACAGAAGACGGGCCTTCCCCGGGACATCCTAGAGGCCATCTTGAATGAGTTTGGTCTAAGTTCGGCTGACCAAAAAGGTACTTCAATCTCAACCTTTAAGAACATATTAGCGCTAGACTACATTTTTCTAAGCATGAACTTGCAAAGCAAGCATGTAGCATTTCAAGTCAAGATCATTCACTATCAAAAGTGGTTAATGTATGGGAAACGACATATAGAAAGGAAAAATTGGTTGGCTAACTGCTTCCATCAAACATTGGCCCAATGACCAGAAGAATAAAATGGGGCCAAGCCTCCTTGGACAGATATGCATCCTGGAAAGCAGTTGTCACTCTCCCCGCTTCTACTCACAACTCTCACAACAATTGGAGGTGATAATAAACATGCTACATGACGCCTTATCATCAAATAAGCATAAAAACAACAAACTATGCATATGGGAAGCCAGTGGTCATGATTTTTCAAGAACAAAGAGTTCAAGCACAGCAGAAGAAAATGTCACCTTGCAGAGTCCCATCACCGGAGATGGAAGACCTCCCACATGGAAAGTAAAGTAAACACCGCAAAGAAAGCTCACAAAAACTGAAACAAAAACAGCTAGAGATGGAATGGCTACATGTATATACCCTGCTAGCACCAACTAAGTTCAGGGAATTTTGGAGTTACATTAACAACTTAGCAAGCAAATCAATGGTCAAGGAAAATACTGTCACAGCTGACAGGCGATGTGTTCATGTAATAACTCTATATGTTGATGCAGAGATAATGAAAGACAGTGCCAAGACCTCATTTGCAAATGAACTGGGTGGCTTGGGGGAGAGCACAATAAGTATTTCTGAAAAAGAGACATCAAGTATTCTTAAGAGCATTAGGGACAACGGAGCACCCAGACCTAATGGTCTTCCAGGGAGCATTTTCAAGGACGATCAGGCTTTTTGGGCACCCCACATGTATAGATTGATCAACAAATGTATCCTATCATCTGCCATACTGGAATCATGGAAAGGCTCTATCCTGTAGCCTATTCACAAAAAACGTGATAGCGCCACCCCTGAAAACTGTAGGCTAATTTCCTTGTTAGATGTTGATGGAAAGGCATTTGAGAAGCTGCTGTTGCATGAGCTCAAGGCCTGAATCAAAAAGAGCAATATCATTCCATACTACCAAATGGGATTCTGGCTAAATTCTTCCACCATGGATAACGTACCTTTCGTACTTGGGGAAAAAGGCCTCTGAAGTGAGTGTTCCCCCCTCTTTATGGTTGCTTCATCGACTATAGTGCCACCATCGATGAAATTGATTGGCACATTCTTTGGCCTAAACTTGCAGAGTGGGGCATTCTGAAGCAACACCTGGCGGCAATTACAACTTTTTATACTGACACATGGGTGTGGATTAGGATCACAAACAACAATGCCACTTGGAAAATGTATACCAACAAGGGACTCAAGCAGGGCTGTGTCATAACACCAACTCTTTTCAATTTATACACTGGCAGCCTAGGGGCAGAGCTGTTGAAGGGGCATATCTTTCCCCCAAGATTAGGCCATCAGAAACTCCCCATAATTGAATACTTGGATGACCTGGTGCTACTGGGCCACACTTGCATTGGCATGACAAGAGCTTTGGGAATACTTCATGCGTACAAGAGTAGGAATGCCCTGCAGGCAAATGCCAAAAACTTTAAAGTGCTGATGTTCGTCCAAAGAGTGAAGAAAAGACAGTTGGAATGGTCATTGGGACCCCTTAGAATAAGCACGATCTGCAAATATAACTACCTTAGGATCTGGCTGTCAGAATTGTGGAAGTCCAACTTGCACACCAAAGTACTGGCAGGAAAAGCTGCAACAACAATGCATGCACTTTGTAAACTGTATCACAGCTTACATAGGGGGTCATTCCGACCCCGGCGGTCATTGACCGCCGGGGTCGGCGGGAGCACCGCCAACAGGCTGGCGGTGCCCCGCAGGGCATTCTGACCGCGGCGGTTTGGCCGCGGTCAGAACAGGAAAACCGGCGGTGTCCCGCCGGTTTTCCACTGCCCTGAGGAATCCCCCATGGCGGCACAGCTTGCTGCGCCGCCATGGGGGATTCCGACCCCCTCACCGCCATCCTGTTCCTGGCGGTTCCGACCGCCAGGAACAGGATGGCGGTGAGGGGTGTCGTGGGGCCCCTGGGGGCCCCTGCAGTGCCCATGCCAATGGCATGGGCACTGCAGGGGCCCCCGTAAGCGGGCCCCACTTTGAATTTCAGTGTCTGCATAGCAGACACTGAAATTCGCGACGGGTGCTACTGCACCCGTCGCACCCTTCCCACTCCGCCGGCTCCATTCGGAGCCGGCTTCCTCGTGGGAAGGGGTTTCCCGCTGGGCTGGCGGGCGGCCTTCTGGCGGTCGCCCGCCAGCCCAGCAGGAAACACAGAATGGCCGCCGCGGTCTTTTGACCGCGGTGCGGTTATTCGGCGGTTCCCACCCGCCGGGGTCTGAATGACCCCCATAGTCTCTTGGCATAAGGGGTTTTAAGAGTGATACGGGCAAAGATCCTACCCACCGCTACATATGGCCATCTTGCTTTTTCTGACATACTTATCGAGACATTAGAATGCTGCCACACAGCAGCATATAGGATGCTTTTCGGTGCCCCCAAAGCCATGCGCCACACATTGATTCACCTAGAATTTGGTCTTGGAAAAATGGGCATCTAATGTAAAAAGATATAATTAAACATTATCTTCAGATGTCTAGGGCTGACCTGGAATCAATGAGAGGTGCCTTGTGCACAATCTTTCGAGATAAAAAGAGCAGTTGGTCAAGATATTTTGCCACAGCCACTCTGAATCTGCTCCCAGAGAACATAAACAACCCTCATATATCTATTGAGGCCCTAAAGAGGATATTAAAAGTGCAAAGCAAATGCACATCCAGGGAACAGGACATCCATGAAATCAAAAGTATCCGCTGAGCAGGGTGCCTAGAAAAATCATATGAAGCTGCCCCTTTTCAACCATACCTGAAAGCATCTTTGGGTAGACAAGCTTTTAGGAACATACTAATGACACAGTTACTAACCTTGCCCATAAATGAATACAGGACAAGTTGGAAGAACACTCCCATGGGCAATGGGAAGTGCTGACTATTCAAAGGCTACCCGGAATCGGCTATGCATATTATAAGTTGTTGTCCAGCACTGCTTGCTCACAGGCGGGTTTATTTAAGGCCTGTTTTGCTTCACAAGAGAATAAGGTCATGCAAACCGGCCATGACGTACATCTATACATCTGAGGTTGTAACAGATCTGGCCCGGATTGGCAAATTCATGGCCAATGCCGGACAGAGTTTGCGAGATAACTGTCTGTTAGAAATGGGGTTTTTGGTTGGCAGTCAGGTTACCTCCTGTCCAAGCAAAAGCCCTCACTCTAGTCAGGGTAAGTCACACACTATCCAAGATTATCCTGTGCCCACCCTCTGGTAGCTTGGCACGAGCAGTCAGGCTTAACTTAGAAGGCAATGTGTAAAGTATTTGTGCAATAAATCATACAATACCACCATATAGCACCACAAAAATACACCACACAGTGTTTAGAAAAATATATAATATTTATCAGGATAATTGTAGGTCAAAAAGAATAAAGTTGCAATGGAAAATTGTAGAAATATCACAGGGAAGTGATATCAAGTGTCTTAAGTCTTTAGAATGCAATACAGTGTCTTTCAAGCACAAAGTACCTGGTTTCTGGTGGAAAATCTCCTCAGAGGGCCACAGGAGAAGAGATGCGTGGAAAAAGGGGTGTGTGCGTCGATTTCTCCTCAGCACACACAGACTTGCGTCGGTCTTTTCCACGCGGGGAAGTCGGGCGTCGTTTTCCGGCGCGCAGACAGTCTCTTTTTGTGGATCGCGGGGATTACCAGATGTCCCGGGTCTGTGCGTGGATTCTCCTGCTTGTTTTCCGGCTGCGCGTCGTTCTGCGGGGCTGCGCGTCGAAGTTTCGATCTCACGGTAGGCGTCGCGTCGATTTCTCCTTGGAAGTCGGGCGGCGTTGTCCTTGCGAGGCCGTGCGTCGAAAGTTTGGTCTCACGGCAGGCGTCGCGTCGATTTCTCCTTGGAAGTCGGGCGGCGTTGTCCTTGCGAGGCCGTGCGTCAAAGTTTCGCACTCACGGTGGGCGTCGCGTCGATTTCTCCTGGAAAGTCGAGCGGCTTTGTCCTTGCGAGGTTGTGCGTCGAAGTCTCGATCGTCCCGAGGGCGTCGCGTCGATCAGCGTCGGTGTGCGGCGTTTTTCTCGCCGCGAAACAAGCTGTGCGTCGAAATTTTCGGCGCACGGAGCGTCCAAGTGAAAGGAAGAAGTCTTTTTGGTCCTGAGACTTCAAGGAACAGGAGGCAAGCTCTATCCAAGCCCTTGGAGAGCACTTTCACAGCCAGACAAGAGTTCAGCAAGGCAGCAGGGCAACAGCAAGACAGCAGTCCTTTGTAGAAAGCAGACAGGTGAGTCCTTTGAGCAGCCAGGCAGTTCTTCTTGGCAGGATGTAGTTTCTGGTTCCGGTTTCTTCTCCAGCAAGTGTCTGATGAGGTAGGGCAGAGGCCCTGTTTTATACCCAAATGTGCCTTTGAAGTGGGGGAGACTTCAAAGAGTGGCTAAGAAGTGCACCAGGTCCCCTTTCAGTTCAATCCTGTCTGCCAGGGTCCCAGTAGGGGGTGTGGCAGTCCTTTGTGTGAGGGCAGGCCCTCCACCCTCCCAGCCCAGGAAGACCCATTCAAAATGCAGATGTATGCAAGTGAGGCTGAGTACCCTGTGTTTGGGGTGTGTCTGAGTGAATGCACAAGGAGCTGTCAACTAAACCTAGCCAGACGTGGATTGTAAGGCACAGAAGGATTTAAGTGCAAAGAAATGCTCACTTTCTAAAAGTGGCATTTCTAGAATAGTAATATTAAATCCGACTTCACCAGTCAGTAGGATTTTGTATTACCATTCTGGCCATACTAAATATGACCTCCCTGCTCCTTTCAGATCAGCAGCTGCCACTTCAACAGTGTATGAGGGCAGCCCCAATGTTAGCCTATGAAGGGAGCAGGTCTCCCAGTAGTGCAAAAACGAATTTAGGAGTTTTACACTACCAGGACATATAACTACACAGGTACATGTCCTGTCTTTTACCTACACAGCACCCTGCTCTAGGGGATACCCAGGGCACACATTAAGGGTGACTTATATGCAGAAAAAGGGGAGTTCTAGGCTTGGCAAGTACTTTTAAATGCCAAGTCGAGGTGGCAGTGAAACTGCACACACAGGCCTAGCAATGGTAGGCCTGAGACAAGGAAAAGGGGCTACTTAAGTGGGTGGCACAATCCGTGCTGCAGGTCCACTAGTAGCATTTAATCTATATGCCCTAGGCACCTGGAGTGCACATGACTGGGGACTTATAAGTAGATTAAATAGTTCAATCAGGTATGATCCAAAGTTACCATGTTTACAGAGAGAGAGCATATACCCTTTATCACTGGTTAGCAGTGGTAAAGTGCGCAGAGTCTACAAACCAGCAAAAACAGTATCCAAAACGAGGAGGGAGGCAGGCAAAAAGTTAGGGGTGACTACCCTAAGGCTGTCAGGTCTAACATGTGTCCCCCCCAGCTGAAAGTGGGGAGAGCTACCCGACCTCCTGGGAGCTCTCATCGCTAAGGCGGAAGTACCTGGAGAGACCATCAGCATTGGCGTGGTCAACCCCTGGGCGATGTTCCACCGTAAAGTCCATCCCCTGTAGGGAAATGGACCACCTCAGAAGTTTTGGAT
The DNA here is from genome assembly GCF_031143425.1 of Pleurodeles waltl. Lineage (NCBI taxonomy): Eukaryota > Metazoa > Chordata > Amphibia > Caudata > Salamandridae > Pleurodeles > Pleurodeles waltl. Next base: position 505,130,249 of record NC_090439.1, on the reverse strand, counting down.
TCTCACCCCTCATCTGCATGAGCCATCTGAGGGGCCTGTGGTCTGTCTGAACTAGGAAGTGAGTCCCAAACAGGTAGGGCCTCAGCTTCTTCAGTGCCCAGACCACAGCAAAAGCTTCTCTTTCAATAGCACTCCACCTCTGTTCCCGTGGTAATAGCCTTCTGCTAATAAAGACTACCGGTTGATCTTGGCCCTCCTCATTTAGCTGTGCTAGGACTGCCCCTATGCCATGCTCTGAAGCGTCTGTCTGCACGATAAATTCCTGGGAGTAGTCAGGGGCCTTGAGCACGGGGGCCGTGCACATGGCTTCCTTTAGGGCGTCAAAGGCTTTCTGACAAGCCTCTGTCCAATTCACCAACCTAGGTTGCTTCTTGGACGTGAGTTCTGTCAAGGGGGACACAATGGTACCATAGCCCTTGACAAACCTGCGGTAGTATCCGGTGAGGCCTAAAAAGGCTCTCACCTCAGTCTGGGTTCGAGGTGGTTGCCAGGCCTTGATAGTTTCGATCTTGGCCTGGAGTGGCTGCACCTTGCCACCACCTACTAGGTGTCCCAAGTACACCACGGAACCCTGCCCAATCTGGCACTTACTAGCCTTGATGGTCAGGCCTGCCTGTTGCAGGGCCTGAAGCACCTCCTTGAGGTGGAGCAGGTGTTCCTCCCAGCTGGAACTGTAGACAGCTATGTCATCCAGGTAGGCTGCACAGAAGGCATCCTTGCCAGCCAGGACCCCGTTAACCAACCGTTGGAAGGTAGCGGGGGCATTTTTCAATCCAAACGGCATCACCCGGAACTGGTAATGGCCGTCCGGGGTGGAAAAGGCGGACCTTTCCTTAGCCCCCTCAGTCAGGGCGATCTGCCAGTACCCTGAAGTAAGATCAAACGTACTCAGGAACTTGGCAGCGCCTAGCCTGTCCACGAGCTCATCAGCTCGGGGGATGGGGTGAGCATCAGTCCGTGTGACTGAGTTGAGACCCCGGTAGTCCACGCAGAACCGGAGTTCTGGCTTCGCGCCTGGGGCAGTAGCCTTGGGGACCAACACCACTGGGCTGGCCCAGGGACTACTGGACTTCTCAATAACCCCTAGCGTCAACATCTTGGAGACCTCCTCCTTGATGCTGGCCTTCACCTTATCTGACAACCTGTAAATTTTGTTCTTCACAGGGAGACTGTCACCGGTGTCAATATCATGAACACAGAGGTGGGTCAGTCCCGGAGTAAGGGAGAAGAGGGGGGAGAACTGCTCCAACAGCTCATAGCAGTCTCCTTTCTGGTTTAGAGCCAGGGAGTCAGACAGAATGACCCCGCTTACGGACCCATCACCTTCTTGGGCAGAGAGGAGGTCAGGGAGAGGTTCACTCTCCTCTTCCATTCCTTCATCTGTGACCAGAAGCATGTTGATCTCCGACCTCTCAAAATGAGCTTTTAGTCGGTTCACGTGGAGCACCCTTAGGGGGTTCCTAGGGGTTTGGAGGTCCACTAGGTAAGTGGCCTCCCCTTTCCGCTCCTTTATTTCAAATGGGCCAGACCAGCGGTCCTGGAGAGCTCTGGGCTCTACTGGCTCCATTACCCACACTTTGTCTCCAGGTTGAAACTCTACCAGAGTGGCCTTCTGGTCATACCATTGTTTCATCACCTCTTGACTGGCCTCCAGGTTACTTTGGGCCTCTTTCCAGAAGCGGGTCATCTGATTGCGGAGGGCCAACATGTAGCTGACCACGTCCTGAGGGGGTGTCTTTGGAGCGTTCTCCAATCCCTCCTTGACAATGCTTAAGGGTCCCCTGACGGGGTACCCATAGAGAAGCTCAAAGGGACTGAACCCTACCCCCCTCTGGGGGACCTCTCTGTAAGCAAAGAGAAGGCATGGTAAGAGGACGTCCCATTTACGCCTCATGGCCTCAGGGAGGCCACCAATCATGCCTTTCAGGGTCTTGTTGAATCTCTCCACAAGCCCATTAGACTGGGGGTGATAGGGTGTGGTGAACTTGTAGGTTACACCACACGCATCCCACAGATGCTTCATGTACGCGGACATGAAGTTAGTGCCTCTGTCAGACACTATCTCCTTGGGGAATCCCACACGGGTAAATATCCCCATCAGGGTTCTGGCTACCACCGATGCAGTTACGGTCCTCAGAGGGATTGCCTCTGGGTACCGGGTGGCATGGTCCACCAAAACCAGGATAAACCTGTTGCCTAAGGCAGTTTTGGGGTCCAAGGGGCCAACAATGTCGACGCCCACCCTTTCAAAGGGGGTGCCAACGACAGGAAGTGGAATCAGGGGGGTTTTAACCCTCTTTCCTGCTTTACCACTAGCCTGGCAGGTAGGACAAGCCCTGCAGAATTTGTCTGAGTGTGTCCTCATTTTGGGCCAGTGAAAGTGGGTGACAAGCCTGTTGAAGGTCTTGTCTTGTCCCAAATGTCCTGCCAGGGGAATGTCGTGAGCCAGACCCAGTAGGAAGGCTCGGTAACATTGGGGGACCACCAGCACACGTGCTGCCCCAAAGACCGGAACCCTAGGCTCACTGTAGAGGAGATCATTCTCCCAATATAGGTGGTGATTGCCAGAGGCGTCACCTGCTGCCTGGTTTAAGGCTTGTTTCCTCAACCCTTCTAGAGTGGGACACTCTTTCTGCGCCTTGCAGAATTCCTCCCTGGTGGGTCCACCCTCAACTTGCCAGCCAGCAAGCTCCGGTAAGTCACCTAGGGTGGCAATGTCTTCCCCAGTTGGCTCGGGAGTCTCCTCCTCAGGAGCCCCGTCAGCCACTGTGGGAACTTCTGGGGCCGGTTTCCCGCGCCCCTCGTCCCTCCTCTTGGCAGCTCCCTGGGCCATCGTTCCAGGCTCCAGATGCCCTTGACTTCCCTCTCGGTCAGCCATGGACCGGGTGGTCATGCAGACCCACTCAGGTAACCCTAACATCTCCAGGTGAGATCTGAGCTCTACTTCTTTCCAAGCAGTATGCTCTAGATCATTGCCTAACAGACAATCTACAGGCATGGCAGGACTCACAGCTACTTTCAGAGTACCAGAGACCCCCCCCCACTCAAAGGGAACCCGAGCCACCGGTAGGTGACTCTCGCGATTGTCAGCGACTATGACCTGGTGGAATGTATTAGGGATTATCTGCTCTGTGGACACCAGCTGACTCTTGATAGTAGTCATACTGGCTCCTGTGTCACGCAGAGCCTCCACCTTCTGCCCATCAATGAGGACCCACTGCCGGTACTTGGAAGTATTTTTAGGCATGTGGACCTTGGACATCATTTCTCCTTCTCCCAGGGACACTAGGGAAATCTCTACCTGCTCCCCAAAGCTAGTGGGGTCCATCTCCCCCCCGAGTGCTACACTAGTCAACCCAGGTGCCTGTCCGGTAGTGGACGGTGCCCTCTTGGGGCACTGTGGATCGCCTTTGTAGTGACCATATTGGTAACACTCCATGCATTTGGGGCTAGATTTTCCTGACCTGTCAAATGTCCCTGGCTTCTTCCCAAATTTGGAAAAGGAAGGGTTGCCACCCCCTCCCTGGGAATTCTTTTGGGGGCCTTTAGAGAGTTCCTTATCTGTAAGTTTATCTCCCCCCTCTTTCTTCTGTTGGGAACCCTGACCACCTTTGTGGGAGTCCCCCCCAGGTACCTTTTTGGACACTCTGGTGCTAACCCAGAGGTCCGCCTCCTCAGCAAGCTTCCTGGGATCAGTCAGCTTACTATCCACTAGGTGCTGGCGCAAATCGGTATAAGTAACATTAAGCATATGCTCTCTCAGGATCAAGTCATATAAACCTTTATAATCTGCTACTTTGTTGCCCCGCACCCATCCATTCAGTGCCTTACTAGAGAAATCAAAGAAATCTACCCATGTTTGTGTGGTTTGTTTGGTGCTGTCCCTGAACCTCTGACGGTATCCCTCAGGGGTCAGCCCAAACTTGGCAAGTAAAGTGGCTTTCTGGAGTGGGTATGTGTTTTGATCCGGTGGATCCAATGTGAGAAGTGTGTCCCTCCCCAATGGCGGCACATAACCCCACATAGCTACCCCCCATTGCCCTTCAGGAACCTCATGAGCCCTTAGTGCAACTTCATAAGCAGCTAACCATTTATCTATGTCATCTCCCACCACAAAACTGGGCACCACATTTTTGGGTATACGAACCTTCTTTTCTCCAGCAGGTCCTGTCTGTATGCTGCCACCATTATTGCTGGATTCAGACTGTCTTGCCTTGATCTCCAGCTCCTTGAGACTCAGTTCATGAGCCAACAATAGTTTCTTTTCAGCCAACGCTCTTTCAGCTTCCACTTGTTTGGCTGCTCTTTCAGCTTCTGCTTGTTTGGCTGCCCTTTCAGCTTCTGCTTGAATCTGTTTGGCTGTTCTTTCAGCTTCAATCTGTTTGGCTGCTCTTTCAGCCTCAGCTTGTTTGGCTTCTCTTTCTGCCCTCCTCTCCTCCTGTTGTGCCTCAATTTTCAGTTTTGCCATTTGCAATTGGAACTCCCTTTCCTCTCTCCTTTCCTCTGCGGTCAGGCTTTGCATGGAGACACTGCTCCCTGGTCTGGAAGGGTGCACAATTGCAGTGGTAACACCATCCATAGATAGTGAAAATCCTTCTGAGGGGCCATTTTCTGGCTCCTCTTCCTCATCATCCTCTAAATGGGCTTCTGCCCAGGCCCTCAGCGCCACTTGAAAGTCCTCCTTTCTGGAGGCCCCTTGGGTGGGTACCCTTAATGCCCTGCAGAATCCTCTTAGTTGTTTGACCGTGTATGTATCCAACTGGACTAGGTCAAAGTCCCCTGTCTGAGACCCAGTCAGAGACATGTTGAGTGAGGATTTAGTTTTTGAAAATTGTCAGGAAAAAAACGGATTTTCAAAAAGAGATAAAAACCAAGTTGACCTTCAACTGTGGGTATGTAGTGAAATACTTAGCTACTGTATGTCACTGCACAAATACAAGTCCTATCCTCACCGCTGATCACCAATGTTAGAAATGGGGTTTTTGGTTGGCAGTCAGGTTACCTCCTGTCCAAGCAAAAGCCCTCACTCTAGTCAGGGTAAGTCACACACTATCCAAGATTATCCTGTGCCCACCCTCTGGTAGCTTGGCACGAGCAGTCAGGCTTAACTTAGAAGGCAATGTGTAAAGTATTTGTGCAATAAATCATACAATACCACCATATAGCACCACAAAAATACACCACACAGTGTTTAGAAAAATATATAATATTTATCAGGATAATTGTAGGTCAAAAAGAATAAAGTTGCAATGGAAAATTGTAGAAATATCACAGGGAAGTGATATCAAGTGTCTTAAGTCTTTAGAATGCAATACAGTGTCTTTCAAGCACAAAGTACCTGGTTTCTGGTGGAAAATCTCCTCAGAGGGCCACAGGAGAAGAGATGCGTGGAAAAAGGGGTGTGTGCGTCGATTTCTCCTCAGCACACACAGACTTGTGTCGGTCTTTTCCACGCGGGGAAGTCGGGCGTCGTTTTCCGGCGCGCAGACAGTCTCTTTTTGTGGATCGCGGGGATTACCAGATGTCCCGGGTCTGTGCGTGGATTCTCCTGCTTGTTTTCCGGCTGCGCGTCGTTCTGCGGGGCTGCGCGTCGAAGTTTCGATCTCACGGTAGGCGTCGCGTCGATTTCTCCTTGGAAGTCGGGCGGCGTTGTCCTTGCGAGGCCGTGCGTCGAAAGTTTGGTCTCACGGCAGGCGTCGCGTCGATTTCTCCTTGGAAGTCGGGCGGCGTTGTCCTTGCGAGGCCGTGCGTCAAAGTTTCGCACTCACGGTGGGCGTCGCGTCGATTTCTCCTGGAAAGTCGAGCGGCTTTGTCCTTGCGAGGTTGTGCGTCGAAGTCTCGATCGTCCCGAGGGCGTCGCGTCGATCAGCGTCGGTGTGCGGCGTTTTTCTCGCCGCGAAACAAGCTGTGCGTCGAAATTTTCGGCGCACGGAGCGTCCAAGTGAAAGGAAGAAGTCTTTTTGGTCCTGAGACTTCAAGGAACAGGAGGCAAGCTCTATCCAAGCCCTTGGAGAGCACTTTCACAGCCAGACAAGAGTTCAGCAAGGCAGCAGGGCAACAGCAAGACAGCAGTCCTTTGTAGAAAGCAGACAGGTGAGTCCTTTGAGCAGCCAGGCAGTTCTTCTTGGCAGGATGTAGTTTCTGGTTCCGGTTTCTTCTCCAGCAAGTGTCTGATGAGGTAGGGCAGAGGCCCTGTTTTATACCCAAATGTGCCTTTGAAGTGGGGGAGACTTCAAAGAGTGGCTAAGAAGTGCACCAGGTCCCCTTTCAGTTCAATCCTGTCTGCCAGGGTCCCAGTAGGGGGTGTGGCAGTCCTTTGTGTGAGGGCAGGCCCTCCACCCTCCCAGCCCAGGAAGACCCATTCAAAATGCAGATGTATGCAAGTGAGGCTGAGTACCCTGTGTTTGGGGTGTGTCTGAGTGAATGCACAAGGAGCTGTCAACTAAACCTAGCCAGACGTGGATTGTAAGGCACAGAAGGATTTAAGTGCAAAGAAATGCTCACTTTCTAAAAGTGGCATTTCTAGAATAGTAATATTAAATCCGACTTCACCAGTCAGTAGGATTTTGTATTACCATTCTGGCCATACTAAATATGACCTCCCTGCTCCTTTCAGATCAGCAGCTGCCACTTCAACAGTGTATGAGGGCAGCCCCAATGTTAGCCTATGAAGGGAGCAGGTCTCCCAGTAGTGCAAAAACGAATTTAGGAGTTTTACACTACCAGGACATATAACTAAACAGGTACATGTCCTGTCTTTTACCTACACAGCACCCTGCTCTAGGGGATACCCAGGGCACACATTAAGGGTGACTTATATGCAGAAAAAGGGGAGTTCTAGGCTTGGCAAGTACTTTTAAATGCCAAGTCGAGGTGGCAGTGAAACTGCACACACAGGCCTAGCAATGGTAGGCCTGAGACAAGGAAAAGGGGCTACTTAAGTGGGTGGCACAATCCGTGCTGCAGGTCCACTAGTAGCATTTAATCTATATGCCCTAGGCACCTGGAGTGCACATGACTGGGGACTTATAAGTAGATTAAATAGTTCAATCAGGTATGATCCAAAGTTACCATGTTTACAGAGAGAGAGCATATACCCTTTATCACTGGTTAGCAGTGGTAAAGTGCGCAGAGTCTACAAACCAGCAAAAACAGTATCCAAAACGAGGAGGGAGGCAGGCAAAAAGTTAGGGGTGACTACCCTAAGGCTGTCAGGTCTAACACTGTCCATCTCTGGCTACAGTGTCCAGTCAGGAATACATATAATCTCAATTAAATAGCTGGCCCCTTTTGGTTTTCTTTGGTTCACGACTCCCCCATGTTAGCCAGCTTTCGTCGAATGCGGCAGACAAGCCCAGCAATAATTGATACAAACTTGCACGCTGCACTACAGTTACTAGTTTCATATTCAGTGACTCTAATCTTGCAATTTGCACATTAAAACACAAAGTAGCATGCATTATCTCATTCGCTTGATCTTCTCTACAGCCAATAATCTATTTGGTGGTCAAACAAGAGCACTTTTATCTCCATCCTTTGTTTGGTTTTGATGGTACGAATGTCTTGCTTGCTGTACTTTAGGGAATGGCCCTGCAAGTTTGGAGACCTTGCAAATTGCACATTAAAATACAAACTAGGTCATATTATCTCATATTATCTCACGCCTCTGCTCTTCCCTACTGCCATTAGACCATTTGGTTTTTAAACGAGAGCAATTTTACTTTTATCTTCTGTTTCATTATTACTGTTGCCGTTGTTCAGCGTAAGAATCCTTGCTCTGATTGGATTTTAACTTGCCATTGTATTGTTGTTATCCACTTCCAATAAGCACTAATGTTTCATTACTGTATTTGTTGTATTTTAAGCTGTGACGCTGTTGTTTTTTTAATCTTGAATGAGATCTTGATCTATTTGTAATGGTTTTAAGTATCTATAAAATACATAAATTACTTACTTAATGGTTGCAAAGCAACCCATTGTTCCTGCTCGCTTAACGTAGAACAGCAAAGGTACTGCTCCATGGACTGATTAATTTGCTCCGTTTGACCCTCATACTGACGATGATAACTAGTAGGCTTGATGTTGAAGTATAAATGCATCTATGTATATACACCTTTATATATTTCTAATTTTTTTAAACATTTTTTAAACTTAGCAACTTTCGTACTGTTGTAATTAGAATCAGTAAGACCACATGATTTAACGTAGGTTTATTGGTAAACTCCTTGCATTACACCTTCACAGCTCACTGCTTCTCACCAACTCCTCAGCCTCCTCCTCCACTTCTCTTCATCAACATTCTAAGGTGCACTCCAGGTTGTACCATTAGTCAACATTCTAAAGGAAGGGTTGGGGTGCACCATTTTACTAACCATAATTACACTATGGGATTATACAGAATTAATAAAGGGAAAATAAGGTTAAGAGAATAAAAATAGTGGTGTATATAATTAGGACACAAACTATGTTACACATATTTGAGTTATTCAAACAACACATTACAACACTTCCCCTTCCCCACCAAGGAGGATAGGAGTTGGGGCTAAGACGCACACTTGTTAAAAGTAGAATACCATTCTTTATAACATATCAACAAAGTCCTCCACAGGGAAAAGCGAACTTGCTCCCTTCCAAGATCATCGTTGCTCCTCTCCAAACCCTTCTCCAGACTTCCTTGGGTCGCCCTGGATGGTAGACAAGCGGTCCATACTCCACACACGGCCATCCTCCATAGTTACAACGTTCTTATGTACTTTAGTAATTCTCAAAGGCCTGGAGAACCGGCTTCCTTCCCTTCGAGTAGATCCTGGAAGCTTTACCCTGACCCATTGTCCTACCATCCATCGTTTGCTCTTAGTACCAAATTTGTTATTATACCATTCCTGGTACTTCCTCTGATTCTCTTCCACTTTTGTCAATACTTCCTTGTGATGAACTATGACAGGCTTCCCTCCTCTTAACCAATTTGGGTTTAACTTGGTTCCTGGTTGCCTACCCTTGAGAGATACAAAAGGGGATACTCCTGTGACCATGTTGGGTGTGGTATGGTAAGACCATAGCATACGCTCAATTGCGCCTTCTCCTGATTCACGAGATACATTTGCCAACTGCAAACACTCTTTGACCATCCTGTTGACCCTTTCTACAAGACCATTTGCCCTTGGGTTATATAATGCTGTCTGGTGATGTTTAATCCTACTGACTGTCAAGAACTCCACCATGGTGCTTGAAGTGAACTGTACTCCATTGTCTGTCACTATAGTGCTAGGAATCCCTTCACGGGAAAAGGATTCTTTAAGAAATTGTATTACATCATGTGTGGTTACATTATGTACAGCCTTGGTCATCACCCAGTGTGTGTGATAATCAACTAATACTAAAATGAACCTGGCTCTCGATCCAGGGCACGTAATGGGTCCTACTATGTCCAACCCTAGCTTGTCCCATGGTTTAGTGGGGACCTCAACTGGAGATAAGGGTGCCTTACGTGTACTTCTGGTTTTGTCACTTAATGAACAATGGGTACAATCACGTACGGTATCCTCTACTAACCTGTTCATAGTGGGGAACCAGTAGGAGGCTCTTAGTCTGCTTTTAGTCAAAGTCATTCCCAAATGTCCCTCATGTGCTAATTCTATAAGTTTTTTCCAGAGTGCTTTAGGGGGAACAATTCTCTCACCTCTCATTACTGGTTCCTTGGTTAGATGAAGTTCAGAACGTACCTCCCAATATCCCCTTACATCCTCTTCAAGCAGTTGACATCTATCAGGCCACCCCTTCAAGATCATATCTTTCAAGGTTTGCATAGTCCGATCCCCTGTTGTAGCTGTGACCCATTCTTCTTTAGTGATACCCGACAATTCTACATGGAGCACAGGATCAAGGATCTCATCGGTCTCCTCCCCTCCCTTCCTAGGTAGTCTTGAGAGACAGTCAGCTACTATATTTCTTTTGCCTGGAACATATTGCATGTCGAAGTTAAAGCCTTCCAACCCCATAATCCATTTCGCAATCCGAGGGGTAGCTTGGTCTTTACTCTTAACAGTAAATAATGAAATGAGGGGTTTGTGGTCCGTTCTAACCATGAATGGCAACCCCCACAGCAAAAATGTGAAATTATTGATTGCCCAAAAACAGGCTAAAGCCTCCCTCTCTATTGTGGAATAATTTAGTTCTGCCTCCTTTAATGACTTGGATGCGAACGCCACAATTCTTTCCTGCCCATTTACCCACTGAGATAGAGTGGCACCTAAACCTCTTCCACTCGCATCTGTTGTGAGCCAAGTTTTCCTGGTGGTATCAAAGTTTCCTAACATAGGGCAATGGATAATGGCTTCTTTAACTTCATCAAATGCAATTTGACAGTCTTTATTCCACTTGAAGGGTACATCTTTCTTCAATAATGCTCTCATGGGAGCTGTGACTGTAGCAAAATTATACACAAATTTTGACATAAATTCAGCTAAACCCAAAAACGATCTCAACTCATCTTTAGTGGTTGGAGCTGGAGCTTCCTTTACCGCTACTACCAGATCACATTTGGGTTCCACACCATCCTTACTTATTTTGTGTCCCAGGTATTCCACTGATCCGACACCTAGTTGACACTTTTCTTTCTTGATGGTCATGCCAGCCTCATCCAAGGCTTGGAATACCTCTCTTAGGGTTGAATTATGTTCACTCTCTGTACTTCCATAGGCTAGTATATCGTCTTGGAAGCACATAACCTGCTTGATTCCCTGCAAAACCTTCTGCATGATTCTTTGGAATACCGCTGCTGCTGATGCGAGGCCGAATGGCATCCTGCGATATCTAAATGCCCCAAATGGAGTGATAAAAGAGGTGAGTGAGCATGATGTAGGGTGCAACTCCACTTGGTGGTATGCAGAAGATAGGTCGATTACACTAAAATGTTTAGCAGAACCCAACATGCTTATCATTTCATTTATTTTAGGTAAGGGAAATCTATCTACCCATATATTTGTATTCAAGTCCCTCAAGTCCACACACAGACGAATGCCTCTGCCGTTGGGTTTCTTGGTGACAACTATAGGTGCCAACCATAAGGAACTTTCAATTGGTTCTATAACACCCAAATTGACTAATTTGTCCAACTCTTCCTTCAAAGGTTCCCTCATTAAATACGGTACCGTTCTAACTTTATGTACCACTGGTGTAGCTCCCTCCTTAAGTTTAATTTTGTGTTGGAAGTTTTTCAACAACCCTAATCGATTCTCGAACGACCTAGGATAGTCCTCACAAATGTTTCCACAAAGATTATGCAAGTCCACTAGTAACACCTGTTCCTCGCCATTGGGATCCAGTTTGATCCCAAGTTCTCTCTGGTGCCTCCATCCCAGCAAGTTGGATCCCCTCTCAGTGATGTACACCATTCCTTTAGTATGTCTACCCTTGAACATAATGTCTAGTTCTAGCATTCCCTTAAGAGGTATAGGATCGTTGTTGTATCCTCCCGGTTTAATATTGGCCGCATACAATTTATAACCATGCGTTTGGAACTTGTCAACAAATGTCTGGTAATTCAAGAATGTATACGGTGAACAAGAATCAGCGTAGACCTGCACCTCAATGTTGTCCAGATTGATGTCACACAAACGATAGGTGTTGTTGAGGGGTTCCTTTTCATGATTACCCTTAACCTGCAGAATAAACTTCGTGCCTAAATCAGTGACTTCTTCTACTCTATTTAGTTTTTTCTTGGAGTTTTTATCATTTTTGCATACCCGCGCATAGTGCCCTTTAGCACCACACTTTCTACATATGCAACCGCGCGCAGGGCACAAGGGACTATTTGCTAGATGTTTGGGATTTCCGCATCTGAAGCATCTTCCTTTTGTTATGTCCTCATCACTATTTCTCCTTACTGTGGTGGCTAATACTACTGAATCTTCGTCTTTAATAATCACCCCCTCATCCCTTGGCTTACCACCTTTTATTTCCTTAACCCCTTCTACCTCAGGTGTGTTTTTAATCTCTCTCATACATTCTACTGTATGCTTGATACTCCTTGCCATATCCACAGCTTCTTTAAGAGTAGGGTTGTAAGTAAGGAGCTTCTCTTGTACCCTTTGGCTGTTTGTGCATCTAACTAACTGATCACGGATCAAAGAATCTTCTAACTCCCCAAATTCACATGTTTGAGCCAGCCCTTGCAGAGAAGCTATATAGGTGCTTACCTTTTCATCCTTGGCCTGTACTCTACTGAAAAATCTATGTCGCTCTAAGACGATATTAACTCTGTGCCCAAAATGACTTTCCAACCTGTACAATGTTTGTTGAAACACATCTAAGTTCTCTCCATCCTCCTCTCCTTCCCCTTCATTAGCCGTCAGGCTCTCATACACTTTTCTTCCTTGTATTCCTAAGTTATGTAATAGAATATGTTGCTTCCTTAATGATGTGAACTTTTCTCCCCCAATAGCAATTAAATAAGATTCAAACAATTTAGACCATTCCTTCCAAGGTAACAATGGTTCACCAATTTCGTTTAGGAACGGAGGAGGTTGGGACATTCCTGCTGCAGCCATCACGTACTTGCTTACATTATGGTATATTATGTTGTATGAGTAATTTTCCTCCCTTCCAGTTCTTTTATAATACACCCTCTAAGAAAATTATTGCATATGATGTGCTGCTTTCCAAATACTGCATTACAGAACCATCTGGCTTAATAATATGCACACGTTTAAATTAGTAAATTGCAAGATAATCACCAACCAATACAATCTGTACACAATGAGGTAGCACCACTAAATAATATTTACTGTACACCTTTGGCTTGTATAACTTAACACAAGGAAGGACTTTTATTTTGAATGCGTCCTTCTGCTGCCAGCTCTTGCTTCATATGCGAGGATTTAATCTCTTTCCTCGACACATACATCGATGAACACTTCACGTTCCCCGATCTTCAGAGTCTTAACGGTAAGCTCCAACCATGAATAAGTGGTTTGATCGTACCTCGCCAGGTTCTATAGACGAGGACGGCCGCTGTAGAATTTCTTAACGCTTCTTCCGATAGCGTCACACTGGGACGCCGCTCACTGCGCTTCAGTGTCGCGCTTGACACATAAGTTCCTCAGGGGTTTCCTCAGTCGGCGTCATGCCGCAACTCACCACCTAGCGCCACACTGAATGGCCACATACCGCGCCTCAACTCCGCGCTCAACACGGCTCCCTCAGGCGATTCTTCAGACAGTGCCGTATCGCAGTTCACTTCACTAGCGCCACCTGAGAAGCCGCACTGAGACACTTACTTCGACCGAGTAATTCTTTTTACTCGTCCAGCCGCGAACAATTCAGTAAATAAAGTTGTATTGATAGAATTGTCTAAAGCACTTTAGCGTCAGCTCTATAACGCCGCAATCTTCACCGCAGTACTGGCTCACAGCTCTACAGGCAGGCTCTCTTCCGTGCTATATCCTTATGGCACGGCGATGGGTTGCACATCAAGCCGCATCGATTAACAGAGCCACACTCACGAATTTGCCAGTGTAATCTTCTCACAGCACACTTCCAGATGATGTGCTGAAGCGCTATACAGTCATTACACAGCAGAATGCAATATGAAATAGTAGCGTTCCCAATCGCTACTCTGCCTGCTTACAACACCAGGCGCCACTTGACTGTACCTTTCTTGGTTCAAAACAGGAAGCAGATTATCCACTGTGGTGCTGAATAAATCAGGGGCAAGGAGTTCTCACTGCCCCTGCGCAGTATCCCATCCTCGTCGCCAAATTTAGACTGTTGTAATTAGAATCAGTAAGACCAGATGATTTAACGTAGGTTTATTGGTAAACTCCTTGCATTACACCTTCACAGCTCACTGCTTCTCACCAACTCCTCAGCCTCCTCCTCCACTTCTCTTCATCAACATTCTAAGGTGCACTCCAGGTTGTACCATTAGTCAACATTCTAAAGGAAGGGTTGGGGTGCACCATTTTACTAACCATAATTACACTATGGGATTATACAGAATTAATAAAGGGAAAATAAGGTTAAGAGAATAATAATAGTGGTGTATATAATTAGGACACAAACTATGTTACACATATTTGAGTTATTCAAACAACACATTACAACATATACCAATCTCATTCCCATGATGGTGAAGTAGCTCTCCCTGTCTGATGCACTGTGCTGCACCTTGTGAATTATTCTTTCCATATAGCAAACATCACTCAGTCAAGCTCTACTCTACTACCGCAGAAAGCATCCTAGCGAGATAATAATTTACAAGCCATATTAGGACTCCCATCATCCACTCAGCAAAGTTTGCTCCCCTGTAAGAGAAATATTGCCTACATAGCATCCTGCTTCACCAACAAGCAAAAACAATATGTAAAACACGTATATGCAGGGTTGTGAAGCAGTATATCGATAACACTAAAATAGACAGAACAACCAAGCAAGAAAGTTTCTTCAAATTACAGAGCCAATATCAAAGAAACTGGTGAGGGACAAAAGCAACAATTATAAACACAACAGACCATCGAAAAATCGTTCCATCCACCAAACTAACAATGTACACAACTCTAAATCTACCAAAGGAAACTGGGCAGTGTGCAGTCATTGTGTCATCTTTGTTGTAAGGCAATTAAATCACGCGTGGCTCTGTGCTATTTAGCAGACCAAAAGAGCCATTTGCATCACATTGCATTAAAATACATTAAAAAATCACACAAAGTGATGCCAAAATGTAAATCTATGTATGCTGCCTTTTTTAATTAAAAACATTTTTCTGGTTAAAAAATAAAAATAAAATCTATGATTTGAATTAAAAAATAATATTTGTTGACATCATTATCCTAAAATGTAAAGCATATTGGACAGGGAAACAATAAATATATACAAAACCAGCCCCATCTGACATTTAAAAATATAAAAATATTAGATTAAGAATATATTTTTAGATATTGAAAAAGTACAATAATAAAAATCATGAGGAAGGCTAAAAGTATTTATTTTACAACTAAAAATGTAATATGATTTTGACGAACTGAGCTGCTCATGGACATTGGACAATACACTAAGACATCTTTTTTTTTATAGAATCTCTTTATTAACATTTTAAATTTTACATTAGCTTTGCATCTATAAGAACGGAGCACTGTTTACAAATACACAGTATCAGCAGTGCAATCTAAGAAACAGTACTTTAATAACATTTAAGAAAGCTAGTGCCATCTCTAGCAGGTGAGAAAGAGGAAAGTTCCTTGGAAGACCAATATGTTGCTAACAAAAATACAGTAAAGTCCTGTGTAGGAGACTTAGGCCCTCATCATGACATTGGCTGTAAATCCCGCTTACCGCTGCAGTGACGGCTGCCAACATACGGCCGCGATGGCGGATATCAGTTTGCCATATTATGACACACACACACACCAATCCCACACAATACTGCCACATACACAAATCCACCAGCCCAAAGGTCAACGTTAAAGTGTCAGTACCAACACCCATACCATTACGCCAACAATACAACGCCCACCACATTATGACCCATGAATCACCACAGCGGATATTCAATGTTGGTAAACCATTGGCAGTACACACCAGCGCGCTCAGAATGGACACACAAATACAAAACAACACTACATTGGCCAAAACCGAAATCACACACCTGATACACACACCACACACACCCACCCACATTATCTGAATGTTGTCCGCCACCATTAAATGGTGACTGCCTGTCCTGTATGTAGGGGCAGGTGGAAGTGAGGTAACTCCGCTGACGTTAGACATCATGGCAGATGACGGTCTTGCACCGCTGTGCAATTCCTCATTGGCTAATATGGGGCTTTAGGGAGTACAGTGGCCAATGGGGATCAGCGGCGGCAGTGACGGTGTATACCGCCACGGACGTGACTGCCATATTCTATCTAAATCCTCACTTGATTCCTGACTTTCCACAGGATGACACCTACACTGTGTGTGCTGCTGTGACCTTTGTCTGGAACCATCCATGGCCCGTTTGACTGGGGAAAGGGCCCCTGTCCTCACTTCGGAGGAGTTGGAGCATTTGGTGGAAGGGGTCCTACCCCAGTATGGACTGCTGTATGGGCCTCCAGACCAACAGGTGAGTACACATTGGGCATGATGCATGTGGTAAGGTTGCATGGAGATGTGTCTGTAAGCATCGTTTTATTTGGGTGGGTGGTATGTCTGTTGGTAGTGTACATGGTGGGCGTCGGGTGATATGTGTGCCAATGGAAACGGAAATGGGATTTTTGGGCTATATGTGTGACAGGCTAGATTGTATGTGTAATGGTGTCCTCCCATCTATATTACCTCTGAAGGTCAGCGCCCATCAGAAAAATGGATTGTGGCGTGCCATCGGCAAGGACGTGGGGACCCTGGGGGTCTACAGCAGGCAAAGCACCCACTGTAGGAAAAGGTGGGAGGACCTGAGAGGCTGGGCACGGAAGACCGTGGCGGCCCAGCTGGGGATGGCCTCCCAACAGGGAAGGGGTGCCCGTCGGAACATGACCCCCCTGATGGCCCGCATACTGGTGGTGGCCTACCCAGATCTGGATGGGCACTTGAAGGCATCACAGCAGCCACAAGGGGGTGAGCATAGTGGATGTAACTACAATCATTGGTAGGTGGCATGGGATCCGGGTAGTGGGTGTGAGTCAGTGGGTGCCCATTAATGGCAGGTCAGACATTCAGCGTGACCCAGCTCAAGGGTAATGGGTGTATAGGAAATTCAGGCAACCTTGCTAGGTTATATTCCATGTCAGACAGGGCTTAATGGGTTCCAGGAGGGCTGTATTTAGCGGCGTTTGGCCCTCATCTTGCTGTGGCACCTAGCCAATTGATTGCCAGTGTGGTGCATAGTGCTCAGTCCTGAACCCTGTGTGTGATGGTATTGTGTATGTCAACTGTGATGTTGGTGCTGTAATTGACCCAGTGTTCCCTTTCTCACTCTCTCCCCCTTTTTTCTTCTGTCATCCTGTCCATGTGTGCATTAGCATCATCTGGCGGAGGAGCAGGGGCACAGGCGACAGAGGGAGCTGCATCCCACAGGACCCAGGAGGCAGAGTTCACCCAGGAGCCGAGGGAACCAGCGGGACAGAGGGCGAGGGGAGCACCACAGCGGAGACAGGAGGTGACAACACTGACTCTGATTCTCCCTGGTGGTGGCGGACACCTCTGGGACCACCCCAGCTCCAGGTACAGCCACCACTCCCGTACCTGCACTGCCCTCTCAGGTGCCCCTCACTGAGTTGCCCGTGCACACTCTCCCAGGAGGGAGGGCATCTCTTTTGCCCCAGGCACCTCACGCCCATCCCCAGTGAGCCCTGCTGCCCTGAGTGAGAAGGCTATTGACCTCCTGAGAACCATCTCTGTAGGGCAGTCAACCATAGTGAATGCTATCCAGGGCTTGGAATCCCAGATGCAGCAATGCAATGCATTCCTGGAGGGCATCCACGGTTGATTGGTGGCCCAACAGAGATTGTTTCAGGTTCTGGCCTCCTCTCTGATGGCAGCCATTGTCCCTGTTCCCACCGTACCTCCTCCAACTACCACTTCCCAGTCCCAGTCTTCTCAACCCCAACCCATCCCATGCACACATACAGACAAGCATGCACACAAAACATCACACAAGAGTAGCACAGTCAAACACAGGCAGCACATTTCAGGCCACAAGCACTCACACAAACAACAGAAAGTTGCACATACAACAACAACCACTGCCTCCACTGTCTCTCCCCCTCCTCCTCCCTCACAGTCACATCTGCACTCACACCTGTATGCACTACTTCAACAGCCAGCACCACCATCACCACACCAAGTAGCACACACACCTCACTAGCAGACACTCCCACAACATCCATCCACGCGTCCCCTGTATCCTCTCCAATCATGTCTGTCCCCCTTCCTAAGGGACACAAACGCACACTCTCAGACACCCAAGAGCCATCCACCTCACATCAGCAAACTGCCCATGCACTTGCACCCAAGTTCAGCAGACATACACCTCCAACAACCGCTCCCTCAACCTCCACTCCCATCCCTCCTCCCTTATCCCTAATCCCGCCCCACCGTCCCTAAGAAGCTTTTCCTTGCCTAACTTGACCTCTTCCCTCTTCCTCCACCCCCCTGTCCTTCCCGTAAGAGCAGATTCCTAACGACCCAGCCCAGCACCTCAGCCATGGGGACTGTGGAGGCACCTCCTAGTTGTGGAGGCAAGAAAGTGAAGGATCCCACTCCACCAGCCAGGAAAGGAAAGGGTCCCAACCCACCAGCCAGGAAAGGGAAGGATACCACTCCACCAGCCAGGAAAGGGAAGGATCCCACTCCACCAGCCAGGAAGGAAAAGGTTCCCACTCAACCACCAATGACAGGAGCAGTTCCTACTCAACCACCAATCACAGGAGAGGTTCCCACTCTCAGAGACTGTGACCTTGCACACCCCAGCATTGGGAAATGGGCATGGAGCCCCCTCCAGAAGCAGTGGACAAGTTCCCCACCTCAGAGACTGTGACCTTACACTCCCCAGCATTGGGAAATGGGCATGGAGCCTCCTCCAGAACCACTGGTCAAGTTCCCCACTTCAGCTGAGGTGCCCCCCACTAACCTTCCCCCTGAGGTGCCTGCCTACTTCCAACATGTTGCCCCTGCACAGTTTGGTGCGGAGAATGTCAGGATCAAGTTGGGGTTTGGATGGTGCCCTGTGGCCATGTGGGCCTTTTGTACTTTGGACTGGGCATTGGCCCTTTCTGGGCAATAGTTCATGTATATTTTTTGTCACTCTGGTACTTATGGTGGTTGTTGGCATGTGAATAAATTTTCAATTCTGCGTAACTGTTGTCCTTGCATTATTATGAGGTGTGTCCTATGACATTGTTTTTCATCTGCAGCTGGTTGTGTGTATGGTGTGTGCTTGAATGGTGTGTGTTGTGCATGTGTGTGCACTCTCCTTTTCCCCCCTCCCTCCCTTGTGTGCTAGGCAGCTGTACTCACCGTCATCATCTTCGTCGGCGTTGGTGTTCCAGGTGGACCATGGCGTAGAAAAGCATAGGGAAGACTTGCAGTTCTGGTTACATGGAGGCGTTGATCTTCTCTGTGTCTCTGATGGTGAGTCTTTGGTCTTCTGTGTTGTGTTTCCACTAGGCTTTTGATGGCATTGGTACCGCCCTCGAAATCGTGGTGGTTTGCTGTGTCATGATATGGTGGGCGATACCTTGTCTTCTGCCTGGCTGTTGATGGCTACTGCCGTGGTGGGTGGTGTGGTACTTTGGCTGTCTATGGGAGTTATCACCGCCATGGTCTTAATTACCGCCAGCCTATTGGCAGTATTACCACCACTTTTAACAGTCACTGCCAATGTCAAAATGACCACCTTAGTGCAGTGCTCTAGTGTCTTTGTGCATCTAATTGGAAAAGGGACATGTCGAGCATGGGTAAAACAAACAAGGGGAAAGTAAAAATCAGGCAAAGGCTTTAGGTCTCCAGTTGGTGTCTGCCCCAGCAGGGGCCTTGGGTGAGGGCCAGGGTCCAAGATAATATAGACCAAGATTCGAAGGTGTGCCCTACAGAAAGGGGGGAGTATGTGCTCATACTCTGATGAATGGAACAAGTGTAAGTCTCAGTCAGTATTCCAGATGAAGCATGTAATCAATGAGGGGCGTCCATAGATGCAGAAACTTTTTGTCAGTAAAGGGCAGTTTGTGTGTCATCTGTTCCATGGCCAGGGTGTGTCAAAGCTGTGTGAACCAGGACGCTATTGGAAGAGTGATAGGGGACTTCCAGACTCGGGTTATAACCTGTTTGGCTGCTCCAGTCATTTGACTTAGAAGGCACAGGAATGTGTGCGTCATTTCTGCTAGAGAAGCAGGGCGTATCCCCAGTATGATTGTGTGATAGTCTGCTGGTATAGGGTAGCCCAGAGAGCCCATGATATGACTCAGGATTTCCTTCCAGAAAATCATAGGAGAGGAGCATGCCCAACAGCTATGATGGAAACCACCCTCTTGCATACCACAATGCCAGCATAAGGGGGAGATTGCAGGATAGATGGTGTGTAAGCTGGTGGGAGTGTAGTACCATTGAAGCATAATTTTGCATGTTGTATCTTGTTGGGGACAGCTTCTGTGGATGTGTGGAATGTCCCTCCATAACTGTTCCCACTGTTGTTGTGTGATGTCGGGAGAATCGTCCTGGGTCCATTTCCACTTATATGGGTGGTAAGGTACGAGGCAGAGCACTGGAGAACTTCATATGTTTTGAACAGCATGCCATGGTTGTCATCGAAGCTTCTAACAAGTGCCTCTAAAGGGGTGAAGGAGCAAGTAGCAGCCACTGCGTTGGGCGGTTGGAAAGCCCAGTGCCACAGTTGGAAATACTAATGCCGGGCAGAGTCAGGGAGGTGGAATTCGACCTTGCACTGGTTGAATGACTTGACAGTCTCATCTTGGAATAAGTCTTGAAAGGTCCTACATTCTCCCTGCACCCAATCCGAGAAAGAATCTCGTAAAAGGGCTGGTGCGAAGTCAGGGTTACAGGCAATGGGAGTGTTTGGAGATGGAAATGTGGTTAGGCCCTGTGTTGTGGATAATTTGTCCCATATCTCCAGCACTGTGTGTGTAGGGGGGCCATGTAGACGCTGCAAGGGGGGAGCTGTAGTGAGTGGCAGGCAACAGCTCTGTCTATGTGTACCCAGTGTGTTTCGCTCTCGCACACTATCCACTCAGAAAGGTAGCACAGACGAGTTGCCCAGTAGTAGTGCTGTAGGCTGGGATAGGCAAGACCACCCCGATTTTTGGGGGAGCAAGAGTAGGGCAGTAGATACACAGGGTTCTTTCAATTCCAGATAAATGGGCATTGATCTCCCTGCATCTGTTTGATATAATCTGAGGGGATATGGGTGGGCAATGATTGAAAGAGGTAGATTAATCATGGTATGATGTTCATCTTAATGATGTTGATCCATCCTAGCCATGAAATTTGGAAAGGTCGCCAGCACCGGAAGTCCTCTAGTATTGCCCTGCTGTATCGTGCCCAGTTGACTATAGTCCATGTTGACAGAGAGTTTGTGATGGTGAGGTCTAAGTATTGTAAGAAATAGGAGGACCATTGGAAGTGGGTATGTGCCTGCAGGCTTTAGAGGTGTTGTGGGTTCAGGGTAAGATTAAGGGCTTGGGATTTGGCAGGTTAATTTTGTATCCAGATATTTGCTCATAGAGATGGAGAGCATGAACCACCTCAGGGAGGGAAATGTCTGGTTCTGTCAGGGCAAGAAGAAGGTTGTCAGCATAAAGAAGGACTTTGTGTTCTTGCTCTCAAAAGGGGATGCCCTTAATGTCAGAGGATTGTCAGAGACAGATGGCAAGTGGTTTGACTACAAGGGCGAACAGCAAGGGAAACAAGGGGAATCCCTGCCATGTGCATCTTGAGAGTGGAAAGGATTGTGTTGTTTGGCCGTTAACTCGAATGGAAGCAGTGGACGCTGCATATGAAGTCATGATCTTACTGATCATGATGGGCCCTAGTCCCACTTTCTGCAGGACAGACTTTAGGAAGGTCCAGATCACCTTGTCGAAGGCCTTCTCAGCATCGAGGGAGAGGAGGAGAGCAGGGATAGAATGTCTGTGAACTTTTTAACCTAGATGGGCTAGCGCCAAACATTATCCAAACCATGCCTGTGGTGCATAAAGCCAACCTTGTCACGATCGATTAGACCAGGCAAAAGGGACTCCAGCCGATTAGCCAAGATTTTGTTGTAGAGCTTGGCATCCATGTTTAATAAGGGTATTGGGCGATAAGAGGAACAAAGCGTGGGATACTTACTGGGTTTGAGGATAAGAGTGATTTTGGCTTTGGACATGGTCGGTGTAAGGCCTGTGGTGTGAGGGAAGGAATTGTAAAGATTAAGTGGCTGCTCTTGGAGTTGTGGTAGAAGTATTGTGTAGAAAGACTGTGTAAGGCCCTCTGGGCCGGGGTGAATTGCCCTTAGGAAGTTCTTTCAAGGCTTTGTGGAGTTCTACTTTGGAAATGGGTGCCTCCAAGTCTTCAATCAGGCTTGGCGGCAGTGTCTGCCAATGGCAGGTCTGGAGGCAGGACTCTATTGCAGTTTGATCTTCCTCTCCTGAGGTGTAGCGGTGTTAATTAGGACATTTTATGGGTAATCTTTCTGTTTTGGTATCATGATAACCATTGTTTCTCCCATTAGCTGTGAGTTGTCCTTGATTGTGGGCTTTAAAAGAAACAACCTATATGTCAATGATCATGAAAATAATTTTAAAGCTCTATGACGAATCCACCACTATCGCACAACTTCCGCTGACATGTGCCTCATATAACTGCCACACGCTCCTCTTTAGTGATGAGCACTCTCAACACCTCCTTATGACTATCTGTATTTTTTTCCTTCAAGCTGTCCTTTCAATAATTACTTATCTGAGAGACATAAACAAACTTTTTAAAAAAATTTCTATCTGTATGTTGATAGTCACATTACCCTCTCCTCAAAGTGATGGTTGTTTTTAGCTAGTGGCCTTTTAGAAACCAGGTGAGCAGTTTACCTGAATTGTCACCCTCTCTTTGCATTTTCATCCTGAAACAAATCTTTTTGAACCCGTCCAATGCAGCCTCCATATCTGCCCACAACTTTCTATTCTCTGTTGCATCCTTCATCTTGTCCAGATCTGCCATTCCTCCTCTGTGCACTCACTTATGATATTTCTCCTGTCATGTGATTTTGCTTTGTAGATTAAATCTTGGCCAATCTATTTTTTTTAATGAAATTCCCCCTTTACCAAAACAGCAAATTCCTCCCATTCGTTGCTGCACTTGTGGCACTGCCTTTGATACTTGTGAATTAACGCTCAAAGCACATCACCACTCTGACTTACAAACACTCTGTCAAGGAACATCTACAGTTTATAGACTCACAAAGAAATTCCATGCTATTTTCTGTGCCTGTCATGTGGAGTGGTGAATGATTTGAAAGAAGCCAGCTCAAATGAACTTTGTTTCAAAATGTTTTGATTCCCTTGTTTAAATATTATTACATGTTCTAGGTGTTATGTGCCACAGAGTGATAAGAATATATTCTAACAATGAGAATTTGATGTTACTAGATTGTAAGCACATCTTACTGTTGCTATCCTAAGCAAATTTAGTATTTGGTTATATATTTTGTCATGGGTGATGTAGCCAACCAACCATCCTTGCTGAAATGTAATTCTCCAGCCCGTATATGTGTAGTTACAAGATATGGTTTATTTAAATGGAGGATTTCATTGAGTGACGACGTCTTCCCTCTATTGTAGCTTGCTGTCTTACCAGTTGATTTTACAACACATCAAGGAAAATATACAATAGTATATGTTCGCCTTATCAATCTGTCTGAATATGTATCATCAGAAATTCCACCTGCAGTACCAACAAAGTCAACAAGACAAATCTGGAGTATCTCACTGATGAAGCAGCTTCCTTCATTTTATCCTGAACTTGCACATTAGCTCTACATAAAAATGTGCTGCCTGAGGCATAGCATTTGTGCTCCCATCCCTCCTCAAGTATGAATGTTTTGTGTATTGCATGGCATATGCATTCAGGACTCAGTCCTTGTATAATATGATACATATAGTATCTCCCATTGCCACTACTAGAGTATATTATCTCCACTTCTTTGTGATAGGTTTATGATTTTGGCTCCAGATATTTCTCCTACGAGCAGCATTTTTCAATTAATTAATTAGGCAAATTATATCTGTCTCGCCCACATAATACATTTATATTTCCAAACACGGATTGAGCAGGCAACTGTCAGACCACCGCGAACCTTACTGTAAGCCCGCGGTGTGGCTTCACTGAGACGATGTGAACCAACTCCAAAGTCCCTTACTTCTTACTTTGGTAATGGAATTCCTCTACATGGCCAGCTGATGCAGCTTAAAGAAGAGAGGGACAACATCAGTAAAGGTAGGTGCAAGGATTCCTTCCAGTGTAAAGCCACCCAGTAATAGCCTCTGACGTTTACCTGAAAATGAATGGGTGTGCATATAGGCTTGTCTGCTGGTTTGTTGTGAGTGGATAGGAGTGATGGAGAAACAGCTGGCCCAAAATGACCCAGGACAGATCATTCTACAATGCAACACAGATTAACATGTTAAGTACCAAACACTTATCGGCATGCAGCTTCTATGGGTAAGAAATATACACATAAACAATGACCTTTGGATATAGAGGTTCATTAGTGGGCTATCCATGTGTGCCCAAGAATGTCAATATCAGCTATATCATCACTGATATTTGTTTTCTCAATGTAGCGCACCTCTTGTGCCTATTGTAGTCAAAACGTCATGCATGAGCTGTGAGAACAAAATAGGAAATACGCCTGGCATGCGCTGTGAAAATGATAACATCAGTTATGCCCTCACAGTCTATTGTCAAAACATGCACTGGGAGGCAATTAGGAAGTTATGTCTGGCATGTGCTATATAATGATATCATCAGTTCACGTATCACCGATGCAGTGCACCAAGTGTGCAATATGTGGTCAAGCATATGCTCATTAGCAGGGCAGCAGGATAGGAAGCAGTGAAGAACGCTAGCCACACTTCATGCACATGAATGACAGGCTGATCTTGAGGTACCTCAACTCACGCTGGTAGTCCTGAATCCAACACTGAGGCTGTGGTCTGGATTAAGGCAGCGGCAAGCCGACTCTTTCAAATCTAAAAGGAATGGATCTACTCTTCCGTCATCAGTGAAGGAGCTGCTGCCGCGGGGAAGAACCAAGGTAAAGCAGTGGAGGGGCTGTGGGTGCGGCTTAAGTATGTGCCCCCAAGTGCCACAACCCAGAATGCCGCCGTGGCCTGCCAAGACCTCACAGGATCTTGGTCATTCAATGAATGTACCCCTAACCTCATAATGGTTTGTATGCAGAATGTTCCTCCTGTATTAGCATCTTAGCAGAACTATGTACAATTAAAGACCAACCATGCATCAGAAGACAGCTTGTGGAGGAAGGTAAATAAGGCATGCATAAAATCCCTGCATACCAAGCATTGCCACATGCATACCATTCTGTTATTCCTCACAGTAAGGTGCGGAGTTAGGCAGTGCTAAGCACAAATATTCGGAACAGTGACAGTACCCTCCCCGAGACAGAAGACCCGACACAGGAGATGCAGGATGAGGTTTCATTGGGTGTCTGGCATGAAAAGTACAAATCAATTGGGTTGCATGACTTACATGGGAAAGAAGCTCCCAGGAGCATTCCTCTGGACCGTATCCCTTCCAGTCCACGAGATAGAGCAACCTACCGCTGGTCCTACGGGAAACCAGTGTGTAGTGTATTCTTCTTGGTTATCAATCAAATCAGGGAGTGACGGTATTCTTGTTAGACTATCAGGATGCCATTTTTTCAAAAGAGAGACATGGAATACAGGGTGGATTTTCATGTCTGTGGGCAATTCCAAAATCATGGATACCTCATTAGCAACCCTAGAAATTGTATAGGGACCCATGTACCTTGGTAGTAGTTGTTTTGATCCATGCAGGTTTAGGTTTCTTATGAACAACGACACCGTATCCCCTGCCACGTATGCTAGTTCTGACTGATGGTGAGTATCTACGGTTCTTTTGAATGCATCTGTGGTTTTAGCTAGTTGGAATTGAGATTGTTTCCACAAGGTATGGAGGGATATATGGAAGTCCTGACCCTGTGAATAGGACTACTGTTGGGTTCTTTCCGAGGAACAATCTGGGGATGATGTCCTTGGAGACAATAGAAAGAAGACATGCCTATAGATGAGGACTCTGTGTTGTTATATGCAAACTTAATAGCCCAAAGCAACTCCAACCATTCTTTCTCCACGGTACGCAATAGATATTGCAGGTATTGCTCTTTGGTCTGATTGGCTCTTTCTGCTTGGCCATCCATTTGCGGGTGGTAATCAGAAGAGAGGCATACATCCAAGTCCAATGATTTGCACAACTCACCTCAGAAATGGTATATGAACTGAGCACCATAGTCTGTGATCAAAACGAGGGGCGTCCCATGTAAAGGCACTTCATGCTCCACACTAATAGGAGGAAGTTCCAATGCAGAGGTTAGTTTTTTCAGAGGTATTAAATGTGCCATCTTCTATAAGTGATCAACTATGGTAAGGATGGTAGTACAGCCTGTCTTAGTTACAGCTAACTCTACCACAAATCCACGGATACTGTGTGCCAAGGATGTGGAGCCACAGGAATAGGATGCAGTAAGTTGACTCTGGGTACATGCAAGGTTTTCGCTTGTTCAAAGATAGAACACTGGCTATATACTCTTATGTATCCTTGAACATGGAAGGCCACCAAAATAGTAATTGCATGTATTCTAAGGTCTTGTGGTACCTTGTATTGTTGGTCCTAAGGTGGTCATGAGATAGGTATAGTGCCTGTTGTTGGTGTTCTAGTGTGGGTAGGTACCATCTGTTGTCTTTGTATAGAAGACCATCTTGGTGCTTAAGGTCCAGAATGTCACTTTATAGTATGATAAAATATGCAGATAAAAAAGTGGAGATAAGAACCAGACCCTAAAAGCAGCGTGCAGGTATGATCGGTTTGGTTCTTGCCTAACCAGTAGTTCATCTTCTTCATCAATCCTCTGGCATTCTCTCTACCTGGGTGGTATGTAACTACAAAACTTTACTCACTAAAGAACAGAGTCTACCTTAAATGTTGTGTTGTTAATGCCCTAGCTGACTAGAGGAACTGAAGGTTTCTATGACCAGTGTATATAGTTACTTGGTGTTTGGCATCAATGAAATAATGCCGCCATTCCTTGAAGGCGGCCTTAATGCTTAACAGTTCACAGTCTGCAATAGTATAATTGCTCTCTGTGGGGAGTAATTATGTGAATAGTATGCTCGGGATACAATTGTCACATTCTGATATCTTGCTGGGATTAAATGCCCCCAGGGCGTTTTGTGGAGCATCGACTTCCACAAGGTATGATTGTTTTGGTTTGGGATGGGCCAATACAGGGGCTGTATTGGATTTTCTTTTCAGGGGTTGGAAGGCCTGTTCTATATCGTGATCCCTGATGTGTTTCACACCTTTGCGCAGGCGAGCAATGGGTGTTATGGCCATTTCCAACAAGGTGTCTATGAAATTCCAAGTTGCCCCTGAATTAATGAGTGCATTCACTTGCCACATGTGGCCATTCATGGAAGCTAAGGTTACTGCCATGCTAACATGGTAATGGAATATGCAGGGCATACCCCTCAAAGTCGGATTAGATGATAAACTCAGCACGTCGACCTCAACTCTTACCAAGCTTGGTAGTTTCTTGCTGGATCTTCATAGACTACTGGCAGTGTATTAGGTCTATTCTCTCTGGGTTTCCCTGGTTTGACTGGACATTCTTTTATGAAATGTCCTCTTCGGCCACAGTATAAACACAGATTTTGTTTCTGTCTCTTCTGTTTTTCGTCCCTTGTTAGTGGTCCACGTATACAATATATCTGCATTGGTTCACAAGTGCCATTAGTTCTTGTGGGTTCACTCTTGGGTTTGTCTATGACTAGTTTATGTTTCCCATACCTTTCTTTCTCCGATTCCCGCTCCAGTAATCAATAATTCAACCTCTGAGTTACACTGCTTAAGATTGAGGAGCTTGTTATCTGCTGCCCGTACAAATGTGTGTCAAGCAAACATCATCTGCATGGTGTCCTTGAAGGCAACAAAGTTTCTTAAGATGGAGTTGTCTTTTTCTGGGGCCACTAGTGGTATGGGATGGGACATTATGATATATATTTGAGTCGGAGTAACGTAGGCCTGGGAACCTGCTTCTATAGGAAATGATGCTGTACTACCAGGTGTGAATATCTGTGTCGTAAGCACATCTTTATGTTTGGGCTTTACTGCTGGGTCAGTGCTCAAAACACAAACAGGCCTTGCTGTTAATTGTGTCTCTAATGCTGTGATGTCCTTCGTAAAATTCTGGTTTTCTGCTTGAATGTTTGCCAACATAGTGTCAACGTTCTAAAGTGTTATGTCCTGGCTGCTCATATTGCTTGGGTCAGGCAATCAGCTTGGGCTTTGCCTTCTGTCAGGCCACCCAAACCTTACTGTGAGCCCGCGGTGTGGCTTCACAAAGAAGATGTGAACCAACTCCACAGTCCCTTATTTCTTGTATGTAAACAAGACAAGGAAGAAAAGCTGGTGCACAGGGGGAAGGTCCTGGGTGTTCGGCAATCGAATCCCTCTATACGGACACCTGATACGCCTTAAAGAAGAGAGGGAAAAAGTCAGTAATGATAGGTGCAAGCATTTATCCCACTGTAATCCCACCCAGTAAAAGCCTACCTGAAAATGAATGGGTACCCATTCAGATTTGTCTGTTGGTTCATTGTGAGTGGATAGCAGAAATGGAGAAACAACAGGCTCTGAAATGATCCAGGACAGATCGTTCTATAACACAACACAAATTCACAGGTTAAGTACCAAACACTCATCAACATGCAACTTCTGTGGGTAAGAAATATACACATAGCCAAACAATGACCTTGGGGCAAAGAGGTTCGGTAATGGGTTATCCACATGCCCATGAATGTCAATAACAGTTATAGCATCATTAATATTCTTTTTCTCAATATAGCATAGTTCGTGTGTGTGTGTATTGTAGTCAAACAGTCATGCGCGTGCTGTGAGAACAAAGTAGGAAATACGTCTGGTATGCACTATGAAAATGATATCATCAGTTATGCCCTCACTGATGATTACTTTCTCAATGTGGCGCATTTTGTGCGTGTTTGCAGTTAATTGTCAAAACATGCACTGAGAGGCAATTAGAGAGCTATGTCTGACATGTGCTATGTAACAATAACATCAGCTCTAATCTCACTGATGCAGTGCACACTCCATGTGTGTTATGTAGTCAAATGTCATGCATGTGCTCATGAGCAAGGTAACAGGATGGCAAGCTGGGAAAAACAAAAGTTGCGCTCAATGCACGTAAATGATAGGCTGCTCCGGAGGTACCTGTTTTTGCGGCGGCTGTCCTGAATCCAATAGTGAGGCTGTGGTCTTGATTAAGGTGATGGCGACCCGATTCTGGCAAATCCAAATGGAAAGAGTCCTCTTTTCTGTCAAGGGTGAAGGAGCTGCTCCCATAGGGAAGAACCATGACAAAGTGGCAGTCGGGCTATGGGTGCAGCTTAAGTATGTATCTCAATGATGTGGAGGGGGGATCCGCAATTCCTCAGCTATTCACAGATGGCATGACCCCAATGCAGATTTGTTAATGTTGTATGGCAATGTCTGGGAATATATACCTACTGGCCTGCCCTCACTAGTGTTCTCTCAGCAGTTGTGGGATCCCACATTTAACTAACCCCCCGAATTACACTATTGGGCATTAAGGAGGACATGGGCAGTTCTGGGGGGGTCAGGGGGCAGGGCACTGGTTGGCTTGGGCACGCTAATAGCTAAAAAGGGCTTAGCCCAACACTGGACATCGTGTACAGCTCCCTCAATAGAGGCATGGACGAGGGCATGGAATGGTGTGGCAAGCATGAAGAAACCATACACACAGCAAGAGTAAACCTGGGAGGAGTTTGCATAGTAACGCTACAGAAACCTACGCGAAGTTGCAAAAAAACTCCATCACGCTATGCGGAATTCCACTAGTGGGCGGAGTTTCTTGCCACGCCCGTTCGCGTGATGTTTAATGTCACTGGCAACGCGATGTACGCCCTTGCATTGGAATTCTTGCCCGAACGGCACGACGCGGTTTGTATGGGTGCAGCCTTCTTGTTTTTTGTTTCGTTATGGTGCTGCGGCCTACTTCTTTCCCTCTCTTCAAACTGTCCCATGCCACACCTTTAAAACTTATTTCCCCCTCATTTTTGTTTATTACATTAGCTTTTCTCTTGTTTTTCTATATTTTAACCTTTTTCCTCATTTGTTTGTGGTTTTTTTGTAACTTTTTAAGTTTTTTGCTTTACTTTCTTTTTTTCCCTTCCTTGCTTCCTTTTCTATCTCTTCCCCAAGTCCCCAGCACCATTCCAGAGCAAGGAAGCGGCAGCGCCAGGCCCCCAACCCCCACTGGCAGCCTCCTTCCTTGTGGGTGGCACCGCCGTGAAGGGGTGCAGCCCCACTCCATTTCTTCATAGGTGGAGGTGTCTGCATTGGTCATTTATGTTCAGCACCACCTCTCCTCCAGCACCACCTCTCCTCCACCTTGGCAGCAGGTGGCAGGCCCAAATCTGGGTACAGCCTTGGGGAGCACCAGCAATGCTGGGAGAGGGTGCACCAGGCTGTGTGCCGTAGCTCTGGGGTCCGGAGCACCAAGCAACAGCTAATGCACTGGTGGGTAGATATCCTGGACCCTGAAATAGACCTGCTAGGTGTAGAGTTTGCGGGCCTCGGTGAGTAATAATTAATTATTAGTTGAGTTCCATCCTAATAGTTTCTTCCCAAACAGCAAACATGCTGCTCACACACAGATAAGTTAACTTTATGTAGTATAATATTATGTGATCATCTCCTCATCTAGAAAGGTGCTAGGCGAAACTTAATTGTTCTTGTTTTTGGTGCTTCCTTGGGCTGATTAGAAAGTAATGCAGAGACTCCTCCTGTGCCCTGTCCTGTCTAATATAGTGATAGCTAATATTAGTTTTAGTGAGTTGGCATTTCTCTGTGCCTTTATTTTTTGTAGCTCGTACAGTGCCTACTGCCAAGCTCTTTCCAATGTAGTTTTGCATGCATGCATCCAACTATGCATTGAGAGATTCAGAAGGAGATGAAAACTGTAGAAATCATTCATTGCAATTTATTAGTAATTCCAAAATTTAGTTTAGGAAATTTGGAATAGGGTTAGGAAATTTGGAATAGGATGGTCCATGGTACTAGTATTAATATACAGGTGCCCTGATGTAGAAATGTTACTGCATTTGCCTTTTCCTTTAAAAAATATGTATTCTTGGAGAGATTATTTATTAACTGCATCATTAATCTTTTCTATTTTGTTTCTTACATCATCCAGCATCCAGGGGCAAGAAGAGGGCTTCTCAGGAAGGTGAGGGAGCGGAAGGTGCCCCCTCCACAAGTGCCAGGGCAGTTGGCTTTGCTGGCCCCAGTAAGTCTAATATTAATATTTATTTCACTAACTTTTACCGCTTCACATTTAGAATTATTTTTTAGCTTTTTACTGTGCCTGTCTCCTATTTTTTTTCCAACTTCACTTTCATTTATCTGTTTCATAAATTCTTCTTATCCCTGCATTATCCTATTTACTTATTTTCTACATTTCACGTTTCTTTACTTCAAACTTTCTGGCTGTACTAGTCTGTCTCTAGCTTCCTTTCTTATGCTTTGTCAGTGAGCTTTCCCTCCCCCCCTTATATATGTTTTAGACTGGTGGTAAGGCTCAGAGAACCCATGTACTGAAGATTGCATGCCCATGTTAGGTGTTCTACGCATGTTTCGTGAGAAGGTTTTTTTTTCTTGCTCCAGCTCAATCATTAAAAAAGGAAAAAAGGTGTTTTGGAACATGGTCATGTAATTGTACCTTCCAATGTTGTGTATGTATTATTATAGCATACTAGCAGTTGACGACCGTGTACCACGGTTGGAAGTATGAGGATGATGGTCCCATTGCTAAAGCCAACCAAAACCATATATCCTTCATTGACCAATTCGTGCACCCTTTTATTTCTCTTGAAAAACTCAGATTCATCCATAGCTAGTTCTGCCCCTCCATTACAAAAAGTTTTTGTGTTGTCTTGACTACATGGCTTTTAAAAAGTTGCCAACCAACAAAATGCCCACCTGATATTTTGATAGAAGATAAGTCTGTAACCGAAATTTTGTGATGTATTGTGGTTCTATTCAGGGGCAGCTCCTCCATTAGGGCAGAGGAGCATTGCCCCTCCGTCAGCAGTCGGAGCTGCAAGCCTTTTACCAAACAACGATCATAAACTGTGTTTATGATCAATGTTTGGTAAAAGGGTCGAGCCACGGGGGTGACGAGGATCACTCCCCCTCTGAGGACATGTGTGTTTGGCTGGCAGTTTCAGGCCGGACAATCACACATGCGCTGTAGGCTCTCTTCGGAGAGAGCCTGCACAGGCTCCCAGTCTGCCTGGGAGCACCCTGGCTGGGTGCTCCCAGCCCATCCTCCTGACGCTGCTTTGAGCAGTGTCAGGATTTGCGCCAGGGCAGGCTGGGAGCCTGTGCCTGCAGCGAGGAGAAGCAGAAATAGAGCGGCATGCAGCGTTAAGGTAAGTGTTTTTTTTAAATTAGTTCTAATTTTATTTTAATTCCCCCCACCCGCACCCTACCCTGCATGCCACCTTGCCTGCTTGATGCAAGCTGTTCCTAGTTGCTAGTAGAAAAAACTATAGGGGGAGGGCGTATCTGACGTCTAAATTGTGTAAAAAAAATTCTAGCCATAACGACCACCAGTGCCATGGCCAGCGATGACAGCATCAGCACAGACACGGAAGCGGCAGCAGATGAAGGGGGAGTCCCGGCAACAGCAGTGGCAGGTGGTGGTAAGTCATATTGCTTGCTTATTGACAATTAGTAATATAATCTCTACAAGGTTGTACTAGTGTTGTTGACTCACTCATCAACACCCTGTTTTAGCAGACGCAGCAAGAGTTAAGTATTAATGGCATCTTCTATCTGCAACTC
This sequence comes from Pleurodeles waltl, assembly GCF_031143425.1. Classification (NCBI taxonomy): domain Eukaryota; kingdom Metazoa; phylum Chordata; class Amphibia; order Caudata; family Salamandridae; genus Pleurodeles; species Pleurodeles waltl. The sequence goes on along the minus strand of NC_090439.1, from coordinate 505,097,582 downwards.
AGCAGACTAAGGCCCATATTTAAAGGAAAATGACGGAGCGCGATGCTGTGCCAAAATTGGCAGTGCAGCACTCTGTCATTTTCACAATACAGGGATGCGCCATATTTAATTGAATATGGCGCACCCCTGTGTTGTCCCCTGCGCTGCGCTAAATTTAGCTCCCAGCGCCAACGCAGGCATCCTTGCGCCAACATGCAAGGATGTCTGCGTTGAAGGGTGTAATTGTTTATGTGTGAGAAGGTGTCCCTTCCTGCACATAAACAATCGCTAATGGCGATTTGGCACTTCTGTGTGTGCTGCAGAATGCAGCACACATAGAAGTGCCAAAGCGTAATTTTGCAATGATTATTTATGTGCAGGAAGGGACACCTTCCCACACATAAACAATCATTTCCAGCATTTTGCTCTTTCTATATGTGCTGCAGAATACAGCACACATAGAAAAAGTGAAAAACGAGTAGGAATAAAAGGATTCCTCCTCATTGCGCCTTGCTAACCCCACCACTGGGGTGGCGTTGAATTTGGCGCTGCCTCAGGTTCATGAAAACTCACAAATCTGAGGCAGTGTCAAAATGCAATGGGTGTTGCTGTGGCACAACCACAGCAACACCCATTGCACGCCCCTTCACGCAAAGGGCTGCGTGTGAAGGGGTCATATTTACAAGGTCCACAAAAAGTGACTTAGCACCATCTTGTAAATATGGTGCAGGGCATAGCACCACTGAAGAGTCACTAAAAGTGACCCTCCGGGGGTGCTAGGGGCTCATAAATATGCAACTAAGGTTCATAAAATGAACTTGAACTATGATGTGTTTTGAAAAAATGAAAGAAGGATGAAAGGAGAAAGGATGGGTGAAATATAATATGAGTGAAAGGATGTGTGGACGAAAGGGTGCATAATAATCATATAGGTGGGTGATAATGATAGGATGCATGGTTGGGTGAAAAGGATACCTGCCTGGATGGGTGAACAGGTTCCTCAGGTGGGTTGGATATCTTGGAATGGTGAATGGCCGAAAGGATGCATGGGTGGGTATTGGGTAAATGGATGTTGGTGAAAGGTTTGTTGAGAGGCATGTTTGGAATTTGGATGGTTTTAAATGGCGAAGGACTGGATGAGAGAATGTAAAGCTGAAATGGTGTGTATCAAAGCCAATGGTGAAGAATAAGAGTACTAGAAGAACAAATTTACAATGACGAATAGATAGAAGCTTGGAATGAAGAAACAAAGGGGCTCTTCTGGGTAGGGGCGTTCTTCTCACTTACTTTACTTGCTTGGAATGTTTTTTATCAAAGTTTTTGATGCATGACAATGCAAAAACAAGGTGTGTATCTCTTCCCTTCTAGTGCCCACTCATTCAGTCACTTCCTAGTACTTCACTCCTTTAATCTTTTTTAAGTTCTGTCCCACCCTTTCGAATAATCTGAAAAATCCATTCTTTGCTTGTGCCGCATTTTTCTAGCCATTTGATTTGTAAATATAATTCATTATGGCTTCCATAATGGATTTACTTCTGTTCAAAGTTTTTCCTTTCAACATTTTCCAACCATAGTGACTCACACTACTAGCCAAACCATAGGCACATGATGATGATGATGATGAATTGATCAGTAAAGTGTGTACTCTACCTACCCAGCCTCATCCCCTCTACCTTACCCTGCAGTCGAGTAAGTTAAGGAGATTCCTTTCCTGACTGCAAAGCAAATGTATTTTTTAAAATAATGATCACAAAGTGTGGTGGAGGAGGGTGATCAGGATAGTGAGTAAAGTGCGACTAAGTAAGTGCCTTGACTTTCGTGGATGGGAGAGTCTGTGACAAACACACCAAATGCAATATATATATATATATATATATATATATATATATATATATATATATATATATATATATATCCCATTCCTTAATCCTTTCCCTGTACTGCAGTACTTCGCTTTTCCCACCATCTGCTTATGGTAGACATGGTGGCTGCATGATTGTTTTTACTATACTACGTGGCCTTTTAGTCCGGGTACAGTTGAAAGGCATTTATTTAGGAGAAGAACAGGACCATTGGAATAAGATAATTTTCTAGTACAACTGCCCCGGCTGCAGACAGTAACGAGTACAACTAGGGCACCAGCTGAGCTAGCATGCCACCATTAATTTAGCACAAAAGGAGAGAGAATACTTGTACTCCATATTGCATAATGGCTGTGACTCTAATCACCTCAAAATCAAATCGCCTGAGGTGACCAGCAAATGTACTGCTCGTGTGCCACTACATGATTTTAAGCAAGTGTTTTGCTCTGAGCATTTGTTATAATTTCTCTTTTTTCTTTCTTGATTTAGCTATTCCTGCTGGTCCACCATCACAGCCAGAAATAGCAGTCCGACTGTGGCAGCAAAAGCTGGAGGCCATCAGGGCAGAGTATCTGCAGCTGGTGGTCCTCGAGGAGTAAGAAGAAGCAGTAGCAGTCGCTGCCAATGCTAAGGGCCCCAATCAGCCCCCGGTGCCTCCATCCCATGCTCAATACCAGTGCCACAGTTCCAGGGCAGCCGTCCGCTGCCATACCATCACTGCTGCCCTCTCCTCGGACACCGCTTTTCAACAATGGGTTGTTAGAATGCTGGCACTAATAGAAGCCAGACAGGCACGCATGGAGGGGCTCCTCAAATGAGTCCTAGCCCGCCTTTGGTGCCCGCTTCTATCCCTTTTTAACCTTTTATTTTGGTGGGTGGCATTTGTTGTGGATAAAGAGGGTGGGAATGGGTTTTTGGGACTGGGACTTTTGCACTTTGTTTTCTTTTATTAATGGACAATAGTTTTTTGGGACATTGTTTGGGGAAAGGGAGATTTTTTGGGGGATAGAAGGGTGCCATTTGTGGGTGGAAGGGGTGGGTTACTATTCTTTTGGTTAGGGACGGGGGTTTATTAGTATTTATTTATAGTTGTTTATGCCTAAAATCATTTTTGGGGTGTTTTACTTCGCACTGCTGCCTTTTAGCGCAATGTGTTTTTAAAATCTTCTGATAGTGTATTCCTTTTACCACAGCATGTTTTAAAATCTTGCTCACAGTATAACAATTAATTATGCCGTTAGGTACCCTTGTCTTACTACTCTCCTAGTCTCTGCAGTGCATTCTGCAACCACATTTGCCCCATAAGGAGTGGGGGGGGGATTTGTCATTGTAAATTATGTTGCTTAAACTAAAAGTACAACAATGCTCCAAGGTCTCTGACCTCAACAGATGAAGCGAGGGCTGCATGGTTTCTCAAGGTACCATGGTGGTGTAGTAGTAGCATGCTAGCGCATTAACAGTGAAGGCTTCGGAAGTGAGGTTCCACTCCACCTAGGTAAACTCAAATGAAGATTCTGCACACTGAGTTGCCGTTGCTTCCACCATATCCACCCCACCAAGTGTGTGATTAATCAATGGTGTAAATATTTAAGTAACACCTCAACAAATCACACAGCCTGGGGAAAGAGGGTTAGGGGTTTGATGAATGGATGGGAAAGTGATTTGGGTAAAAGTGTGACAAAACAACAAACACTGCACAAACACAATAGTTACCTGTGAAATGATCAGCAGTCTGTTGTGGGAGGAATAGAAAAACTGAGTGTGTATGACAATTAAATTTACATTCCATCAGTCCAAGTGAGACCCAGGTTATTATATATCTAAAAATGTTTTGTCAGAATAGTAAATATAATTAATGTTGGGGTGAAGCTAACACACGGTTCTAAAAAAAAGATTATTGAAAGAAAAATTATACTAGTCTGTATTGCCAAATTGGGTGGTGCATTTGCATTCTTCTTGGATAGCCCCATCAATCTTCTTGGGTGCCTGCCTGAAGCGGTCCGAGAAAGTAAGTAGGAGTGTTATTGTGCAGGAGAAGAGAAGGCCTGAGGATTGTAAAACAGAAATGATTATCATGATATTGTAGAATAAAGAAAGATGGAATAGAAGGTAGGCTTCAATAGGAGTACTGTACCAAGAAGACTCCGAGGTGGCAGAGCAAGAGCAAAGTCCTTTGCAGTCATTCATTTTATGACTGATGTGCAATCAATTAAGTGAGAGCAATTACAACAACCAACAATCACAGACAAGTGGCTGCATGTAACGGGATGATCAACCTCGCAACTGTCATGATCATCATAACATTTAGTCTCGAGCACGTGCATAATGTGACATCATCCATCACAATTCAGTCTCTTCCAGTTACCTACAACAACAGGCCCCGGCCCAACCATATAGTTTCAAATTTGAGCCAACCAGGACACACACGCAGCAGCATTGCATTTTCCAAATCAAGTAATCGACATGCCTCTCACCACCAGTCCACAGATTGGAGTAGGCCTCTTAGACTCATCATCATCCATGTTGATTTTCATGAACTTCCTTCTTCTGGCAGTTGTTCAAGTTGTCAATTCATGCTCTGAGTCCTTACATCGTCCTCCAGAGTCTGATTAAAGATTATGTCCAACTCCATACCAACTGATCCTGAAAGTCACAGTCTCCCGACCCAATTGAGATAGAGCGACCTGTAGTGCATAACTGTGTTTAACAACAAGAGAAACATTGGGCAGTTTTTTTGTGTAGACTAGATGTGTGTTTGTTAGCTAAATGGACTGATCAGATCTTTGACAAATGTGAAATGCGAACCAGAAAACAAAGCAGTGTGAAACCGCCGGAAAAAAAATCTCACTAAGTTACAAAGGGGAAGGAAAGAAAATCGCCCAATTTTAGGCCACCAACATTGTCAATCAATGATGACACAAACACAAGCAAACGTAATAATTATGGCTCAACAATAAAACCCACTCTCGCTATATGCCACCACTAGACATGAACCACCTCAACATTGAAACAAGAATCCCTCATTTCACTCATTGGGGAATTGTAGCATTACTTACCTGTTCCAATCAAGCATAGTGGTACATTGCCGAACCTCCTTGATTCAGGAAACAAAACATACATTGGCCAGTAAGTTGTAAATCAAATATCTGGGGCAGCCCTGCTAGGGGACAAAAAGTTAGGACAGGTACAAAATGGAGGCAGGCATTGTATCTCTAATCTCCTTGAAGTGATTTTGGGGCTGGGGAGGCGGCTTCTTCACTGCACACTGGTCCAACTCCAATCCGGCCATACATGTGCCTAAAACAGGTGTGGTTCATTAGTCATTGAAACAGAAACAAACAATATAAAATAATAATGTTCCCCCAGCTAGCTATATCCTTTTTTTTCTCAAAGCAGTTTGTCAATAGAAGGAAGAAGAAAGTTCTATGGTGGCCCAGGTCTAGTCAGGGAAGTAGAGTTCTTCCTCAAACTCAGGTGGTTTGCCCAGAAGTTGGTCAGCTTGCACACTACCATGACCTGAGTTTGACAGATAACCCTCATCCACCTCTTGTTGTACTTCAGGTATGCTGTAATTCAAGAGTATAAAATGCTGATTCATTTTGATCATGATGAATCTCTTGATGTTTTGGGGCGAGATACTTATCCTTCTCACTGTGACAACCGCACCATCTGCACTGAACACATGCTCAGCAGATACACTGGCTACAGGGCAAGCCAGATACTTTATTGTTAGTCTGCTGACCACTGGCCATTGGCACCTCTTCCCATACCAATACACTAATGGGTTTTGATCGAGATAGACCTTCGCTGGGTCATCCAGGTAAGCATGGACCACACGCTAACATTTTAACCAGCTTCCCATTGCACAAACATGCTGTTGGGTGGTTGCATTCGTACTGCCCCTCCTGCCTAAGCAAGCCAGGAATAGTAGCCTGGATTCTTTTCTTTTCTGGTGCCACTGATACAGGTGACTTCAAAGCAGAAGTTGGTGGTAGGCTGAATGTGCATCTTAGGGGGGCAGCCACTGTATGTTCTTGCCTTGGTGTTCCGACCTGACACTGAGTCTTCCTGTGCCATTGCGATGTTGCTAATGTGGGAAACAATACTACTGCACTGCTGGGGATTTGTGTAAAGAAAATGTCACCCTCTTCTTCACCTTCACCTTCACCCATGATCAGATCAGATTCCCTGCTTTCAACAACTTTACCAACACCACTTCAAGGCTTTTGGCTGCTAAGGCACGCCTCCCAGTGGATTGTGTGGTGTTTTCTCAAATGGGTTGTTTTGCCTCCGGTACCATAGTTTGTACCGAGCTTACCCTGACCAACACTTGCTCAGCAATTGGTGAATATGGCAATGTCAGCTCCTATTCACTAATCATAAAGAAGTCCCAAACTGGCTGCAGCTGTTGTTGTCCACTGGGCTGAGTTCCCGGCAACAATTGGGTACTACTTTGAGAAAGAGATTAGTCTAATTCAGTTTCACTGCTCGTCGGCGTTGCCTCTGTGCCAAACATGGGCCTGGGCCTAGTTTGGATAGTGGCCATTGTGCTGCTCCCAGCTTGCTCCCCAGAGGCCGTTGCAGCGGGCCTGCGTTTTTGCCCAAAAAGGTCTGGGGCAAGTGGTGGGAAGCTCCTTCTTATCATTGGCCGATTTCTTGGTAGCACCTTTCTTTGGGGCCATCTTGAATCTGTCAGTTGGCAGTAGCACTTAACTTCACAAGCTGAAGAGATATCCGTGTGGTCGTGAGTGTGGGCACACCTCACGTCATGCACAGGCCTTCTGTCTAGCAATACTGGGGGTGATGTCTCTTTCTCTTCTTGCACCTAAAAGCATACACACAAAAAGAATGATATCCGTGAAACATGGCATTGTTGCAGTTGCATTAGTAGTAGAAATAATATAATTTAGTAGTTACCTAAATTATAAATAATAAATAATAGAGTGTATACATTTGTAAAACCACACCGAAATTAACATTCCTTATCATGTACACTCAGAAGGATAAGAAAGAGAAACTACTACAACATACAGAATGTAACTGTTAGCTTCATGTGAATCAAGTTAGCATGTGGCGCTCAGGTAGGTGCTGGTGAAAAATTGAATAATCCTTGAATAATGTAATGTTGTACAGCTGTACACCTACGCAGACATGGGGCTAATGGGGAAAATGGAAAAAAAAATAACATAAAAAAATTCTAATTTGTTTTTTATTCTAAAATCAAGAAAAATATATTTATAATTATGAATTATTATTACTATTATAATTATACGTATTATTATTATTATTATTATTAATATTATTATTATAATATAAATAAAATAAAATAAAGTTTTTGAAACAACTTATTTAGAAAAAAATACAATTCAAAAAATACAATTGCTGATATACTGGGGAAAGGGACTACCATGAAAAACAACAGGGTTTTGGGAGGCAAGGAGTGGTGTAAGTGAAAATGCAAAAAAGTACATAATAAAATAGAAAACACTGTTCATACAGTACATTTAGCATTGACCTACTAGGCCTCAAGCATAACACACAAACTGGCCTCCTGCCACATGGTCAAAACAGCAACAACCAGCAACGAGGCATGGCCACCACAACAAAGAAGAACACATGCAGGCCTAAAAACACACTGACTGCCTACACAAAATGGCCGTCAGCAACATGGTCAAACAACCACCCGCAAGGAGGCCTGGTCACCACAACAAAGAATAACACATGCAGGCCTACAGGCTGCCTACACAAAATGGCCACCAGCCACATGGTCAAACAAAAAGCAGGATGAATAGAAAACAAAAAACGCATAGGTACAGGACTAGAATTGACTAAACAAAAAGGACCCCTGGCCACATGACATGGGAAACCAAGACAAATGGTGGCCTATGACAAACACTCTCATGCACTGGCCAGACAAAGAAGGCTTTGGTACAGGAGACAAAAACAGCATTAAGTCAGTAATTCCAAAAACAAAAACTAAAGGGGCTAAAACTTTTACAACAACACACATCATACAAAGGCATCAAGTATATATTACCCCACCATACACTGTTTGCATAAAAAAAACATGAACTAATGCCAAACAACATTTTGTTATATTTAATACACTGCCATCCATGGTGTTTCGGTTAAACAGACATCACAAACAGTTGTTTCATCATGCACCCATGACTAGTGCTGGGCCTACAGCGGTTAAGGCGTATTCCATTAGCAGACTAGGCCACTTAACATTAACATAGTGAATTAAATGAATATTGCAAATTTACAAAACAAAACATGGAGAAAATGTAGTGAACTATAAAACATTTTTCCTTCATAGAAGAAAAATTACAAGTAAAACTATAACTAGGCCGCAAATGCAGGCCACCCTCTCCAATAAATCTTAAAAATTGAATAAAAGTACAGATAAATCCTGGTGCATGACCTCTATCAAACGAACACGTTTTACAACAGCCTTTTAGAGTGAAATCTTAAATACAACAAAGTCCTTAATTCCAATTATGTATTCATGGGACAAAAAAGTGATCCTTCTAGCTAGAAATCCAAGTGAAAAGTGACCAGGAGATGGACAAAGCACTGGCAGGAGCCTGCTGGAGAGGAACAGGAAGTTGGAGTCTCTGGGGCACTTTCTGCTGTTGAAATAAAAGTGCTCCTCACACAAAAAAATCAACGCAAACGGTCCATTAGAGAAGATTTTTAACTCAAAGTTGTCTTTTCGAGAAGATTTTAGCTGCTTGAGCTTCGCCAGGTTGCATCTGCTGTCCATCACGCTCCCTCGCATACGTCACAAAAGACCCACCGGAAGTCGCTGGCGCGGCACTAAATCTCACAGGCGGGTAAAAAATTGTGTTTGTGCTCACAAGTGACCTGAGGTCTCTCACTTTGTTTCCCTTGTGTGCAAAATGACAGCAAGTGTGCGCAATGGAGGAAAACTCCACTCCGTTGAAGAGTCTGTCACTAACCCTGCGTTCTCCCCAGAGTTGCTGAATTCCGCAAACTCTGCCAGCAAAGCATAGATTTTCACCCAGGCCTAAGCAAGAGGATGCCCTAAAAAATTTCATAAGGTGTGGAAGAAATGGTGGGACTATCACCGACTGGCGGGTCAATAGGAGACCGCATACGTACCCACTGTGGTTGGAGGAACGTTGACAAAAATTGGATTTGAGAATATGTTGTCATCGTTGATCCTTTAGAATTTGGGTGTGAGCTGATCATAGCAACTACTTTATTTGTCTGTTTAAAAAAATCTGTAAAATCTTTCTATAAGTAAATAGTATGCATCTTCACACGCCACGACCCAGAGGGTTCACCACAGCCCACCAAAACCTCGCGGCATCTCTGCCAGTCGATGAATGTACAGCTAACCTCATATTGCTTTGTGTGCAGAATGTTCTACCTGTCTTAGCATCGTAGCAGAACTATGGACAATGAAAGACTGGCGATGCATCAAAAGACTGCTTGAGGTGAAGGTAATTACCACATGCAGCAAATCCCTGCATACCAAGCATTGCCACATGCATACCTTCCTGTTATTCCACATACCTAGGGTTATGAGCTGGGCAGTGCTAAGGACATGTGCCCAGAACCATGACAGCAACATACACCTAGAAACACAACTTGAGCCTTTGTAATCCGGGTGAGTATGTCCAGACCTTAGTTGTGTCATTAAGTTGCTCTCCCTCATCTCCTACTTATATTTAATCTATTAATCTTTAGCCCTGTAGATATTCCTTTAAGAATGTGTTGAACTGTTTATGATCAATGTGTGCATTTGATAAATAAGAAAAAGGCTATATGATATAGCTCTATGAACACTAAAGTAACATGCCTTTCATAGAGCCTGATTCCGAGTTTGGCTGTCCTTGGATCACCATGGCAGCGGTCCGACGGCCGTCGGCTTGGTGGTCAGACCACCATATTACGAAGCATGTGGTCCCATAGAGGAAAGACCACCAGGCAACGCAGACCTCCACAGTGATGAGAGAGGGCAATTAGGCAGTGAGAGGCAGGTTTTCCGCCAGACATATTATGATGTTGACTTCTGCCAAAGTGACTGTGGCGGTCAAACCATCACATCCCAGGTGGCAGAAACAGCAAGATCAAAGAAAGGAGCTCACCTGCAGGCAGTGTCACACGTCCTGTGCTGCCATGGAGCCGATTACACACGTCCTGTCGCTGCTGCAGCTCAGAGATGGAGCCCAAAGTCCACGACGCTGTGGACACAACCAGCAGAAAGACCACATACCTTCTCGTGTTCCGAAACTCAACAGTAGATCGAGGCGTCACATTCCACCTGGTATGTGGGTTACAGTACGTGGACCAAATATACTTGTCAATGTGTCCTGGGTCAGAGTCGTTCACAAAGAATGACCCATTCACAGCCACATGATGCCCCCTTTGTGCAGGCCACTAAAACACCATTTGCAGAGGAACTGGCCCTTCATGTATATTACGGACAACCAATAGTAGAGCCAAGCGACATGCTAATCTGAAAAATGTGTAAGTGGAAGTCAATAAAGCAAATGCAACAGCAACAGCATGGGTCACCCCTTTAGATGAAGTAGCTGGAAGGTACACACTGGTCAGTCAAATGTAAAGGAAGGTAGCAAAAGTAAACAACCCCATGTATGGACAAAACTCTAGCTTGCATACATGAGACAAATGTCCAGTCTACTACAAGGGGACAAATCATACACAATACATGCTGACATTGACCAACCCAAGATGAAATTCCATACCAAACAAAACACAATGCAATGACACCCCAATTGGATTACCACCCACATGTCCATACAGTGAACATCTAACCTTGTCCTGGGTGATACTGGCACTGCCCACAAAGTCAGATCTTGCTAGCCACAGCAAATGGAACAGCAAACAGGATGAAACAAACACAACTGTAGGCATACAGCACAAATTACTCAGGAACAACGAAAAGGTAGAAAAGTAATGGCAGGACAAATGTGTACCCAAAAAACAACAACTTGGGTTTATTGATTGGAAATGACGAAGAGCAAAGGCCATTGGCCAGTCCATATGTTAGTCCATGCACAGTATTCTGCTCCAGCTTGACTCCAATCACAGCTAGAGAACCTCCACATGAAGGGGCATCAAGTGGGCATGCACGTACCTCGGGGGGACAGGAGTGACAGGGAGGACTTGGATGTGGAAGGGATGGGTTGGGATGAGGGTGAGGCCCTCATTGGGTTTGGGAGAGGGGGGGGGAGGTCACAGGGGTCAAGGTCAAAAAGGAAACTTTCCTTGGGAAAACGAGTAGGGTCTTCAGAAGGGATTGGTGTTTGGGAGGTTGAGGGAGTGGTTGTCTTTCCTGTGGGTGTTGATGCTGCTGGTGTGTGTGTGTCTGAGGTATGCTTCGGTTTGGGTGGTGTCTGTTGTGTGTGTGAGTGTGGGCATTTGCATTTCTTGGGGGCTGTGAGATGGAGGTGCTGGGTGATGCAGGAGTGGTAGCTGTGTGTGTGTGGGTGTTGTGGTTGTGTCTGGGGGTATGGTGAATGTGGTGTCTGTGTTTGTGGGTGTTTGAGTGGTGTCTGGGGGTAAAGTGGATGTGGTGTTTGTGTTTGAATGTGTTGGAGTGGTGTCTGGGAGTATGGTGACAGTGGTGACTGTGTCAGTGTGTTTTGGGGTGGTGTCTGGGGTGTGTGGGCCAATGAGGGTGGTGGTGGTATCTGTGGTAATGGTGGTGGTGGTATATGTGGGAATGCTAGTTGTTGTGGTCTGTGTGAGTGACTGTTGAGTGCTTGTCTGCCAGTGTATCTTGTGGTACTTGTGTTTATGTGTGTTCCTTGTGTGTGCTGAGTTGGGTGCATTTGGATGTGTCTGTGTGCTTGGGACAGTTAGGGGAATAGGGAATTTTAATTAGGTAGAGATACGTGATGGGGAGGATTGTGGGGGTGGATGACTGCCATCAGGGAGAAGGCCAGAGCCTGAAAAGATCTCTATAGGCCAGACATGGCACTATGAATGTTTTACAGGTATGCAACTACCTGCTGGAGCTGGCTGCACTCCACCTGGATGGCATTCAAGATGGCAGTCTGACCCATAGAGATACTCCTCAGGAGGTCAATAGACTCATCATTCAGGGCAGCAGGAGTAACAGAGGCTGGGGCTGAGGTGCCTGCGGCAAAGAAGAAGCTCAACCTCTTAGGTGAGCGGGCACGACCAACTGGGTAGAGAGCAACAGGGAGGGTGGCTTAGAACTGGGAGTAGTAGACAAGGAAGGAACAGAAGCAGGTCCTCATGAGTCTGCCACCACTAAGGAGTGGCCACTGGAGGACGAATCAGAAGATGATGAGGTCGATCCTGTGTCCTCTGCGGCACTCCCCTCACCCTCCGGGCCACCGGGTCTCTCCATGTCAGTCATCTCATGACTGGAAGTACCACCCCCGCTTGCCTGGGATGATGCTGAAATTTCAAAGACAAATAGGGTAACTACATGTTCTTGATCACACTTGAACAACAGCTGTGGTTAGCAAACATTACCATGACTTACAGTAGCCCCCAGCCACAAGCTCCAACAAAGTGGCTCCATTATTTGCCACACCATATGCATGCTTGCCTCATGAACTGTCAACAGTTGCCCACAGGAAATTCTGAATCACAGACAACTCCAATTGCATTGGTGAAGTTGTGTAAAAACAGTACCCCGTGAACAAACAGGAGACCTCATCACTTTCGGTGGTTTGCCTCATATAGCAATCCTTAGTTACCTGTTGTCATACAATAGTAGGGCAATGTCAAGTTAATTTACATAGATCCCATACAAGGTCATGCATCCATCTAATTTGCATATACCCAATGCCACATCATGAAGAAATGATGCCCAAATTATCCAGCCATGTTGCTTACAGAAGTACAGTAGCCTGAAGAAGGTGACATGAAAATGTTCATATCACAATGGAAACAAATCGATAATGGTAATTTTACTATGTGTACATTGTCAAAATGGACTCATGGAGGTTGTGCTAATGTTGCTCAGCTAGATAACAAATCTTGCACTGAAAAGTATACTGGAGGCAAGTTGAGTGGAATATCAGGGAGATATGTCCACAAAACTCAAACCACAATGAATCAGCTAGCTCCAGGGATAACACCTCTCTTGATTGGTACTCCTGACAATACCATATTCTGATTGTTCCAGTAGAAGCCAATAGTCCTTTGAATGTTGTAGAGGCCCATGGATTCTCAAGTACTTTTAGAAAGCACTTAACATGTTACCCAATGGGAAGCCATATCACTGTCCCTTTTTGTCATCCAAACACAGATTCCATTGGAAGAATGGTTCTACACAACCACGTATGACTCCCACGTAACTACAAGTCACTCCATGATACATGTCAACACTTAGGAAACAAACCTTCCCCATTTCATATGTGCAAAGCACTTTGCTACATGATTCTACATCACTGGCATCAAAATGCACATTGTAGGTAAAAACTGTAGTCTTACCTGTCATGTTCTTCATTGCTACTGCAGTTGTACCTACCAAATTACATGAAATGGCGGGTAAGGGTTTGTGTGAGCCACCAATCAATGGTGACACACTCCTCTCTGTGGCACCACATGAACTGTAGCCCCATGACATATGACCAATGCCAAACACATGTTGGCATGCACCCATATGGGAGGGAATTCAGACATCATCCCATGAAGACAGATAGACCATGCATAAAACAGCAGTGAAAATGATTTGGCAAAAGTGAAAAGAACACATACTAACATGGATGTACAAGGAATGATGGCAACAGTGATGTCACCAAAATCAGGTCAATGGACATTCACCACTTACCAAGTGACTGCACCCAAAGAGCAATGTATGCTCTGTCACTTGTATGATGGCCAACTTCACATGACAGACAGTAGTGAGGCACAACCACTCGTGGTGCACTGAAGACAAGTGGCCTTTGGGGGATAGATGGCAATATACTAACTTAGACACATGGCTGAGGACAGTGAACTATTATTTCATGTTGTTTGGGCTGTTACACTGAAGAGTAGGGGATTGCTGTGTACAAATTACACCCACAACAACAAACAACATGACCTGATTGATCACTGTACTCAGCCATGTGTTGGCTCTGCAGAGTTATTTGGTTGTGTCCTAGGTCACTGGGCTAGTAGGCAAGGCACATCAGCATGCACCAACTGCCATACCTACACAACAGTTACTCATCTTGTGAGTCACACATGGCTCATCCCCAACCTTCAGGGGGAGATGGCAGAACCTAACACATCAACTTGGCAATGTTATAGGCCGAAATATGCCCTGGACTCACTCCCTTGCAGCTGCTGTGCTCCCTCAAACACCCATCAAGCTCTGGGTAGGCCATTATGGGGGTCAGGCTTCAATGTGCACCCTGCTCACATTGGGAGGACAGCCCTCGCTGGACCTCAGTGATCTTCCAGGCCAAGCATCCCAGGTCTTCCCCACTCTTCTGGCACTAGGCACTTTGCCGGCTATGGACCCCCAGGGTCCACACCTTCCAGGGGATGACTCTCCAAATCCCCTGCGTTTGATGGGCGTTGACCCATATGGATGCAAGAGACAAATCAAAAAGTTACAAACACATTTTTATGCCCAAATGGATGTCACACACACTTCAGAAACACCAAGCACAAGACTTTTTAACTTGTCAACACACCACAAGTGTAAAGCACACATGCTGATAAGTACAGGGACATGACTACACACTTTTGGATTAATCTGCAGACTAACCCACTATCCTGCTCATGGCCTACACTGACTAAACAAGCCTACTGACTTCAGGTAAACAGGCTGAAGTAACATGTACTGTGATATGAGCCACAATGAAACAACACACCACTGTGGCCTTCTGAATGGTAAACTCCTGGGGCCTGATTGGACAGACACATTTACACTATGCAACATTGACTCACTGCATAGAGTACCTATATGCAACTACCATACTGCAGACGTTACCCTAAGACTTGAGTGACACTGAACGGACTGCCGTGGTGGGCATGCTAAGTCTCTTCCCTGTGCATGTGTGGACATGTGGCCTACCCAGTGTAGGCTCATGCCACTTCAGGGTGCGTTTGTGTGGTATGTGCTTGTACCACTCAACACACTTTTGACCATATGTGGCAAACCTACAGAGATAGCATCCAACATACAAAGGTATGTTTGGTCTAATTTTTGGCATGTAACCATTCTACTGAAGTACATGTCATGGCCTCCCTGGAATCTACAAACTATCTGCACTGTGGGTTTGTCACTTGTGCAATACACTGGCACTGGACAAATATGACTTATGTTAAGGTGACACCAGAGCTGTGGGAGTAAGGGACCTCTCATGTGTCAATGACACACATTGACAATGCAATGATGCACAATGCATATATGTACTCGTTTAGTGATTTACATCAGTACCCATTCCTAATCTAGACAATGGAGTAAGGCATTTAGGCCACGTCTAGCCACTAGAGCCTCATAATGGCACATGCCAGGATATGCAGGTCTACAGGGAATGGGCACAGTGCCACAGTTGCATAGACACAGTAACTCTACCCTAGCCTGGACTATGCCCCATACTGGGAGATACATTTGACAGGCGCAGGCTGAGCACCTACTTGACACTCGCATTTTTATCTCTTCCATGCATGACAGTACATAATGTGCCCATCATCACTGCAGCTTATGCTTTGTTGCTTGTGTGGCACTCTGAAGGGCACAGTGAGTCAATATATGCCTCTCACACAACAGTTTGTCAAGGCCAGATGTGGGCTGAATGATCTGTGGACCTATACACATTGCTTACAAGATTTTTATATGTATCAAACAGTATACATACACAGCTCATGCTGTCATGAATATACATGTTGTTTGACATTTACAAAGATCATATCCATTGATGCGTCATCGTATGGCTGTTACGTCTCCTTGCCTAGATATATGAATGCAACACAAGGATGAGCTAGGCCTCAAACACATCACATAACACAATGTGAATGTGCAATACATAGAGTACTTTTCTTCACTACCTGCACCATGTAAATCCATTTATGCTACACAAAATGTGACAACAGGCACACAAGAAATCTAAATGACACAAAGGTGTACATTGTAGCCTTTGAGGAGGGAAAGGATGATGTTGAACAGGGTCAAATGTGCCTATGAGGTTCTTACGTGCTCCCCTGGTAAGCCATAGAGCTAACCATACAGGGGAAGGAACTCATGCACGAGTTTCTCCAGCTCCTCTGAAGAGAAAGCAGGGGCCCTTTCACCTGCTTGCCGTGGCATGATTGCTCCCAGAGGCGGCACACAGCAGCTGAAGTGGTGGAGGTGTTGATGGTAGAAGTGTCAGGAGTCAAGCGAGTGAATTTGCAAAATGGGGCATACACGTATGCCATGTACATGGTCATCACTGCCAACGGGCACAGCCATTAGCCCACAGCCACCACAGGCAACATTGTTAGCCTATGGCTGTGCTTGCAGCGGTTAAAACCACCCACCATGGGGACAGCTTTTGCCGGCAGCATCAGGTAGTTCCTAATGGCCAGTGAAGTAGGTCAGGCAATCACCATTTTGGCGGTTGGAAATACAGTATTGGGCCCTGTTAAATGCATCACAGCACCAATATATGTGTTGGATCATCACAAATATCCTAAGGCAGTCTTGCTCTGAAGGTTATATTACACAATCACCAGTGTAGTGTGTTGCTGCTCAGAGATGGCATATGATGGCGGTACACTGTCCACCGCCACCAACGTTACTTTTCACGGTCAGAACAGACTGTTACATTTTGAGGGGCATCTGAGGAGCAGATAGTAGGATGTTGCCGAAATCCATGTTGTGGACTCGTGTTGACAACCATGGAGGTCACATTTGACAATCCTGTAGTTGACAGCTGCGATGTGTACTGGGTATAATGTATTTCCAGTCAGAAATGTTTTGTCACATGATTTTGTTGCTATACATCATGTATGTTGTTGTGGACACAGTTACTAATGCTCCAACTCAAGTATTTTCACACATAGGTACTCTGGGAGAGGGAGAAGGCAACCACCTCTAGTGAACCATCCATTGCCAGACTTTCAAACCATGGAAGAACATCATCAAACATTACCATCTGAATAGGCAAATAATTGTGGATTTATGTAGTCAGTTGGAGACAAATATGATGCCTGAAAACAGTAAGCTAACCTGCATACCACCCATTATTCAACACATGACAACATTATACTTCCTGGCCACAGGGTCCTTCCAATACACAGAGGCCATATCTGGTGGTATGTCTCAACCTATGTTCAGTCTTGTGTCACAAGATGTCCTATCAGCAATGATGAAACACATTGTCAGCTACATCAGGTTCCCCCACGTGAGGGATTAGCTATTGTGAAGGCTGACTTCTGTGGTTTTGCTCACCTCCCACATGTGGTTGGAGCCATTGATGGTACACATGTTGCCTTGGTGCCACCACAGGCCGGTGAACAAGTCTATCGCAACAGGAAAACTTTCCATTCTATCAATGTGCAAGTTGTCTGCTTGTCAGATCCCCACATCTCAAACGTCTGTGCCTGGTTCCCTGGTTCAGCCAATGATTCCCTTGTAATGCAGAACAGCACCATATACCAGCTGATGTCACAAATGCAACTAAAGAGTGCCTGGCTAGTTGGTATGTCACATCTGTCCTGATTTTGTGCGAGCAATGTCAGGTTCTGCAATCATAAAGTGAGTGACTTATTGTTGCACTTATTTCTCATTCCTAAACAGGAGTCTTAACAAATCCAAACCATCCTTGGTTATGAACGCCGCAGAGAAATCCAACTACGCCAGGGGAAGTCCGCTTTAATGAGGCCCATGGAAGAGCAAGGTGGGCAGTGGAGTGGGCTTTTGGGCTCCTGAAAGCTAGATTTCACTGTGTGGACAGGACTGGTGGAGCCCTCCTCTACTCACCCAAGAAAGTGTGTCAGATCACTGTGGCATGTTGCATGCTCCATAACATCGCTCTGCTGAGGAATATCCCTTACATCCCAGAGGAAGGGGAGCCTGCAGTACCACCGGGCGAGAATTGTGAAATGCCAAATGAAGATGATAGTGGTGAAGAGGAAGGAGCTGACTTGCAACAAGATCTCAACATGATGTCATGACTTGTACTGTACAATGAACTGTAGTTGTGATAGTGTGTGTAGTAATTTCTTGGAAATAGTTAGGGAGCTGATGCTCAGACAAAATCAGCCAAAGGGTGTTAGATGAGGTAGATTTTGACACATCCACATTTTGGTGATGTTGCTTTGTTTATGTTAGATTTATTGTAATGTACTTTGTTCTCTAGATGCTTGCTATGCAACTTTTGTCGTATGTATGGTTTCATACCTATACTCTCTGTTTTGTTCTTTGTTCATGTACCTTCACCATGACATCTTCATGTGGGCATTTCAGAGTTGTGACATTGGCAGGTATGTAATGTTGTTTGGACATACGAAGTGGACATGGATTGTTCCAGGGAATGTAGGTCACAGACTTTGGGAGTAGGAGACCTGAGCCAAGACAGACTGCACAGTGATAAGATGGAAGTTTAGAAGACCCCATTGGACATGTTCCTTGTCTTGTGGTGTCCCTGATGCATCATGTATGTCATCATGTGGTCAGAAAATATGTAGTCATATGCCAGAATCATGTTAGTTTCCCTTCACATTGGCTAAACACTCTTTTTGTATGAACTGTATGTAGCTGTTGATGTGTTTCATAATTGTAGGCCAAAGTGCCACAACACTGACATTTGTTTGTGTCATAACACCAGATGCCAGCGCATTGGATTATAATGACCCTGTAATCGGAAAGTGTTGTACTGCCATCTGTCGGAGTATTGCATGATATGATGTTGGATTACTTATGGTTGGGATGCGATATGGATCCAGCGAATGACTTCAACTACTTAAATGCTTGCCTAATCTGCAGGATAAAATCTTGATAAAATACCTTCCTTCCACAGTCTGGAGGACCTGAAAATTTAATCATTTATCCAGTATGATTCAATCATGTACGATTTGCTATGTTTTAAACATATTGACAGCCCATGTGCTGACCAATGTAATAAAATGTCTTCTTTGACAAGACACTTGTATGTATGTGTTTGTGTGGAAATGGTTGTAATCCTGAGCTGGACACTGTGAAAATGCAAGATATCCCAGCTTGCACAAGAACCTTGTATCATCATCGTATGGTTCACATGGTCTGACATATCTGCTTGGCTAAATGTGAAATGAAGAACAGCAGACAATGAGTTTGTGATGGGTGAATTTATTGCAATGATATTACTGAAAGATAATATTTGTGACATAAATGAACAAAAATGCAAAGTGAAGGGGTCAGTCATGGTGAATGAAATCACTGGAGTAGATAACCTAGCATTGGAAGACCAAAGTCCAGAGTGTTCCTCCCATTGGAAAATGGAATGGGTTTCAAGATCAGTCCATGGAATGTTTGTGTGACACACAGCAGAGGACCCTCAGGAAGAGCTTTATTGCTGGCAGTGGTGGGTGCCTTGCCATCCGCATCTCCTGGATTCTTTGCTGGATGTCCCTGCTTGCGTGGGGGGGGATCAGCTGCTGCAGAGGCAGGGGTGTCTGTGCCTCTGACAGGACCTCCCTTCCTGTGGATGCTGTAGATGTACTTTGGTGTGATGTAGCTGCCACAAAGGAAGGGGTACATGGTAGGATGAAAGCCCTGCTCAGGGAGGTGTTGGCTTCCCTCAGCACCCCTGTTAGGGTGCCCATTTAGCTGATATGGGCACCCATTTTTGCAATCAGGACCCTCTGAAGCTTCTTCATTTCCTGAAGCACTCACTCCACTGGCCCATATCATCCCTCCCATGTACTCTACCCCACGAGCCTTTTCCCTTGGCACAGGGTGCCCTCTCCAACTAGATCCTGGACCCTCAGTGTCAGGAGTGTCAGGTTGCACCTCAGGATCCAGGGCTGGGGGGCACAGGATGGTGGAAACTGTGCTAGGTACATAGGTTGGGGGGGCATTGTTGCCTTGGATGTTGATTAAACAGGTTTGGGAGGTGACATTGTGGTCACAGTGAGAATCACTGTTGCCATCTGACCAGGTTGTCCGGATGGACCCAGACTGTCCTCCACATCCACAAGTCCAGGAGTGTTGTCATCACTGAGGGCTTCATCCAGGGGGGTCTTGGGTGTCTGTTCTGTGGTCTTGATGTGCCCAGTGACAGCTCCACCTGTTGATGAAGGAAGTACATTGTTACTAGTTGAAGTGTGACATCTACCGCCAAAGGTTTTGTGTTACAGTAAGCAAAGACATTGGACATTCTTAAGTTATAAGTTAGTCTATTATGCCATGTTACCACGGTATTGGAGTATTTGACAAGACATGTGTGAAGCTAACCTAAACTATGTGACTCAAGCAGCTGAATAGATATACAGATCAGTTGCACTTTGGATGATGGAATGATGACATTTTATTAAGACTGAAGCCAACACAGTGGCGAGGTAACATATGCCTTTGACCATTAGGAGACCTAGTTGAGTGAGATACAGGAAAACACAGAACTTTGTTGTATATGTAACTGCAGTCATCATGTGTGCAGTGCTGTGTCTATGTGGTTGCTGCCGAAACCAATCCAGGGATGCAGCTTGAGGCTTAGGAAATTTGGTGTACACACTTAGTAAGGTGCCATTCCTGTCCTCAATAGTTTAATCTTGGGATAGCAGGTCAAGACGAAGCTAGGTAGACAGACACGTCTCTGAGTTGGGCATGATCTGTATATTGCTCACTCTCAGGTGAGTACACATCAATTGAGAGCTAACACACAAGTGGATTTGTGCAAGTGACCACTGGGATGGTGAGTGGAATTACAGAAACAAGGCCTCCTGGGAGCTTCAGTCAGGCCACTCCCTCTACTTCCCACACTTCACAAATCGTATCTTCCCAGCTGAGTACACTTCAATTGAGAGTTAATAAACAGGTGGATTTTGGCAAGTGATCACTAGGCTGGTGGTTGGAATTACAGAGCCAGGTTCTACTGGGAATTGCAGTCAAGTCACTTCCCACACTAGATAAATATTGGGTTTTACATATCTGTAAGCAGACTGCATTTAGGTTTTAGCATATATTTACATGTTGAAACATACCATGCTTCCTGGAATGAGTTGTTGATATGGAAAGACTTACAGGCACCATTTCAAATTATGGCATGTGATGGGCCTTGGTGTGTGTGATTTTGGGTCCAACAATACACACTGACAGTGTTACATTTCAGATACTCTGGGTATTGAATGTTGGTGAAGTACATGGACAACACAGAGGCAAAAGCTGATCTATGAGCATGCAGGACATTGCATTTTTGAGACAGTTTGTGTGTGGTAACTTACCAGCCTCCACCCCCCCCCCCAGGTATTCCTGTCAAACCCTCAGATGCAGGATGGCCAAGACCTTCTACTCCCAGGGGAAGAGTTTTAATGGAGCACTAAGAGGGCCACCATCAGTCTTGTTGGCCTCCATCTGTTGCCTGGAGGCCAGGGAAATGCACCTTGCCCCTCAGGTCATTCCACCTCTTCCTAATGTCCTCCTTTCTGCGCAGTGTTGTGCCTACAGCATTCACTCTGTTGGCGATCCTTAGCCACAGTTCCATTTTCCTACTGAGAGGTGTATCCTGGACTTGGACTCCAAACAGTTGTGGCTTGTAAGGAAATGCCTCCTTGGTATGGTTACCCCCTGACTTTTTGCCTTTGCTGATGCTAAGTTATGATTTGAAAGTGTGCTGGGACCCTGCTAACCAGGCCCCAGCACCAGTGTTCTTTCCCTAAACTGTACCTTTGTCTCGACAATTGGCACCACCCTGGCACTCAGGTAAATCCCTTGTAACTGGTACCCCTGGTACCAAGGGCCCTGATGCCAGGGAAGGTCTCTAAGGGATGCAGCATGTCTTATGCCACCCTAGGGACCCCTCACTCAGCACATACGCACCTCTTCACAGCTTGTGTGTGCTGGTGGGGAGAAAATGACTAAGTCGACATGGCACTCCCCTCAGAGTGCCATGCCAACCTCACATTGCGTGTGGCATAGGTAAGTCACCCCTCTAGCAGGCCTTACAGCCCTAAGGCAGGGTGCACTATACCACAAGTGAGGGCATATGTGCATAAGCACTATGCCCCTACAGTGTCTAAGCACAACCTTAAACATTGTAAGTACAGGGTAGCCATAAGAGTATATGGTCTGGGAGTCTGTCAAACATGAACTCCACAGCACCATAATGGCTACTCTGAAAACTGGGAAGTTTGGTATCAAACTTCTCAGCACAATAAATGCACACTGATGCCAGTGTGCACTTTATTGTAAAATACACCCAGAGGGCATCTTAGAGATGCCCCCTGAAAACATACCCGACTTCCAGTGTGGGCTGATTCGTTTTTGCCAGCCTGCCACACACCAGACATGTTGCTGGCCACATGGGGAGAGTGCCTTTGTCACTCTGTGGCTAGGAACAAAGCCTGTACTGGGTGGAGGTGCTTCTCACCTCCCCCTACAGGAACTGTAACACCTGGCGGTGAGCCTCAAAGGCTCACCCCGTTTGTTACAGCACCACAGAGCATCCCAGCTAGTGGAGATGCCGGCCCTTCGGCCACTGCCCCCACTTTTGGCGGCAAGGCTGGAGGAGATAATGAGGAAAACAAGGAGGAGTCACCTACCAGTCAGGACAGCCCCTAAGGTGTCCTGAGCTGAGGTGACTCTTACTTTTAGAAATCCTCCATCTTGTAGAAGGAGGATTCCCCCAATAGGATTAGGGATGTGCCCCCTCCCCACAGGGAGGAGGCACAAAGAGGGTGTAGCCACCCTCAAGAGCAGTAGCCAACTCCCAGACCTAAACACACCCCTAAATTCAGTATTTAGGGCCCCCCAGAACCGAGGAAGATAGATTCCTGCAACCTAAAGAAGAAGAAGGACTGCTGACATGAAGCCCTGCAGTGAAGACGGAGACGACAACTGATTTGGCCCCAGCCCCACCGGCCTGTCTCCATACTTCAACGGAAACTGCAGCAGCGACGCATCCAACAGGGACCAGCGACCTCTGAAGCCTCAGAGGACTGCCCTGCATCTAAAGGACCAAGAAGCTCCCGAGAACAGCGGCCCTGTTCAACAAACTGCAACTTTCTGCAAAAAAGAAGCAACTTTAAAGACCCCACATTTCCCGCCGGAAACGTGAGACTTTCCACTCTGCACCCGACGCCCCCAGCTCAACCTGCAGAAAACAAACACTACAGGGAGGACTCCCTGGCGACTGTGAGCCCGTGAGTAGCCAGAGTTGACCCCCCTGAGCCCCCACAGCGAAGCCTGCAGAGGAAATCCAGAGGCTCCCCCTAACCGCAACTGCCTGCAACAAGCAACCCGACGCCTGGAACCAGCACTGCATCCGCAGCCCCCAGGACCTGAAGGAACCGAACTCCAGTGCAGGAGCAGCCCCCAGGTGACCCTCTGCCTAGCCCACGTGGTGGCTACCCCAAGGAGCCCCCCCTGTGCCTGCCTGCATCGTTGAAGAGGCCCCCGGGTCTCCCCATTGCTTTCTACACAAAACCAGATACCTGTTTGCACTCTGCACCCGGCCGCCCCTGTGCCGCTGAGGGTGTACTTTCTGTGCCTGCTTGTGTGTCCCCCGGTGCCCTACAAAACCCTCCTGGTCTGCCCTCCGAGGACGTGGGTCCTTACCTGCTGGCAGACTGGAACCAGGGCACCCCTGTTTCCATTGAAGCTTATGTGTTTTGGGCACCTGTTTGACCTCTGCACCTGATCAGCCCTGAGCTGCTGATGTGGTAACTTTGGGGTTGCCTTGAACCTCCAACGGTGGGCTACCTTGGACCCAACTTTGAACCCTGTAAGTGTTTTACTTACCTGTGAACTTAACATTTACTTACTTCCCCCAGGAACTGTTGATTTTTGCACAGTATCCACTTTTAAAATCGCTTATTGCCATTTTTGTCAGAACTGTACATGCTATTGTGATTATTCAAAGTTCCTTGAATACCTGAGTGAAATACCTTTCATTTGAAGTATTACTTGTAAATCTTGAACCTGTGGTTCTTAAAATAAACTAAGAAAATATATTTTTTCTATAGAAAAACCTATTGGCCTGGAGTAAGTCTTTGAGTGTGTGTTCCTCATTTATTGCCTGTGTGTGTACAACAAATGCTTAACACTACCCTCTGATAAGCCTACTGCTCGACCACACTACCACAAAATACAGCATTAGAATTATCTCTTTTTGCCACTATCTTACCTCAAAGGGGAACCCTTGGACTCTGTGCACACTATTTCTTACTTTGAAATAGTATATACAGAGCCAACTTCCTACATTGGTGGATCAGCGGTGGGGTACAAGACTTTGCATTTGCTGGACTACTCAGCCAATACCTGATCACACGACTAAATTCCAAAAATTGTCATTAGAAACTGATTTTTGAAATTTGAGCTATTTTTCTAAATTTTTAAAAGTCCTGCTAGGGCCTTGTGTTAGTCCCTGTTAGCATTTCTTTTAGAGTTTAAAAGTTTTGTAAAAGTTTGGATTAAGTTCTAGAGATAGTTTTAGATTCTTAAAAAGTAACCCAACTTTTAGAGAAATAATGTCTACTGCAGAAGAGATGGTGGTGGAGCTTAACCTCACCCCTTACCTGCATCTTAGGATGTCAGAGTTAAGGACTCTTTGTAAAATCAAAAAGATAAAAACTGGATCAAACCCTACCAAAGTACAGCTCCAGGAGCTCTTGGCAGAGTTTGCTAGAGACAACCCCTCTGAAGATAACCTTACAGAGGAGGAAGCTAGTGATGTGGAGGACAATTTCCCCCCTCCACTCCTAGTTAGGGAGACCAGGGTTACTCCAACCCTGACCCCACAAGTGATAGTCAGAGGTGCTGCTTCTCCTACAGGAGAGTCCAACAGCTCTGGAAGCATGGAGGGCAGCCTCAATGAAGATGACCTCCTGTTAGCCAGGATGGCCAAAAGATTGGCTTTGGAGAAACAGCTCCTGGCCATAGAAAGGGAAAGACAAGAGATGGGTTTAGCTCCCATCAATGGTGGCAGCAACTTAAATAGGGTCAGAGATACTACCGACATGCTAAAAATCCCCAAAGGGATCGTAACAAAATATGAATATGGTGATGACATCACCAAATGATTCACAGCTTTTGAGAGGGCTTGTGCAACCAGAAAAGTAAACAGATCTCACTGGGGAGCTCTCCTTTAGGAAATGTTCACTGGAAAGGGTAGGGATAGACTCCTCACGCTCTCTGGAAAAGATGCAGAATCCTATGACCTCATGAAGGCTACCCTGTTGAGGGCTTTGGATTCTCAACTGAGGAGTACAGGATTAGGTTCAGGGGGCTCAAAAATCCTCGAGCCAGACCTGGGTTGATTTTGTTGACTTCTCAGTCAAAACACTGGATGGTTGGATTAATGGCAGTGGTCTAAATGATTATGAAGGGCCGTACAATCTGTTTATGAAAGAATACCTTTTAAGTAATTGTTTCAATGATAAACTGCATCAGCATCTGGTAGACCGAGGTCCAATTTCTCCCCAAGAATTGGGAAAGAAGGCAGACCATTGGGTCAAGACTAGGGTGACCAAGACTTCCACAGGGGGTGACCAAAAGAAAGGGGTCACAAAGACTCCCCAGGGGAAGAGTGTTGAGACATCCAAGGGAAAAAGTAAAGAGTCTTCTACAGGGCCCCAAAAACCTGCTCAGGAGGGAGGGTCCAAAGCCTCTTCACAATCCTCATTTGGGTACAAGGGTAAAAACCTTGATCCCAAAAAGGCCTGGTGTCGTAGCTGTAATCAGCAGAGACACCAAACTAGAGACAAGGCCTGTACCAAGAAAGGTTCCACTTCTACTACTACTCCAGTTAGCACTGGAATAGCCAGTCTCCAGGTGGGATCAACAGTGTGCCCAGAGCAAATCAGGGTCCACACTGAAGCTACATTAGTCTCTGAGGGTGGGGTGGACTTAGCCACACTAGCTGCCTGGCCCCCTAATATGCAAAAATACAGGCAGCAACTCTTTATTAATGGGACTAGTGTAGAAGTCCTGAGGGATACAGGTGCCAGTGTCACAATGGTGACAGACAAACTGGTTTCCCCAGGACAATACCGGACTGGACAAACTTATCCAGTCACCAACGCTGACAATCAGACTAAAGTACATCCCATGGCTATGGTAACTTTAGAATGGGGAGGGGTCACTGGCCTGAAACAGGTAGTAGTCTCCTCTTCTATCCCAGTAGACTGTTTGCTTGCAAATGACCTGGAGTCCTCGGCATGGTCTGAGGTAGAACTCAAAACCCATGCAGCCATGCTGGGTATCCCTGAACTGGTGTGTGTCAAGACAAGGGCACAGTGCAAGGCTCAGGGTGAAAAAGAGGTGTTGGAGTCTGGAATAATGGCCCAACCCTCCAAAAGAAAAGGAAAGAAGACTGGGGAACCAGCTTCAACACTGCAAAAGAATAAGAACCTCTCTTCCCAGGAAGAAGTTCTACCCTCTGAGGGAACTGAGCCTATGGAGTTGGAACCTTATCAGGTTGAACTCTTAGGCCCAGGGGGACCCACAAGGGAACAGCTGTGTAAGGGGAAAGAAACCTGTCCCTCTCTTGAAGGCCTAAGGCAGCAAGCTGCTGAGGAAACAAAAGGAAAAGTCAGTGTAACACAGGGTATTTTGGGAAGATGGACTCCTTTACACTGAGGCAAGAGATCCCAAAACTGGTGCCACTAGGAGAGTGGTAGTGCCTCAGGCGTTTAGGGAGTTCATTCTGACCTTAGCCCATGACATTCCACTTGCTGGGCATTTGGGACAAACCAAGACATGGGAGAGGTTAGTCAACCATTTCTATTGGCCCAACATGTCCCAGAAAGTCAAGGAGTTTTGTGCCTCCTGTGCCACCTGTCAAGCCAGTGGTAAGACAGGTGGCCTTCCAAAGCCCCCCTCATTCCACTTCCAGTGGTCGGGGTCCCCTTTGAAAGAGTGGGAGTGAACATAGTGGGTCCACTTGAACATCCCACAGCCTCAGGGAATCAGTATATCCTAGTAGTAGTGGATCATGCTACTAGGTACCCTGAAGCAATTCCCCTTAGGTCTACTACTGCCCCTGCAGTAGCCAAAGCACTCATTGGCATCTTTACCAGAGTGAGATTTCCTAAGGAGGTGGTTTCTGACAGAGGTACCAACTTCATGTCAGCATACCTTAAACACATGTGGAATGTGTGTGGGGTGACTTACAAGTTCACCACACCATACCATCCACAAACCATTGGTCTTGTTGAAAGGTTTAACAAGACATTGAAGGGCATGATCTTGGGGCTCCCTGAAAAGCTCAAAAGGAGATGGGATGTCCTCTTGCCATGTCTGCTTTTTGCCTACAGAGAGGTGCCTCAGAAGGGAGTAGGGTTTTCCCCCTTTGAACTTCTGTTTGGCCATCCTGTAAGGGGACCACTAGCTCTTGCGAAAGAAGGCTGGGAGAGACCTCTTCATGAGCCTAAGCAAGATATAGTGGACTATGTACTAGGCCTACGTTCCAGGATGGCAGAGTACATGGAAAAGGCAAGGAAAAACCTTGAGGCCAGCCAACAACTCCAGAAGATGTGGTATGACCAAAAGGCTGCTATGGTTGAGTTTCAGCCAGGGCAGAAAGTCTGGGTTCTGGAGCCTGTGGCTCCCAGGGCACTTCAGGACAGATGGAGTGGCCCTTACCCAGTGCTAGAGAGAAAGAGTCAGGTCACCTACCTGGTAGACCTAGGCACTAGCAGGACCCCCAAAAGGGTGATCCATGTGAACCGCCTCAAACTCTTTCATGACAGGGCAGATGTAAACATGTTAATGGTTACAGATGAGGACCAGGAAGCTGAGAGTGAACCTATCCCTGATCTCCTCTCCACTGACCCTAAAGATGGCTCAGTAGATGGAGTGGTCTACTCAGACACCTTCTCTGGCCAACAGCAAGCTGACTGCAGGCAAGTCCTACAACAGTTTACTGGGCTCTTTTCCCTAACCCCTGGTCAGACACACCTGTGTACCCATGATGTGGACACAGGAGACAGCGTGCCTGTCAAAAACAAAATCTTTAGACAGTCTGTCCAAGTTAAGGAAAGCATCAAAGTGGAAGTCCACAAGGTGCTGGAATTAGGAGTCATTGAGCACTTTGACAGCCCCTGCGCTAGCCCAGTGGTCTTAGTCCCCAAACCTCACACAAAAGATGGCAAGAGAGAGATGAGGTTTTGTGTGGACTACAGAGGACTTAATTCTGTCACCAAGACAGATGCCCATCCCATTCCAAGGGCAGATGAGTTAATTGACAAATTGGGTGCTGCCAAATACATGAGTGTAGGAGGCTGGACTGGCTTGTAGTGAGTACCAAGGGGTACTTGCACCTTGCACCAGGCCCAGTTATCCCTTATTAGTGTATAGGGTGTCTAGCAGCTTAGGCTGATAGATAATGGTAGCTTAGCAGAGCAGCTTAGGCTGAACTAGGAGACGTGTGAAGCTACTACAGTACCACTTAGTGTCATATGCACAATATCATAAGAAAACACAATTCACAGTTATACTAAAAATAAAGGTACTTTATTTTTATGACAATATGCCAAAGTATCTTAGAGTGTACCCTCAGTGAGAGGATAGGAAATATACACAAGATATATATACACAATAGCAAAAATATGCAGTATAGTCTTAGAAAACAGTGCAAACAATGTATAGTTACAATAGGATGCAATGGGGAAACATAGGGATAGGGGCAACACAAACCATATACTCCAAAAGTGGAATGCGAACCACGAATGGACCCCAAACCTATGTGACCTTGTAGAGCGTCGCTGGGACTATTAGAAAATAGTGAGAGTTAGAAAAATAACCCTCCCCAAGACCCTGAAAAGTGAGTGCAAAGTGCACTAAAGTTCCCCTAAGGACAAAGAAGTCGTGTTAGAGGAATAATGCAGGAAAGACACAAACCAACAATGCAACAACTGTGGATTTCCAATCTAGGGTACCTGTGGAACAAGGGGACCAAGTCCAAAAGTCACAAGCAAGTCGGAGATGGGCAAATGCCCAGGAAATGCCAGCTGCGGGTGCAAAGAAGCTTCTACTGGACTTAAGAAGCTGAGGTTTCTGCAGGAACGAAAAGGGCTAGAGACTTCCCCTTTCGTGGACGGATCCCTCTCGCCGTGGAGAGTCGTGCAGGATTGTTTTCCCGCTGAAAGAACGCCAACAAGCCTTGCTAGCTGCAAATCGTGCGGTAACCTTTTTTTTGACGCTGCTGTGGCCCTGGAGGGACCAGGAGGTCGCAAATTGGACCAGGAGAGAGAGGGGACGTCGAGCAAGACAAGGAGCCCTCTCAGCAGCAGGTAGCACCCGGAGAAGTGCCAGAAACAGGCACTACGAGGATGCGTGAAACGGTGCTCACCCGAAGTCGCACAAAGGAGTCCCACGTCGCCGGAGACCAACTTAGAAAGTCGTGCAATGCAGGTTAGAGTGCCGTGGACCCAGGCTTGGCTGTGCACGAAGGATTTCCGCCGGAAGTGCACAGGGGCCGGAGTAGCTGCAAAAGTCGCGGTTCCCAGCAATGCAGCCCAGCGAGGTGAGGCAAGGACTTACCTCCACCAAACTTGGACTGAAGAGTCACTGGACTGTGGGGGTCACTTGGACAGAGTCGCTGGATTCGAGGGATCTCGCTCGTCGTGCTGAGAGGAGACCCAAGGGACCGGTAATGCAGCTTTTTGGTGCCTGCGGTTGCAGGGGGAAGATTCCGTCGACCCACGGGAGATTTCTTCGGAGCTTCTGGTGCAGAGAGGAGGCAGACTACCCCCACAGCATGCACAAGCAGGAAAACAGTCTAGAAGGCGGCAGGATCAGCGTTACAGAGTTGCAGTAGTCGTCTTTGCTACTATGTTGCAGGTTTGCAGGCTTCCAGCGCGGTCAGCAGTCGATTCCTTGGCAGAAGGTGAAGAGAGAGATGCAGAGGAACTCGGATGAGCTCTTGCATTCGTTATCTAAAGTTTCCCCAGAGACAGAGACCCTAAATAGCCAGAAAAGAGGGTTTGGCTACCTAGGAGAGAGGATAGGCTACTAACACCTGAAGGAGCCTATCAGCAGGAGTCTCTGATGTCACCTGGTGGCACTGGCCACTCAGAGCAGTCCAGTGTGCCAGCAGCACCTCTGTTTCCAAGATGGCAGAGGTCTGGAGCACACTGGAGGAGCTCTGGACACCTCCCAGGGGAGGTGCAGGTCAGGGGAGTGGTCACTCCCCTTTCCTTTGTCCAGTTTCGCGCCAGAGCAGGGCTAAGGGGTCCCCTGAACCGGTGTAGACTGGCTTATGCAGAATTGGGCACCTCTGTGCCCAACAAAGCATTTCCAGAGGCTGGGGGAGGCTACTCCTCCCCTGCCTTCACACCATTTTCCAAAGGGAGAGGGTGTAACACCCTCTCTCAGAGGAAGTCCTTTGTTCTGCCATCCTGGGCCAGGCCTGGCTGGACCCCAGGAGGGCAGATGCCTGTCTGAGGGGTTGGCAGCAGCAGCAGCTGCAGTGAAACCCCAGGAAGGGCAGTTTGGCAGTACCAGGGTCTGTGCTACAGACCACTGGGATCATGGGATTGTGCCAACTATGCCAGGATGGTATAGAGGGGGCAATTCCATGATCATAGACATGTTACATGGCCATATTCGGAGTTACCATTGTGAAGCTACATATAGGTAGTGACCTATATGTAGTGCACGCGTGTAATGGTGTCCCCGCACTCACAAAGTTCAGGGAATTGGCTCTGAACAATGTGGGGGCACCTTGGCTAGTGCCAGGGTGCCCTCACACTAAGTAACTTTGCACCTAACCTTTACCAGGTAAAGGTTAGACATATAGGTGACTTATAAGTTACTTAAGTGCAGTGTAAAATGGCTGTGAAATAACGTGGACGTTATTTCACTCAGGCTGCAGTGGCAGGCCTGTGTAAGAATTGTCAGAGCTCCCTATGGGTGGCAAAAGAAATGCTGCAGCCCATAGGGATCTCCTGGAACCCCAATACCCTGGGTACCTCAGTACCATATACTAGGGAATTATAAGGGTGT
The DNA here is from genome assembly GCF_031143425.1 of Pleurodeles waltl. Classification (NCBI taxonomy): domain Eukaryota; kingdom Metazoa; phylum Chordata; class Amphibia; order Caudata; family Salamandridae; genus Pleurodeles; species Pleurodeles waltl. The sequence goes on along the minus strand of NC_090439.1, from coordinate 505,066,646 downwards.
TCCAGTAAGCCAATGTAAATTGGTAAAAATGGTCACTAGCCTGTTAGTGACAATTTGGAAAGAAATGAGAGAGCATAACCACTGAGGTTCTGATTAGCAGAGCCTCAGTGAGACAGTTAGTCACTACACAGGTAACACATTCAGGCACACTTATGAGCACTGGGGCCCTGGGTTACCAGGGTCCCAGTGACACATACAACTAAAACAACATATATACAGTGAAAAATGGGGGTAACATGCCAGGCAAGATGGTACTTTCCTACACAACCCCCCCCCCAAACGAAGGACAATAAGACTAGCCATGACCTGATGAGTCTTCATTGTCTAAGTGGAAATATCTGGAGAGTCCATCTGCATTGGAGTGGCTACTCCCAGGTCTATGTTCCACTGTATAGTCCATTCCCTGTAGGGATATGGACCACCTCAACAATTTAGGATTTTCACCTTTCATTTGTTTTAGCCAAAGTAGAGGTTTGTGGTCTGTCTGAACAATGAAGTGAGTGCCAAACAGGTATGGCCTCAACTTCTTCAGAGCCCAGACCACAGCAAAGGCCTCCCTCTCAATGGCAGACCAACGCTTTTCTCTAGGGGTCAACCTCCTACTAATAAAAGCAACAGGTTGATCCTGGCCCTCAGAATTAAGTTGTGATAGGACTGCCCCTACTCCTAATTCAGATGCATCAGTTTGGACATAGAATTTTTTAGAGTAACAAGGGCTTTTCAGGACAGGTGCAGAGCACATGCCCTGCTTCAGCTCCTCAAAAGCTTTCTGACAGTTTGCTGTCCATAATACCTTTTTAGGCATTTTCTTGGATGTGAGGTCATTAAGAGGGGCTGCAATGGAGCCATAGTTCTTAATGAACCTCCTGTAATACCCAGTGAGGCCTAGGAAGGCTCTCACCTGAGTCTGAGTGGTAGGGGGAACCCAATCAATAATTGTTTGGATTTTCCCCTGAAGTGGTGCAATCTGTTCCCCACCAACAAGGTGTCCCAGATAAACCACCTTACCCTGCCCTATCTGGCACTTTGAAGCCTTGATAGTGAGGCCTGCCTTTTGCAGGGCCTCCAAAACTTTCCATAGGTGGACCAGGTGATCATCCCAGCTGGAGCTAAAGACAGCTATATCGTCCAAATATGCTGCACTGAAAGCTTCCTGCCCTTGCAGGACTGTGTTCACCAACCTCTGAAAAGTGGCAGGTGCATTTTTCAAACCAAAAGGCATTACAGTAAACTGGTAATGTCCTCCAATGGTTGAAAATGCAGTCTTAGGTTTAGCATCTTCTGACAATTTGATCTGCCAATACCCTGCAGTCAAGTCAAAAGTGCTTAGATACTTGGCAGATGCCAGTGTATCTATGAGCTCATCTGCCCTGGGTATAGGGTGAGCATCAGTTTTGGTTACCAAGTTGAGACCTCTATAGTCTACACAAAACCGCATTTCCTTCTTTCCATCTTTGGAATGGGGTTTTGGTACCAGTACCACAGGAGAAGCCCATGGACTGTCAGAGTGCTCAACCACTCCTAGTTCTAACATTTTCTGGACCTCTTGCTTTATGCAGTCCCTGACATGGCCAGGCTGCCTATAGATCTTACTTTTGACAGGCAAGCTGTCTCCAGTATCTATAGTGTGCTCACACCAAGAAGTGGTACCTGGCACAGTAGAGAAGAGTTCAGAGAATTGATCTAGGAGATTTATGCAATTGTCTTTCTGCTCAGCAGTAAGACAATCAGCCAAAACTACACCTTCCACAAGAGCATCTTGTTCTGTGGAGGAGAAGAGATCAGGTAGAGGATCACTGTCTTCTTCCTGTCCCTCATCTGTTGCCATGAGCAGGGTGAGATCAGCCCTGTATTAGTAGGGTTTCAGGCGGTTGACATGGAGCACCCTAAGGGGACTCCTGGCAGTGCCTAAGTCAACTAAATAGGTGACTTCTCCCTTTTTTTCAACAATTGTGTGGGGACCACTCCATTTATCTTGGAGTGCTCTTGGGGCCACAGGCTCCAAGACCCACACTTTCTGCCCTGGTTGGTACTGAACCAAAACAGCCTTCTGATCATGCCATTGCTTCTGGAGCTCTTGGCTGGCCTGAAGGTTTTTACTGGCCTTTTTCATGTACTCAGCCATCCTTGATCTGAGGCCAAGTACATAATCCACAATATCCTGCTTAGGAGCTTTTAAAGGTTGTTCCCAACCCTCCTTTACAAGTGTGAGTGGACCCCTAACAGGGTGTCCAAAAAGAAGTTCAAAGGGGCTGAAGCCCACTCCTTTCTGGGGTACCTCCCTGTAGGCAAAAAGGAGGCATGGTAGAAGGATATCCCATCTCCTGCGGAGTTTTTCAGGGAGACCCATAATCATGCCTTTGAGAGTTTTATTAAATCTCTCCACCAGTCCATTTGTTTGTGGATGATAGGGTGTTGTGAACTTGTACGTTACACCACACTCCTTCCACATGGCCTTTAAATATGCAGACATGAAATTGCTTCCCCTGTCTGATACTACTTCCTTTGGGAAGCCCACCCTGGAAAATATTCCCAGGAGGGCCTTTGCCACTGCAGGTGCTGTAGTGGTCCTTAAAGGAATAGCTTCAGGATATCTTGTGGCATGGTCCACTACCACTAAGATGAATCTATTGCCTGAAGCAGTAGGAGGGTCAAGGGGGCCAACTATGTCAACCCCTACCCTTTCAAAGGGAACCCCAACCACAGGCAGTGGAATAAGGGGTGCCTTTGGGGTGCCACCTGTCTTGCCACTGGCTTGACAGGTTTCACAGGACTTACAAAATTCCTTTGTGTCCTCAGACATCCTAGGCCAATGAAACAATGGAACCAGTCTGTCCCAAGTTTTCATTTGACCCAGGTGCCCAGCTAGGGGAATGTCATGTGCCAGGGTTAGGAGGAACTTTCTGTACTCCTGAGGAATCACTAATCTCCTGGCAGCTCCAAGTATAGGATCCCTATGCTCAGTGTACAAGAGGTTGTCCTCCCAGTAAACTCTGTGAGAGTCACTGACATCCCCATTAGCCTGTTTGACAGCTTGCTGTCTGAGACCCTCTAATGTGGGACAGGTTTGCTGTGCCACACTCAGCTCCTCTCTGGCAGGCCCCCCTTCACCCAAAAGCTCAGCAGTGTCTGCTTCCAGCTCCTCTGGTGTAGGTTCTGCACAGGGAGGGAATTCTTCTTCCTCAGAAGTAGAATCCACTGTAGAGGGAGGGATAGTAGGAAGTGGTTTGCTTCTACTAGCCCTAGCTTTAGGGAGCACTTGGTCCATTGTTCCAGGATCCAAGCTTCCCTGTCCTTTTTGCTTTTTGGCCTGAGCCCTTGTCAAAGCAAAAATATGCCCTGGGATGCCCAGCATTGCTGCATGGGCCTCCAACTCCACATCTGACCAAGCTGATGTCTCCAAATCATTCCCTAATAGACAGTCTACAGGTAAATCTGAAGCTACCACAACTTTCTTTGGACCAGTAACCCCCCCCAGTTGAGATTTACAACAGCCATGGGGTGGCTAAGTGTGTTGTTGTGAGCATCGGTTACTTGGTACTGGTGACCAAGTAGGTGTTGTTCAGGGTGGACCAGTTTCTCTATGACCATAGTCACACTGGCACCAGTGTCCCTGTAGGCCTGGACCTCAACACCATTTATTAGGGGTAGCTGCGTGTACTTATCCATATTAAGGGGACAAGCAACTAAGGTGGCTAAATCAATAGCCCCCTCAGAGACTAACACAGCCTCTGTGGCCTCCCTAACAAGGCCAACCCCAACTAAGTTACCAATAGTGAGCCCAGCTACTCCCTTGGATTGGCTATTAGTAGGTTTGCTCCCACCACCACTGCTATTAGTAGGGACACTAGGTGTAGCAGTAGGGGTTGTAGTGGTAGGAGGCTTGGTGCCTTTCTTTGGACAACTGGGATCTGTTGTCCAATGGCCTTTTATTTTACATAAATAGCACCATGGTTTCTTTTCCTTGTTCTGATTAAAAGAGGATTTGGGCCCACCACCCCCACCAGAGTGTTTTTGTGGGCCTGATGAAGACTCATTTTTAGATTTGTCCCCACCCTTGTCAGAAGACTTACCATCCTTCTTTTTGTTGCCATCTTTGTCACCCCCTGTATGAACTTTTCTGTTCACCCTTGTTCTGACCCATTTGTCTGCCTTCTTTCCCAATTCTTGGGGAGAGGTCAGATCAGAGTCCACCAAGTACTGGTGCAACAAATCAGACACACAATTATTAAGAATATGCTCTCTCAGGATCAAGTTATACAGGCTGTCATAATCAGTAACTTTACTGCCATGTAACCACCCCTCCAAGGCCTTCACTGAATGGTCAATGAAATCAACCCAGTCTTGTGAAGACTCCTTTTTGGTCTCTCTGAACTTTATCCTGTATTGTTCAGTGGTTAAGCCATAACCATCCAGGAGTGCATTCTTAAGAACTTGGAAATTATTAGCATCATTTTCTTTCACAGTAAGGAGCCTATCCCTACCTTTTCCACTAAATGATAGCCATAGGATAGCAGCCCACTGCCTTTGAGGGACATCCTGTACAACACAGGCCCTCTCAAGTGCAGCAAACCACTTGTTAATGTCATCCCCCTCCTTGTAAGGGGGAACTATCTTGTGCAGATTCCTGGAATCATGCTCTTTTGCAGGATGACTATGGGGAATACTGCTGCTGCCACCATGGGTTTCTAAACCCAGTTTCTGTCTCTCCTTCTCTACTTCTAAAGTCTGTCTATCCAAATCCAGCTGTTGCTTCTTGAGCTTCAGTCTGGTTTGTTCCACTCTCAATCTATTGAGCTCCCTTTCTAACAATCTGTCATCAGGGTGGGTGGGAGGGACATGCCTTGAAACAGAAGTATGGTGAGAATGGACAGAAGGAGACCTGTCCCTTACAGAAGCCACCCTAACAGCTTGGCTAACAGAAACATCACTACCAGTATGGTGAGAATAAATGCTTTTGCTATGATGTGAGACAACACTATTTATATGGTGTGGCTCATCATCATTACCAACTATGCTAGACTGTCTAGTAATGGGCAGGCTAGGAGGTTTCTTTCCTGAATCTTTTCCTGGGGGAGTCCCTGGATCAGATTGAGAACCATTAGCTACTTTTTCAACAGATGGGGCACTTCTAGCCTTATCCTGTTCTCTAAGCATGTTAAGTAACAGTTCCAAGGAAGGATTCTTCCCTACACTCAAACCTCTCTCTACACAGAGATTCCTTGCTCCTTTCCAGCTAAGGTGGACATATGCAAGTTTGGACAGATCAACATTTTGGCCTGTGCCAGACATTTTTAGAGAGAGTTAAAGTGATAGTAAAAGATAAAAAGTTTGTCAGAGCTTTTAGAAAGACAGAGAAAAAAAAACTTTTTAAGCTTTTTAGAACGTTAGAGGTACTTTTCAGCACTTAGAAAAGAGTGAAAAGAGGAAATGCAAAACTTTTTGACTATGTGTATATACACTGACCTTGTTTTGTATATTTTTCTCTTATGAAAAGTACAATGACAAGAGTGGTAAGTAGTCTCAGAGCACTTATCCCACCGCTGCACAACCAATGTAGGAGGCTGGACTGGCTTGTAGTGAGTACCAAGGGGTACTTGCACCAGGCCCAGTTATCCCTTATTAGTGTATAGGGTGTCTAGCAGCTTAGGCTGATAGATAATGGTAGCTTAGCAGAGCAGCTTAGGCTGAACTAGGAGACGTGTGAAGCTACTACAGTACCACTTAGTGTCATATGCACAATATCATAAGAAAACACAATACACAGTTATACTAAAAATAAAGGTACTTTATTTTTATGACAATATGCCAAAGTATCTTAGAGTGTACCCTCAGTGAGAGGATAGGAAATATACACAAGATATATATACACAATAGCAAAAATATGCAGTATAGTCTTAGAAAACAGTGCAAACAATGTATAGTTACAATAGGATGCAATGGGGAAACATAGGGATAGGGGCAACACAAACCATATACTCCAAAAGTGGAATGCGAACCACGAATGGACCCCAAACCTATGTGACCTTGTAGAGCGTCGCTGGGACTATTAGAAAATAGTGTGAGTTAGAAAAATAACCCTCCCCAAGACCCTGAAAAGTGAGTGCAAAGTGCACTAAAGTTCCCCTAAGGACAAAGAAGTCGTGTTAGAGGAATAATGCAGGAAAGACACAAACCAACAATGCAACAACTGTGGATTTCCAATCTAGGGTACCTGTGGAACAAGGGGACCAAGTCCAAAAGTCACAAGCAAGTCGGAGATGGGCAAATGCCCAGGAAATGCCAGCTGCGGGTGCAAAGAAGCTTCTACTGGACAGAAGAAGCTGAGGTTTCTGCAGGTTTCTGCAGGAACGAAAAGGGCTAGAGACTTCCCCTTTGGTGGACGGATCCCTCTCGCCGTGGAGAGTCGTGCAGAAGTGTTTTCCCGCTGAAAGAACGCCAACAAGCCTTGCTAGCTGAAAATCGTGCGGTTAGCGTTTTTGGACGCTGCTGTGGCCCTGGAGGGACCAGGAGGTCGCAAATTGGACCAGGAGAGAGAGGACGTCGAGCAAGACAAGGAGCCCTCTCAGCAGCAGGTAGCACCCGGAGAAGTGCCAGAAACAGGCACTACGAGGATGCGTGAAACGGTGCTCACCCGAAGTCGCACAAAGGAGTCCCACGTCGCCGGAGACCAACTTAGAAAGTCGTGCAATGCAGGTTAGAGTGCCGTGGACCCAGGCTTGGCTGTGCACGAAGGATTTCCACCGGAAGTGCACAGGGGCCGGAGTAGCTGCAAAAGTCGCGGTTCCCAGCAATGCAGCCCAGCGAGGTGAGGCAAGGACTTACCTCCACCAAACTTGGACTGAAGAGTCACTGGACTGTGAGGGTCACTTGGACAGAGTCGCTGGATTCGAGGGACCTCGCTCGTCGTGCTGAGAGGAGACCCAAGGGACCGGTAATGCAGCTTTTTGGTGCCTGCGGTTGCAGGGGGAAGATTCCGTCGACCCACGGGAGATTTCTTCGGAGCTTCTGGTGCAGAGAGGAGGCAGACTACCCCCACAGCATGCACAAGCAGGAAAACAGTCGAGAAGGCGGCAGGATCAGCGTTACGGAGTTGCAGTAGTCGTCTTTGCTACTATGTTGCAGGTTTGCAGGCTTCCAGCGCGGTCAGCAGTCGATTCCTTGGCAGAAGGTGAAGAGAGAGATGCAGAGGAACTCGGATGAGCTCTTGCATTCGTTATCTAAAGTTTCCCCAGAGACAGAGACCCTAAATAGCCAGAAAAGAGGGTTTGGCTACCTAGGAGAGAGGATAGGCTACTAACACCTGAAGGAGCCTATCAGCAGGAGTCTCTGACGTCACCTGGTGGCACTGGCCACTCAGAGCAGTCCAGTGTGCCAGCAGCACCTCTGTTTCCAAGATGGCAGAGGTCTGAAGCACACTGGAGGAGCTCTGGACACCTCCCAGGGGAGGTGCAGGTCAGGGGAGTGGTCACTCCCCTTTCCTTTGTCCAGTTTCGCGCTAGAGCAGGGCTAAGGGGTCCCCTGAACCGGTGTAGACTGGCTTATGCAGAATTGGGCACCTCTGTGCCCAACAAAGCATTTCCAGAGGCTGGGGGAGGCTACTCATCCCCTGCCTTCACACCATTTTCCAAAGGGAGAGGGTGTAACACCCTCTCTCAGAGGAAGTCCTTTGTTCTGCCATCCTGGGCCAGGCCTGGCTGGACCCCAGGAGGGCAGATGCCTGTCTGAGGGGTTGGCAGCAGCTGCAGTGAAACCCCAGGAAGGGCAGTTTGGCAGTACCAGGGTCTGTGCTACAGACCACTGGGATCATGGGATTGTGCCAACTATGCCAGGATGGTATAGAGGGGGCAATTCTATGATCATAGACATGTTACATGGCCATATTCGGAGTTACCATTGTGAAGCTACATATAGGTAGTGACCTATATGTAGTGCACGCGTGTAATGGTGTCCCCGCACTCACAAAGTTCAGGGAATTGGCTCTGAACAATGTGGGGGCACCTTGGCTAGTGCCAGGGTGCCCTCACACTAAGTAACTTTGCACCTAACCTTTACCAGGCAAAGGTTAGACATATAGGTGACTTATAAGTTACTTAAGTGCAGCGTAAAATGGCTGTGAAATAACGTGGACGTTATTTCACTCAGGCTGCAGTGGCAGGCCTGTGTAAGAATTGTCAGAGCTCCCTATGGGTGGCAAAAGAAATGCTGCAGCCCATAGGGATCTCCTGGAACCCCAATACCCTGGGTACCTCAGTACCATATACTAGGGAATTATAAGGGTGTTCCAGTAAGCCAATGTAAATTGGTAAAAATGGTCACTAGCCTGTTAGTGACAATTTGGAAAGAAATGAGAGAGCATAACCACTGAGGTTCTGATTAGCAGAGCCTCAGTGAGACAGTTAGTCACTACACAGGTAACACATTCAGGCACACTTATGAGCACTGGGGCCCTGGGTTACCAGGGTCCCAGTGACACATACAACTAAAACAACATATATACAGTGAAAATGGGGGTAACATGCCAGGCAAGATGGTACTTTCCTACAATGAGTACCTTTGACTTGACAGCAGGGTAGTGGCAAATCAGAATGGCACCAGGAGCAAAAGGAAAGACAGCATTCTCTACACCTGATGAGCACTACCAGTTTACTGTGACGCCCTTTGGCTTAAAGAATGCCCTTGCCACCTTCCAAAGTTTGGTGAATCAAGTCCTTGCTGGCTTGGAGTCCTTTAGTGCAGCTTATCTTGATGATATCGCTGTCTTTAGCTCCAGCTGGCAGGATCACCTGGTTCACCTGAAGAAGGTTCTGCAGGCCCTGCAAGCAGCAGGCCTCTCTATCAAGGCATCTAAATGTCAGATAGGGCAGGGTAATGTGGTTTACTTGGGACACCTTGTAGGTGGAGACCAAGTTCGGTCACTCCAACCCAAGATCCAGACTATTCTGGACTGGGTAGCTCCAAAAACCCAGACTCAAGTCAGGGCATTCCTTGGCTTGACTGGTTACTACAGGAGGTTTGTGAAGGGATATGGATCCATAGTGACACCCCTCACTGAACTTCCCTCTCAGAAAATGCCCAAGAAGGTAAACTGGACTGTAGAATGCCAACAGGCCTTTGACACCCTGAAGCAAGCTATGTGCACAGCACCAGTTCTCAAAGCTCCAGATTACTCCAAGCAGTTCATTGTGAAGACTGATGCCTCTGAACATGGGATAGGGGCAGTTCTGTCCCAAACAAATGATGATAGCCTTGACCAGCCTGATGCTTTCATTAGCAGGAGGTTACTCCCCAGGGAGCAGCGTTGTAGTGTCATTGAGAGGGAGGCCTTTGCTGTGGTCTGGTCCGTGAAGAAGCTGAGACCATACCTCTTTGGTACTCACTTTGTAGTTCAGACTGACCACAGACCTCTCAGATGGCTAATGCAAATGAAAGGTGAAAATCCTAAACTGTTGAGGTGGTCCATATCCCTACAGGGAATGGACTTTATAGTGGAACACAGACCTGGGACTGCCCATGCCAATGCAGATGGCCTTTCCAGTTCTTCTACTTAGAAAATGAAGACTCTCTTGGGAAAGGTTAGTCTCATCCTCTTTCGTTTGGGGGGGGGGTTGTGTAAGGAAATGGCTCCTTGGCATGGTTACCCCCTGACTTTTTGCCTTTGCTGATACTAAGTTATGATTTGAAAGTGTGCTGGGACCCTGCTAACCAGGCCCCAGCACCAGTGTTCTTTCCCTAAACTGTACCTTTGTCTCCACAATTGGCACCACCCTGGCACTCAGGTAAGTCCCTTGTAACTGGTATCCCCGGTATCAAGGGTGCTGATGCCAGGGAAGGTCTCTAAGGGCTGCAGCATGTCTTATGCCACCCTAGGGACCCCTCACTCAGCACATACACACTGCTTCACAGCTTGTGTGTGCTGGTGGGGAGAAAATGATTAAGTTGACATGGCACTCCCCTCAGAGTGCCATGCCAACCTCACACTGCCTGTGGCATAGGTAAGTCACCCCTCTAGCAGGCCTCACAGCCCTAAGGCAGGGTGCACTATACCACAGATGAGGGCATATGTGCATGAGCACTATGCCCGTATAGTGTCTAAGCAAAATCTTAGACATTGTAAGGGCAGGGTAGCCATAAGAGTATATGGTCTGGGAGTCTGTCAAACACGAACTCCACAGCACCATAATGGCTACTCTGAAAACTGGGAAGTTTGGTATCAAACTTCTCAGCACAATAAATGCACATTGATGCCAGTGTGCACTTTATTGTAAAATACACCCAGAGGGCATCTTAGAGATGCCCCCTGAAAACATACCCGACTTCCAGTATGGGCTGACTAGTTTTTGCCAGCCTGCCACACACCAGACATGTTGCTGGCCACATGGGGAGAGTGCCTTTGTCACTCTGTGGCCAGGAACAAAGCCTGTACTGGGTGGAGGTGCTTCTTACCTACCCCTGCAGGAACTGTAACACCTGGAGGGGAGCCTCAAAAGCTCACCCCCTTTGTTACAGCGCCACAGAGCATCCCACCTAGTGGAGATGCCCACCTCTACGGCCACTGCCTCCACTTTTGGCGGCAAGGCTGGAAAAGATAATGAGGAAAACAAGGAGGAGTCACCCACCAGTCAGGACAGCCCCCCCCCCGGGCCTGCCTGCATCATTGAAGAGACCCCCGGGTCTCCCCATTGCTTTCTACACAAAACTCGACGCCTGTTTGCACTCTGCACCCGGCCGCACCTGTGCCGCTGAGGGTGTACTTTCTGTGTCCCCCCGGTGCCCTACAAAACCCTCCTGGTCTGCCCTCCGAGGACGCGGGTACTTACGTGCTGGCAGACTGGAACCGGGGCACCCCTGTTTCCATTGAAGCCTATGTGTTTTGGGCACCTCTTTGACCTCTGCACCTGACCGGCCCTGAGCTGCTGGTGTGGTAACTTTGGGGTTGCCTTGAACCCCCAACGGTGGGCTACCTTGGACCCAACTTTGAACCCAGTAAGTGTTTTACTTACCTGTGAACTTAACATTTACTTACTTCCCCCAGGAACTGTTGATTTTTGCAATGTCCACTTTTAAAATAGCTTATTGCCATTTTTGTCAAAACTGCACATGCTATTGTGATTATTCAAAGTTCTTAGAATACCTGAGTGGAATACCTTTCATTTGAAGTATTACTTGTAAATCTTGAACCTGTGGTTCTTAAAATAAACTAAGAAAATATATTTTTCTATATAAAAACCTATTGGCCTGGAGTAGGTCTTTGAGTGTGTGTTCCTCATTTATTGCCTGTGTGTGTACAACAAATGCTTAACACTACCCTCTGATAAGCCTACTGTTCGACCACACTACCACAAAATAGAGCATTAGAATTATCTCTTTTTGCCACCATCTTACCTCTAAGGGGAATCCTTGGACTCTGTGCACACTATTTCTTACTTTGAAATAGTATATACAGAGCCAACTTCCTACATGGCTCTACTCATGATTTCATCCATGACTCTCAACTCATCTTCAGAGAAACGGGGATTTTTGGCACGTGACATGGTGGACAACTAAAGTGGGTTACAGGCACTTGCTTAACAGGGGAAATGCAATAGGGAGTGAATGGATAAAAGTGTGTGCAAGGTGTTAAATGGAATGGTGAAAAAAGGGGTGCCTAATCTATCAACATTAACAAAACAGTGGTTTCTGGTATCTATCTTTCTTGCAGGGGAGATGCAAAGGATTGTGGTCTGTGAAAGGGTGTTTTATAGTGTGATTTGCAGGTGTGACAACTGGACCAATGTGTGTCAGCTGTGTTGTTTTTTAATTCTTCCAATGTGCACTTTTCTGTTACTTTGTTGAATGAGTACCACGGTGGTAGACAGCCATTGACTAACCACTGCAAGGGGACCGCCACGGTGACTGTGTGTTTGTAGTAGGCTCAGTGGTTGGCTGTGGCGCTGACGGTGCTGGAGGTCGGACCGCCTAGATATAAGATTTCCACACCATTGTTGGTCTGCCTGTGAGCTTGGCAGGCGGCAGTTATGGTGGTTTCCATCATAATAAGGCGGGCTCTGGACCAGCGGCGAAGTGGTCTTTTTAGAACTGCCAACATGGCAGTCTAGCGGTCTGACGGCCAAACTTGTAATCAGGCCCATAGGCTCTCAAGGCCATATATAATGACATAGTAGAACATCAAGGTCATAAAATTGGGTCGCCTAGCATTTCAGATGTAGTCACCTTCACGTCCTTGAGGACTAGCTCCATCAATGGTCCATCCTTCCATAACAGAATACATATATCCGGAAATGTACATTCATATATTAAGCATATTTGTTTTGTGGTTCTCCATTCTCATACTGAAAAACAGTTTGCCAATAATGCTCAATCCTATTCCTGTGAGTTGTATGAGGTAGAAGAGTACTCATGTTAAAACACAATTTATTTTGTAAATCTAGGTATGTTGATCATTACATATTTATTATAACACAACTACTACTGAATAACAAACAATTGGACAACCTTTCGCTTAGCACTTATATTAAATTTTATATGTTAATTAAAAAAAAAAATGTTATCTGACATAGCTGGATATTGTTATGGACAAATGTTTGTAGGCAGATGTGATTTGATGCTAAACGTTATTAACAGTATTAAAACTACCACAAAATTATTGGTCCCATATGCTTTATTAGAAGCACGCTAGGATACAGCACACATGCAATAAGGTGGACGTGAGTGTACATTTCTTCATGTGCGTTACAAAGTAACCCATACCCCAAGATCTAAATTAGGCAGGGAGTCTAAAATATCTACTTCATATGCTTTCAGTTTAATGTTTTTCATTCCAAATCAGAGTAAGATAGATTATTAATATGAATATGATCAGTTTTAACTAGGGGACAAGAAGATCATTTTTTTAATATACTTCAGATGAATATTTGGAAATGCATTAGTGAAAAATTACCAACAAACACATTCATATGCCCCAGTTATGTAGTAGTGAATTCCATGCTTGACTATTGAACTTGTGGATTAAATCAACCATACTTTTTCTTTACGACAATTAATCAGTGTTGAGGGCACAATCTTTACAAAGCAGTTCATCCAAATAAATATTTTGGGTGGTCTGAGATGTAGCAACAAGCACATTGCTAGGTTCAATTTGAAGATTCAAACTTTCTCAAGATGGTTACCACTTTTTGAATTGCACACACTTATTATGTAATAACATAAATGCAAACTCTGTGAAATCTTGCATTAAAACTAAAATACAGTTGCTGTATATAATGTAAGTGGGAAAAGCTTTAAAGTGCAATGCCTAAGTGTTAATTGATAGGATTAAATTCTTACATTTGTATAAACCTGGAGAGCTGCAAGGCAGTGAACAGCAGAATCCGCACTTATCCTGACAATTCACCACAATCCACCTGTAAACGACTGGGGACGACAAAGACAGCAGGCATGGGTTCCTGTTGGAGCCGCTGGAAGGCACAAGACTCTGGGGATGGCACTCATTTGCCCCAAGTGGGTCCTCAGACTGCACTCGTTGCTGCAGCCCCCATCAAGGCTGGAGCGCCTGCATTTGCAGCCCAGAGGGAGGGGCTGAGTTAAGAGGCACCTGCACTGTGGGTGACGAGAATCTGACAACCCAGCTGACTGTGGCGAGGTGTATGGGGGTGGCTGGTGCCAGCAGAGACACAGATTGACATCAACTGTGCCTGCTGAAGACAGGTGGGCCCTTGGGCCTGTAGTAGCGGGCCACAGTGGTGTAGGAGGCCAGGCAGCAGTAGCCTTGGAGGCAGTAGGGGCCCGCAGCCCCAGAGGAGACTGAGGGTTTAAACATTACTTCTCTCCTGACAGGAGGGAGTCCTGGGGTGGACCTAGCAGTAGTTCTGTCTGCCCAGACATGGAGCCAGAAGGCACTGGAGGGGGAGCAGCCCACTCACCATCCCACCGGAGGAGACCAGGACTGGAGATCAACGGTGTTAGCCTCAGACACAATTCGAGGTTGAAGCAGCAGTCCCTTGGGTGATGACAGAGTTCCAGCCCCAGAGGGCCTGGGGCACAAGGACTGCCTGAAGGAGCTGCTTAGCCCACAGCCAAGAGGGAGCTGAGATGGATGGTGACCCCCAGGACCACAGCCACAGTGCCAGAGTTGTGAACCAGGGTAAGCCACATTAATCAGTGCTGAGACTTGTCGCTGGACCCTGCCTGTCCCCAGTGGCACTCACAGACTGGAGGCCTGGGTGCCAGAATGCACATGGGGGCTGCGTGGGAGATGATATCCAGCATCCTGACCTGGGCCCAACATCAGGCAGCTGAGGGGCATCCTGGCACCTTCATCTAATTCTGGGCAGCTGTACTGGGACTAATCTCTCCCTACTGACCCCCCCATTCATATGCGGTGCACCCCAGAGCTGACCTGGCACCAGCATACACACTGAAACCATTCCCTGGTGGAGTGCACATGGTGGCAGCAAGGCTCCTTGGCAACTCTTTGCACCTACTGTTCCCCTCTGCAAACAAAGTTACCCTGGGGCCCAAGGGTACCATGTGGGCCAGGCAGGGCCAACCTGAGAGGTGTGGAGACATCCAGCAGCCCCACAACAAACACTGTAACAGCAGCAACATACCAGCCATACCAAACTGCACCGTTCCCCAGCAAGGTGAGGTTTCCGTCTTCAATAACGAGCTGCACACCTGAATCCTACACCTCACCAAGTGTTTTTGGCTCCCCACCCTCAGCCTGAGGCCTCCCTGGGTTTACCCTGAGTAATTGACCACACAACTAGTAGAGGCCTAGCCCACCACTCATTGTTTCTACCCCATCACCTTTGTTCTAGGATGGGCCATGGAGCAGGATGAGTCAGTTCACCTGCAATCTTCATGAAGGAGAAAAAGTAATGCAAGTAAAAGGTTTTTTTCCATATTCATTTTTTTTTATTATAGAGACATTAACATGTAACCACACTAATGGATTAATTCTGTATTATTCATGCTTATATTGACCCTAGCTAATATAAGCCTGTGTTCAAAATGGCTAAAAAGGCTGTCATCTTGCTTTGTGTGTTTTATTTCTAGGTAAAGCTGAAGTCCAACTTAATGAGTGCGATGTTTGTAGGAAGGTAGCCTCTTTCTAGCCTTGTTACCCCCACTTTTGGCCTGTTTGTGAGTGTTTGTCAGGGTGTTTTTACTGTCTCACTGGGATCCTGCTAGCCAGGGCCCAGTGCTCATAGTGAAAACCCTATGTTGTCAGTGTGTTTGATATGTATCACTGGGATCCTGCTAGCCAGGACCCCAGTGCTCATAGTGAAAACCCTATGTTGTCAGTGTGTTTGATATGTATCACTGGGATCCTGCTAGCCAGGGCCCAGTGCTCATAGTGAAAACCCTATGTTGTCAGTGTGTTTGATATGTATCACTGGGATCCTGCTAGCCAGGACCCCAGTGCTCATAGGTTTGTGGCCTATATGTGTTCTCTGTGTGGTGCCTAACTGTATCACTGAGGCTCTGCTAACCAGAACCTCAGTGTTTATGCTCTCTCTTTGCTTTAAAATTGTCACTGCAGGCTAGTGACTAATGTTACCAATTCTCATTGGCACACTGGAACACCCTTATAATTCCCTTGTATATGGTACCTAGGTACCCAGGGTATTGGGGTTCCAGGAGATCCCTATGGGCTGCAGCATTTCTTTTGCCACCCATAGGGAGCTCAGACAATTCTTACACAGGTCTGCCACTGCAGCCTGAGTGAAAAACTGTCCACGTTATTTCACAGCCATTTTCGCTGCACATAAGTAACTTATAAGTCACCTATATGTCTAACCCTCACTTGGTGAAGGTTAGGTGCCAAGTTACATAGTGTGTGGGCACCCTGGCACTAGCCAAGGTGCCCCCACATTGTCCAGGGCAAATTCCCCGGACTTTGTGAGTGCGGGGACACCATTACACGCGTGCACTACATATAGGTCACTATCTATATGTAGCGTCACAATGGTAACTTCGAACATGGCCATGTAACATGTCTAGGATCATGGAATTGTCACCCCAATACCATTTTGGTATTGGGGGGACAATTCCATGCATCCCCGGGTCTCTAGCACAGAACCTGGGTACTGCCAAACTGCTTTTCCAGGGTCTCCACTGCAGCTGCTGCCAACCCCTCAGACAGGTTTCTGCCCCCCCTGGGGCCTGGGCAGCCCAGTCCCAGGAAGGCAGAACAAAGGATTTCCTCTGAGAGAGGGTGTTACACCCTCTCCCTTTGGAAACAGGTGTGAAGGGCTGGGGAGGAGTAGCCTCCCCCAGCCTCTGGAAATGCTTTGATGGGCACAGATGGTGTCCATCTCTGTATAAGCCAGTGGGCACAGATGGTGCCCATCTCTGCATAAGCCAGTCTACAGCGGTTCAGGGATCCCCCAGCCCTGCTCTGGCACGAAACTGGACAAAGGAAAGGGGAGTGACCACTCTCCTGACCTGCACCTCCCAGGGGAGGTGCCCAGAGCTCCTCCAGTGTGTCCCAGACCTCAGTCATCTTTAATTCAGAGGTGTTGGGGCACAATGGACAGCTCTGAGTGGCCAGTGCCAGCAGGTGACGTCAGAGACCCCTCCTGATAGGTGCTTACCTCTTTCAGTAGCCAAGCCTCCTTTCTTAGTAGCCAAACCTCCTTTTTTGGCTATTTAGGGTCTCTCCTCTGGGCTATTCCTCAGATAACAAATGCAAGAGCTCACCAGAGTTCCTCTGCACTTCCCTCTTCGACTTCTGCCAAGGATCGACCGCTGACTGCTCAGGACGCCTGCAAAACCGCAACAAAGTAGCAAGACGACTACCAGCAACATTGTAGTGCCTCATCCTGCTGGCTTTCTCGACTGTTTCCTGGTAGTGCATGCTCTGAGGGCTGTCTGCCTTCACCCGGCACTGGAAGCCAAGAAGAAATCTCCAGTGGGTCGACGGAATCTTCCCCCTGCCAACGCAGGCACCAAACTTCTGCATCACCGGTCCTCTGGGTCCCCTCTTATCCTGACGAGCGTGGTCCCTGAAACACAGGAGCTAGGTCCAAGTGTCTCCCACAGTCCAGTGACCCTTCTGTCCAAATTTGGTGAAGGTAAGTCCTTGCCTCCCCACGCCAGACAGCAAACTTGTGTACTGCATGATTTGCAGCTGCTCCGGCTTCTGTGCACTTTTCCAGGACTTCCTTTGTGCACAGCCTAGTCTGGCTCCCCAGCACTCCATCCTGCATTGCCCAACTCGATGAGTTGGACTCCGACGTCGTGGGACCCTCCTTTGTGACTCTGAGTCAACCGCTGTCCTCAGATCTTCTAAGTGCCTGTTCCATTACTTCTGTGGGTGCTGCCTGCTTCTGTGGGAGCTCCCTGAGTTTCTGAGCACCCCCTCTGTCTCCTCCTCCAAGGGGCGACATCCTGGTCCTTCCTGGGCCCGAGCAGCACCCAAAATCATCAACCGCGACTCTTGCAGCTAGCAAGGCTTGTTTGTGGTATTTCTGCGTGGAAACACTTCTGCAACCTCCAGCACGCCGTGGGACATCTTCTCACCAAAGGGGAAGATCCTGGCACCATCCGTTGTTGCAGAATCTTTGGCTTCTTCCTCCCAGAGGCAGCCCTTTTGCACCTTCATCCGGGATTTGGTGGGCTCCTGTCCTCCCTGGACACTTGCGTGACTCTTGGACTTGGCCCCCTTCTTTTACAGGTCCTCAGGTCCAGGAATACGTTTTCAGTGCTTTGGTAGCAGTTGTGGTTCTTGCAGAATCCCCTATCATGACTATACTGTCTTTCTGAGGTAGTAGGGTAACTTTACTCCTACTTTTCAGGGTCTTGGGGTGGGGACCCTCTAAAACTTCCCATAGGCCTGGGGTCCATTCGTGATTCGCATTCCACTTTTGGAGTATATGGTTTGTGTTGCCCCTAGGCCTATGTCTACCTATTGCATCCTATTGTGATTCTACATTGTTTGCACTGATTTTCTTACTGTTACTTACCTGTTTTGGGTTTGTGTACATATAATTTGTGTATATTACTTACCTCCTAAGTGAGGGTATCCTCTGAGATACTTTTGCCATATTGTCACTAAAATAAAGTACCTTTATTTTTAGTAACTCTGAGTGTTGTGTTTTCTTATGATATTGTGCTCTATGATATAAGTGGTATAATAGGAGCTTTGCATGCCTCCTAGTTCAGCCTAAGCTGCTTTGCCATAGCTACCTCTAACAGCCTAAGCTGATAGAAACACCTCTATTCTACTAATAAGGGATAACTGGACCTGGCAAAAGGTGTAAGTACCACAGGGTACCCACTATAAGTCAGGCCAGCCTTCTACAATGTTCCTTTGCTTTCCTTCCCATGTGAAAATGTTTCTTTTCCTGTGATAACCATAGAGTGCTATCATTGGTTGCAACAGTACACATGCAGAGTGCAGGCAGGTGCAATGCATCTCATTTTGTTGCAGGTAAATGTGAGTTTGAAGGACTCTGAGAGACGCTGTATAGTGGAGGTTACTGAGAAACGAATGAGTTCAAGATTCTATCTTTTTACTCTAACCTGATTAGATTGTGTTATGGGAACTATGTGAAGGTGTAGTGTATGATGGTGCAAAGTAGGTTACAGTTCAGAAATGTTATGTCTACTTTTGAGAAAGCAGCACAAAGTTGGATACTCTCTCTATGAGCAAACTGATTTTACTTAACTTTTCCTTTGAGGTGACTTTATGATAGTTTATCGTCTTTCTTATATGAATGGACCTCCTCTCTCTCTTCTACCCAAACAACGTGTACATTTAGGGAGTCGCGCTTGATGTTGCAACACTCCTACAGAAACATTTTCTCATGCTTCTGGGACAGCAATCTGTTTGTTCATGATTTTAAAATGGCACACACAGAAAGGAGACAGCCCAATTCTTGACTTAAAGATTGGGCACCACCAGGCCACATTTGTTCTTAACAGCGGGTCATCACTAAGTTAGATCTGTTTCAGGGAGAACAGGAAAAGGACACCCAGACCAAACTTAACACCTGCAGATGCTATGTTTTTTTCAGGTATGGCTCAAAAGCCCTTCCATACCTCAGGTGCATCTGAATGGCACCGACCTACAAGGACAGGGCAGGGGACATTACATTATGGGGGTCATTCCGACCCTGGCGGTCGGTGTTAAAGCGGCGGCCAACCCGCCAACAGGCAGGCGGTAAAAAAAATGGAATTCTGACCCTGGCGGGAACCGCCAACACAGCCCGCCACTTAAACACTCCGACCGCCACGGCAAGGGGCAAACAAACAGTGCGGCGGTCACTGCCAACAGACTGGCGGCAGACAATGTACCGCCCACCCTATCACGACCCACCAATCCGCCACCTTTTCCGGGGCGGGAGCCCCGCCGATAAAAACACGGCGGAAACAGACCACGAATGGGAAAACGCTCACCTCTATACACTCCACGAGGAATCTGGACAGCATGGAACCCGAATTAAACATCCTACCAGCGATTGTCTACCTGCTCCTCTACCAGGAGCACGAACGCCGCCGCAGGAGACAACGGTGAGTACTGCACCTACGACACAGGGGAGGGGGGAGGAGAAAAGATTACGGGCACACACATACGCGACACCCCCCCCCCCAAAATCCCCACACACCAATGCAGAGCAACAAGTCAGATTTACACCCCCCAAACCCCCTGGAATAATTCAAAGACAAAATAAAATGATCATTAAAATAGAAGTATATTAAAGCATATTTGAACTTAAGTGAAATATGAGATTTTTAAAACATATAAATCACAACATGAACAATGTATACATAGTCCAAAAGTCCGGCACATATTGGCTACATGCCATTGTTCGTGGGCCAATGTGCATAAACACATGGGCAAAGCCCACACACGAGACCCGATTCCATTGGAGAGAACACTGCTGGGGCATCAGATAATAAAACCACAGGCACCTCAGGGGGAAGGGAAGGGGGGGCACCTCAGCCACATGAGTCCACGACGCCAGATCCATGAGGGGCCTCCATGCCCACTGTACCATCCTGGGGAGTGCAAAGCCACAGTTTCTCAAGTCTCTACAGTGGGTGGATTGCCCACTGTACCATCCTGGGGAGTGCAAAGCCACAGTCACACAAGTCTTTTCAGTGGGTGGATTGCCCACTGTACCATCCTGGGGAGTGCAAAGCCACAGTCTCACAAGTCTCTACAGTGGGTGGATTGACCACTGTACCATCCTGGGGAGTGCAAAGCCACAGTCCATCTGGTGGATTACAGACTCCACTGGTTATGGAGGAGGGATGGTGCCCAGAGTGCTTCGTGAAGCCCTGCCCGACACAGATCCGGCCCTGCCAATGGGCCAGCGGTGCTTGAGATGAAGGGCCCAGCGGAGCGGTGCTTGAGATGAAGGGCCCAGCGGAGCGGTGCTTGAGATGAAGGGCCCAGCGGAGCGGTGCTTGAGATGAAGGGCCCAGCGGAGGGGTGCTTGACAGGAAGGGCCCAGCGGAGCGGTGCCTGACAGGAAGGGCCCAGCGGAGCTGTGCAGAGACGGCGGGGCCCAGCGGAGCGGTGCTTGACAGGAAGGGCCCAGCGGAGCGGTGCCTGACAGGAAGGGCCCAGCGGAGCGGTGCAGAGACGGCAGGGCCCAGCGGAGCGGTGCCTGACAGGAAGGGCCCAGCGGAGCGGTGCAGAGACGGCGGGGCCCAGCGGAGCAGTGCTTGACAGGAAGGGCCCAGCGGAGCGGTGCCTGACAGGAAGGGCCCAGTGGAGCGGTGCAGAGACGGCGGGCACAGCGGAGCGGTGCTTGACAGCAAGGGCCCAGCGGAGCGGTGCAGAGACGGCGGGTCCCAGCGGAGCGGTGCTTGACAGGAAGGGCCCAGCGGAGCGGTGCAGAGACGGCGGGGCCCAGCGGAGCGGTGCTTGAGATGAAGGGCCCAGCAGAGCGGTGCCTGACAGGAGGGGCCCAGCGGAGCGGTGCTTGAGATGAAGGGCCCAGCGGAGCGGTGCTTGAGATGAAGGGCCCAGCGGAGCGGTGCCTGACAGGAGGGGCCCAGCCGAGCGGTACTTGAGATGAAGGGCCCAGCGGAGCGGTGCTTGAGATGAAGGGCCCAGCGGAGCGGTGCTTGACAGGAAGGGCCCAGCGGAGCGGTGCAGGGACGGCGGGGCCCAGAGGTGCGGTGCTTGACAGGAAGGGCCCAGCGGAGCGGTGCCTGACAGGAAGGGCCCAGCGGAGCGGTGCCTGACAGGAAGGGCCCAGCGGAGCGGTGCCTGACAGGAAGGGCCCAGCGGAGCGGTGCCTGACAGGAAGGGCCCAGCGGAGCGGTGCAGGGACGGCGGGGCCCAGCGGAGCGGTGCTTGACAGGAAGGGCCCAGCGGTGCAGAGACGGCGGGGCCCAGAGGAGCGGTGCTTGACAGGAAGGGCCCAGCGGAGCGGTGCCTGACAGGAAGGGCCCAGTGGAGCGGTGCAGAGACGGCGGGGCCCAGCGGAGCGGTGCTTGACAGGAAGGGCCCAGCGGAGCGGTGCAGAGACGGCGGGGCCCAGCGGAGCGGTGCTTGACAGGAAGGGCCCAGCGGAGCGGTGCCTGACAGGAAGGGCCCAGCGGAGCGGTGCCTGACAGGAAGGGCCCAGCGGAGCGGTGCTTGACAGGAAGGGCCCAGCGGAGCGGTGCAGAGACGGCGGGGCCCAGCGGAGCGGTGCTTGACAGGAAGGGCCCAGCGGAGCGGTGCCTGACAGGAAGGGCCCAGCGGAGCGGTGCCTGACAGGAAGGGCCCAGCGGAGCGGTGCAGAGACGGCGGGGCCCAGCGGAGCGGTGCCTGACAGGAAGGGCCCAGCGGAGCGGTGCAGAGACGGCGGGGCCCAGCGGAGCGGTGCTTGAGATGAAGGGCCCAGCGGAGCGGTGCCTGACAGGAAGGGCCCAGCGGAGCGGTGCCTGACAGGAAGGGCCCAGCGGAGCGGTGCATGAGACGGCGGGGCCCAGCGGAGCGGTGCTTGAGATGAAGGGCCCAGCGGAGCGGTGCTTGAGATGAAGGGCCCAGCGGAGCGGTGCTTGACAGGAAGGGCCCAGCGGAGCGGTGCTTGACAGGAAGGGCCCAGCAGAGCGGTGCAGAGACGGCGGGCCCAGCGGAGCGGTGCCTGACAGGAAGGGCCCAGCGGAGCGGTGCAGAGACGGCGGGGCCCAGCGGAGCGTGCTTCACAGGAAGGGCCCAGCGGAGCGGTGCAGAGACGGCGGGGCCCAGCGGAGCGGTGCTTGACAGGAAGGGCCCAGCGGAGCGGTGCAGAGACGGCGGGGCCCAGCGGAGCGTGCTTCACAGGAAGGGCCCAGCGGAGCGGTGCAGAGACGGCGGGGCCCAGCGGACCGGTGCTTGACAGGAAGGGCCCAGCGGAGCGGTGCTTGAGATGAAGGGCCCAGCGGAGCGGTGCCTGAGATGAAGGGCCCAGCAGAGCGGTGCTCGAGATGAAGGGCCCAGCAGAGCGGTGCTTGACAGGAAGGGCCCAGCGGAGCGGTGCTTGACAGGAAGGGCCCAGCGGAGTGGTGCAGAGACGGTGGGGCCCAGCGGAGCGGTGCTTGAGATGAAGGGCCCAGCGGAGCGGTGCTTGAGATGAAGGGCTCAGCGGAGCGGTGCTTGAGATGAAGGGCCCAGCGGAGCGGTGCTTGAGATGAAGGGCCCAGCGGAGCGGTGACTGACAGGAGGGGCCCAGCGGAGCGGTGCTTGAGATGAAGGGCCCAGCGGAGCGGTGCTTGAGATGAAGGGCCCAGCGGAGCGGTGACTGACAGGAGGGGCCCAGCGGAGCGGTGCTTGAGATGAAGGGCCCAGAGGAGCGGTGCTTGAGATGAAGGGCCCAGCGGAGCGGTGCTTGAGATGAAGGGCCCAGCGGAGCGGTGCTTGAGATGAAGGGCCCAGCGGAGCGGTGCCTGACAGGAGGGGCCCAGCGGAGCGGTGCTTGAGATGAAGGGCCCAGCGGAGCGGTGCTTGACAGGAAGGGCCCAGCGGAGCGGTGCTTGACAGGAAGGGCCCAGCGGAGCGGTGCCTGACAGGAAGGGCCCAGCGGAGCGGTGCCTGACAGGAAGGGCCCAGCGGAGCGGTGCCTGACAGGAAGGGCCCAGCGGAGCGGTGCAGAGACGTCGGGGCCCAGCGGAGAGGTGCAGAGACGTCGGGGCCCAGCGGTGCTTGACAGGAAGGGCCCAGCGGAGCGGTGCAGAGACGTCGGGGCCCAGCGGTGCTTGACAGGAAGGGCCCAGCGGAGCGGTGTCTGACAGGAAGGGCCCAGCGGAGCGGTGTCTGACAGGAAGGGCCCAGCGGAGCGGTGTCTGACAGGAAGGGCCCAGCGGAGCGGTGCAGAGACGGCGGGGCCCAGCGGAGCGGTGCAGAGACGGCGGGGCCCAGCGGAGCGGTGCTTGACAGGAAGGGCCCAGCGGAGCGGTGCAGAGACGGCGGGGCCCAGCGGAGCGGTGCAGAGACGGCGGGGCCCAGCGGAGCGGTGCCTGACAGGAAGGGCCCAGCGGAGCGGTGCCTGACAGGAAGGGCCCAGCGGAGCGGTGCAGAGACGGCGGGCCCAGCGGAGCGGTGCTTGACAGGAAGGGCCCAGCGGAGCGGTGCAGAGACGGCGGGGCCCAGCGGAGCGGTGCTTGACAGGAAGGGCCCAGCGGAGCGGTGCTTGACAGGAAGGGCCCAGCGGAGCGGTGCCTGACAGGAAGGGCCCAGCGGAGCGGTGCAGAGACGGCGGGGCCCAGCGGAGCGGGGCTTGAGATGAAGGGCCCAGCGGAGCGGGGCTTGAGATGAAGGGCCCAGCGGAGCGGTGCAGAGACGGCGGGGCCCAGCGGAGCGGTGCTTGACAGGAAGGGCCCAGCGGAGCGGTGCTTGACAGGAAGGGCCCAGCGGAGCGGTGCTTGACAGGAAGGGCCCAGCGGAGCGGTGCTTGAGATGAAGGGCCCAGCGGAGCGGTGCTTGACAGGAAGGGCCCAGCGGAGCGGTGCTTGACAGGAAGGGCCCAGCGGAGCGGTGCAGAGACGGCGGGGCCCAGCAGAGCGGTGCTTGACAGGAAGGGCCCAGCGGAGCGGTGCCTGACAGGAAGGGCCCAGCGGAGCGGTGCAGAGACGGCGGGGCCCAGCGGAGTGGTGCTTGACAGGAAGGGCCCAGCGGAGCGGTGCAGAGATGGCGGGGCCCAGCGGAGCGGTGTTTGACAGGAAGGGCCCAGCGGAGCGGTGCAGAGACGGCGGGGCCCAGCGGAGCGGTGCTTGAGATGAAGGGCCCAGCGGAGCGGTGCTTGAGATGAAGGGCCCAGCGGAGCGGTGCTTGAGATGAAGGGCCCAGCGGAGCGGTGCTTGAGATGAAGGGCCCAGCGGAGCGGTGCTTGACAGGAAGGGCCCAGCGGAGCGGTGCAGAGAAAGCGGGGCCAAGCGGAGCGGTGCTTGACAGGAAGGGCCCAGCGGAGCGGTGCCTGACAGGAAGGGCCCAGCGGAGCGGTGCAGAGACGGCGGGGCCCAGCGGAGCGGTGCAGAGACGGCGGGGCCCAGCGGAGCGGTGCAGAGACGGCGGGGCCCAGCGGAGCAGTGCTTGACAGAAAGGGCCCAGCGGAGCGGTGCTTGAGATGAAGGGCCCAGCGGAGCGGTGCTTGAGATGAAGGGCCCAGCGGAGCGGTGCTTGACAGGAAGGGCCCAGCGGAGCGGTGCTTGACAGGAAGGGCCCAGCGGAGCGGTGCTTGACAGGAAGGGCCCAGCGGAGCGGTGCTTGACAGGAAGGGCCCAGCGGAGCGGTGCAGAGACGGCGGGGCCCAGCGGAGCGGTGCTTGACAGGAAGGGCCCAGCGGAGCGGTGCAGAGACAGCGGGGCCCAGCGGAGCGGTGCTTGACATGAAGGGCCCAGCGGAGCGGTGCTTGACAGGAAGGGCCCAGCGGAGCGGTGCAGAGACGCAGGGCCCAGCGGAGCGGTGTTTGACAGGAAGGGCCCAGCGGAGCGGTGCCTGACAGGAAGGGCCCAGCGGAGCGGTGCTTGAGATGAAGGGCCCAGCGGAGCGGTGCTTGACAGGAAGGGCCCAGCGGAGCGGTGCTTGACAGGAAGGGCCCAGCGGAGCGGTGCTTGACAGGAAGGGCCCAGCGGAGCGGTGCAGAGACGGCGGGGCCCAGCGGAGCGGTGCTTGACAGGAAGGGCCCAGCGGAGCGGTGCAGAGACGGCGGGGCCCAGCGGAGCGGTGCAGAGACGGCGGGGCCCAGCGGAGCGGTGCCTGACAGGAAGGGCCCAGCGGAGCGGTGCAGAGACAGCGGGGCCCAGTGGAGCGGTGCTTGAGATGAAGGGCCCAGCGGAGCGGTGCCTGACAGGAGGGGCCCAGCGGAGCGGTGCTTGAGATGAAGGGCCCAGCGGAGCGGTGCCTGACAGGAGGGGCCCAGCGGAGCGGTGCTTGAGATGAAGGGCCCAGCGGAGCGGTGCAGAGACGGCGGGGCCCAGCGGAGCGGTGCTTGACAGGAAGGGCCCCGCGGAGCGGTGCAGAGACGGTGGGGCCCAGCGGAGCAGTGCTTGACAGGAAGGGCCCAGCGGAGCGGTGCTTGAGATGAAGGGCCCAGCGGAGCGGTGCTTGACAGGAAGGGCCCAGCGGAGCGGTGCTTGACAGGAAGGGCCCAGCGGAGCGGTGCTTGACAGGAAGGGCCCAGCGGAGCGGTGCTTGACAGGAAGGGCCCAGCGGAGCGGTGCAGAGACGGCGGGGCCCAGCGGAGCGGTGCTTGACAAGAAGGGCCCAGCGGAGCGGTGCAGAGACGGCGGGGCCCAGCGGAGCGGTGCAGAGACGGCGGGGCCCAGCGGAGCGGTGCCTGACAGGAAGGGCCCAGCGGAGCGGTGCAGAGACAGCGGGGCCCAGTGGAGCGGTGCTTGAGATGAAGGGCCCAGCGGAGCGGTGCCTGACAGGAGGGGCCCAGCGGAGCGGTGCTTGAGATGAAGGGCCCAGCGGAGCGGTGCCTGACAGGAGGGGCCCAGCGGAGCGGTGCTTGAGATGAAGGGCCCAGCGGAGCGGTGCAGAGACGGCGGGGCCCAGCGGAGCGGTGCTTGACAGGAAGGGCCCCGCGGAGCGGTGCAGAGACGGTGGGGCCCAGCGGAGCGGTGCTTGACAGGAAGGGCCCAGCGGAGCGGTGCAGAGACGGCGGGGCCCTGTTCAGCGGTGCTTCTCTAGGCGGGGCCCTATTCAGCGGTGCTTCTCACGGCGGGGCCCTGTTCAGCGGTGCTTCTCACGGCGGGGCCCTGTTCAGCGGTGCTTCTCACGGCGGGGCCCTGTTCAGCGGTGCTTGTCTTGTGTTCCTAGGGAACCAGATCTGGGCAATCATTCCCGCTCAGTCGCCATCCGACCTATCGCTTGCGGGGCCCTCCTGTGCTGGACTCCTGGGCCCCTGGGTGTCCTCCGTCACACCCCAAATGGGGCTGGTGGGGCCCTCCTGGGCAGCTCGCCTGCTGCCGGACTTCTTCGCCTTGCTGCCCTTGCCCTCCTTGGAAGAATCTCTGGGGCCCTTGCCTCCCTTGGAAGAATCTCTGGGGCCCTTGCCTCCCTTGGAAGAATCTCTGGGGCCCTTGCCTCCCTTGGAAGAATCTCTGGGGCCCTTGCCTCCCTTGGAAGAATCTCTGGGGCCCTTGCCTCCCTTGGAAGAATCTCTGGGGCCCTTGCCTCCCTTGGTGGATGGGCCAGGTGACGGTGCAAGGCTGGTGTCCTTGGGGGCAGCCGTCTCAGGCCTGTGGCGCCGGCCCTTCCCTTTTTTGCTTCTTTTCCCAGGGGATGGGCTGGCTGTCCCCTTGTTGCTGGCCGATGTTCCTGCCCTAGGAGCTGGTGGACTCCAATAGCCCTGAACGATGGTCCTAGTAGGTGCAGGGCTTGTGGTGGCTGAGGTGTTGGTTGGAGTCTTACGAGATGGAGGGGGTGGGTCAGTTGTTGGAAAGAGGTCAAGGTTGGAAAGGAAAATCAATTTAGAAAGACAGGGACGGGTAGTTGTAGTGGGTATGGGAGTGGAGGAAGAGGATGTGGTTGGAGGAGAGTCAAGTGTGCTGTCTTTGGGTGCAGGTGCTTGTGACGGAGGCTGTCGTGAGGTGGATGGCTGTTGGGTGGGTGGCTGCCTGCGTTTGTGTGGTTTGGAAGAGGGGGTGACAGACACACTGGGAGAGGACACAGGGGACGTGTAAATGGTAGTGGGGTGGTGACTGCACGTGTGCGGACTGTTCTGGTGGGTGTGGTGGTGATGGACGTACTGGCTGATGGTGGTGTGCATGCAGGTGTGAGTGGAGACGTCACAGGGAGGGAGGAGGGAGACGAGGAGGAGGGGGACACAGTGGAGGCAGTGGGTGTTGCTGTGTCTGCATGTGGATGTTGCTTGGGTGAATGCTTGTGTGATCTGTGGTGCTTATGTCTGGATGAGCTGCCCTTGGGTGTTGATGTGTGTGCAGGCTGGTTTGTAGGTGTGTCTGGGATAGGCAGAGGAACAGGGGAGTGGGACTGGGTTGAGGAAGTTGGAGGGGGGAGGCTAGACACAGGGACAATTGCTGCCGTCAGTGCTGAGGCCAGAGCATTGAACGATCGCTGATGGGCAGCCTGACCCGAATGAATGCCCTCCAGGTATGCATTTCTCCGATGCACCTCCCTTTCTACCCCCTGGATGGCATTCAAAAGGGTAGACTGCCCAACAATGAGCGTCTGGAGGAGGTCAATGATCTCCGCACTGAGGGCAGCAGGGGTAACTGGGGCAGGACCTGAGGTGCCAGGGGCGAAGGAGATGGCCGGCTTCCTGGCCGAGCGGGCACGGGGCGAAAGCTGAGGGGCTGATGGGTGGGCGGAGCTGGTGCGCTGGGTGGCGGCTGTACCTGTTGTTGCGGTGGGCACGGATGTTGCCGCCACCACAAGGGAGCTCCCTTCCGAGGACGTGTCTGTGTCGCTGACGTCTCCACGGGTCCCCGTTGTGGAGCCCCCCTCGCCCTCCGTCTCACTGGTTAACTCGGAGTCGGTTGCAGGGCCCTCCGGGGCCATGTGAGATGCAGCTCCCTCGTGCGCCAATGCCACTTCTCCTCCGCCTGATGATGCTAATGCACACATGAACAGGAAAACCAAAAGAAAAGGGGGGGGGAGAAGAAAGGAAGACATGTTGAGTGCATGCATTGGCGGCACCGTTGGCGGAGAGGACAGACACAGAAGCCCCCTGCACTACGCCGCGCACTCAGGGTACACTACTCAATGCTAGTGACTTGGCCTACAAGTCTATGGACGACAAATGCACACATAGGTGAGCCCGGGCCATGGATAGCTGTACTTAGCACCCTACAGAGGTGGGGGGCGGGGGCACAGGGCCATGTCTAACGGAGGGGCCTAGCCTACAGAAACCGCCCTGGCCTAGAGATAGCCACAGCCCTCCTCCCCCACCCAGACGCCTCCACTGTGCGCTAATATAGCGGAATGTGCTGATACTCACCCCCTTGTGTCTGCTATGATGTCCTCACGCGCCCATCCAAATCGGGGTAGGCCACCGCCAGGATCCGGGACATCAGGGGGGTCAATTGACGACTGGCACCCCTCCTACATTGGGAGGCCATCCCCAGCAGAGCCTCGGCGGTCTTTCTGCTCCCGCGGCGGATGTCCTCCCACCTCTTGCGGCAGTGGGTGCCCCGTCTGTTGTGGACCCCCAGGGCCCGGATGTCCTTGGCGATGGCACGCCAAATGTCGATCTTCTGATGGGCGCTGACCTATGTGACATGTACAGGGTTGAAAAATAAATATCATCACTTTTCTGCATGGTCGATGTGCGCGGCCCCCCCTCCCCAACCTTGCCATGTGGCACATGCTCTCATCTGTCGTGCGTTGCACTCCTCATTCGCTCCCCTCCCCACCATCTTACATCCACCCCACTCAACACAGGCATAGCCCATACTACGTGCTCCCAGTGTACTTACCTGTTGGTCTGGAGGACCGTAGAGTAGCGCATACTGGGGGAGGACCCCATCAACAAGTTTATCCAATTCCTCAGATGTGAAGGCAGGGGCCCTTTCCCCAGTCGCAGCAGCCATTGTCTCTTCCAGACCGAGTTCACAGCAGCACTTGCAGTATAGGTCCTCTCCTGTGGATGATCAGGTCTCGAGTGATTAAGCAAGTAAAAAATGGCGGTCACGCCCGCGGCGGTGCGTACCGCGACCACCGGCGCACATCGTCATTGGCTCCTGAGACCCATAGGGTTCAATGTTAACCAATGTTACTTTGCGCCGCGGTCTTCGACCGCCTACCGCCACGGTGTGCCACGCCAGCGCATTGACCTTACATCCCATTGTCACACTTCACAGGTCAGGCAGCCGCCATTTCAAGGGCCCACATGGCTGAATTTCTACGGCGTCACACAGGACTAGGCCTTGCATTGCCACTCATACAAGCCATTCAATGCATAGCGAATCGTGTAATGTGCAAGCTGTGGTTACGTACCTGTGGGTTGATTGACTCTGTGCTCCATGTTGTCCTTCCTAGGCACCGTCTGCTGGGACTTGCGAGGAGATGGAGGAATCCTCCTGTGTACAGACCGCTGGTGGACCTGTCGACAATGGAAGAAAGACATGTCATACTTACATACAGACTTGACCGAGCCACTATACAGGAACTGTGTGCCCAGCTGGAGCCAGACCTGATGTCCCCCATTCGCCAACCCACAGGGATTCCCCCTCTGGTGCAGGTTCTGTCAGTACTCCATTTTTTGGCAAGTGGATCATTCCAAACAACAGTGGCCATATCATCAGGGATGTCTCAGCCTATGTTTTCTAAGGTTTTGTCCAGAGTGCTGTCTGCCCTGATGAAATACATGCGGAGCTACATTGTTTTCCCTGAGGTGGGAGATTTGGCTACAGTGAAGGGTGATTTCTATGCCCTTGGACATTTCCCCAACATCATTGGTGCCATTGATGGGACCCATGTGGCCTTGGTTCCCCCCAGTGGAAGTGAGCAGGTGTACAGGAACAGAAAAAGTTATCATTCTATGAATGTCCAGGTGGTCTGTTTGGCTGACCAGTACATCTCCCATGTAAATGCCAAGTTCCCTGGGTCAGTGCATGACGCGTACATCATGCAAAATAACAGCATCCCTTATGTGATGGAACAGCTACAGAGACACCGTGTGTGGCTAATAGGTGACTTTGGTTACCCCAACCTGTTGTGCTACTGACCCCAGTGAGGAATCCCAGGACAAGGGCAGAGGAACGTTACAATGAGGCCCATGGGCGAACTAGGAGGATTATAGAAAGAACCTTCGGCCTCCTGAAGGCCAGGTTTAGGTGCCTGCATATGACAGGGGGATCCCTAATGTACTCACCAAAGAAGGTGTGCCATATCATCGTGGCCTGCTGTATGCTT
Source organism: Pleurodeles waltl (assembly GCF_031143425.1). Classification (NCBI taxonomy): domain Eukaryota; kingdom Metazoa; phylum Chordata; class Amphibia; order Caudata; family Salamandridae; genus Pleurodeles; species Pleurodeles waltl. Next base: position 505,036,339 of record NC_090439.1, on the reverse strand, counting down.
CACAACCTGGCTTTGCGACGCCAGGTGCCTTTCCTGCAGGAGGATGGTCCAGATTGTGGTGTTGTAGCAGCTGTGGAGCCTGTGGAGAGTGAAGAGGAGGAGGACGACGGGGACGACACAGACAACAGGGACACAGTGATACAACAGTATTTTCAGTAGCACACAGGTACGAATCAACCACGCCATTTTACATTTACTTAAAGTCTCCTGCCTCTCTACTATCTGAGTTCCCCCCCAGTTCCTGTTAACTGAGTTGTGACTTTCCCTTCCGTTTTTAGAGCTGTGGGCCCCACTGCGTGACCTCTGCTTTGTTTGCCCATGGACTACAGCTGTGTGACAGTGGTATGTTGTCATCACAATGTAACTGAACATTTTGGCACCGTTATGTCTAATACATTTGTTCAAAATACAAGCAGACTCCAGATTTTTTTAGTGCAAGAAGTGATTTAATTCAAGTGCTAAATTTAAGGAACATGATTGTAAAACGGGAATGGGTGATGGTGGAGTAATGTCCATGGCAGAGCCCAGTTCTCAGTCGCACAGGTGCATTGTCCATATGCCTGTGGAAGGATGGAGCAGGGGCAGTTCAAGGTTGGACAGGGTGACAATGTGGGACAGTTGGATGACATCAGGGGGTATCGTTTGCTGGCGGGGGTCTTGCAATCCTACTCTGTCTTCTTGTGAGATCTCAGGTTCCGCTTGCGGGGTGGTTCTTCTTCTGCAGGAGGTGGGGTTCTGGTGGCCTGTCGTTGTGTGGGGGCCTCCTGTCCACTAGCGCCGCCGGAGGTGGTAGGCTGTTCCTGGTCCAGGCTAGTGACAGGAGCCCTTTGTGGTGCCACATGGTCCCGCAATGTGGTGACTATCTGGGTTAGGGCCACGACAATGGTCCCCATTGCGGAACTAATGTTCCTCAGTTCCTCTCTGAACCCCATGTACTGTTGCTCCTGCATGACCTGGATCTCCTGGAACCTGGCCAGTACCGTAGCCATTGTCTCCTGGGAGTGGTGGTATGCTCCCATGATGGAGGAGAGGGCCTCTTGGAGAGTCGGTTCCCTGGGCCTGTCCCCCCCCTGTCGCACAGCAGCCCTCCCAGTTCCCCTGTTTCCCTGGGCCTCTGTCCCCTGGACGGTGTGCCCACTACCACTGCCCCCAGGTCCCTGTTGTTGTTGGGGTGGTGGGTCAACCTGGGTGCCCTGTAGTGGTGGACACACCGCTGATTGACGTGTCCTGGAGACAGAGGCATGGGCCCGCTGGGTGGGAGCTGTGCTGGTGTTCCCAGAGGGGGTTAGGTCTGGTGTAGCCTGTGGCTGTCTGTGGGGAACCGACTGTCCCGAGGTCCCCGATGGGCCGGGCTGGTCATCAGGGTCCAGGGAGACAGAGCTGCTGTCATCACTGGGGGCCTCTTCTGGGGGTGGGATGGACATCTCTGGACCCTCCGTGGCGGTGTGGTGGTGTTCGGGTCCTGCAGGGGTATAAGAGTATGGTTATTGCTTCTGTGTGTGGCATTTCGTGTAATGGGTGGGTGGCCGTGTCCCCCAGTGCTGGCATTCCCTTGTGGGGGCTTTTGTGACGGTGGCTTGTGGGGGTGATGGGTGTGTGCAGTGAGCCATTTGCAAGGAGTTGGTGTGATGGGGGTGGGGTGAGGGTGGGGGTATGATTTGGCATGCAGGTGGGGTAGGGGGTATGGAGTAGTGAAGATTTGACTTACCAGAGTCCATTCCTCCGCCTACTCCTGCGAGGCCCTCAGGATGCAGGATGTGCAAGACTTCCTCCTCCCATGCTGTGAATTCTGGGGGAGTAGGTGGGGGTCCGCCGCCAGTCCGCTGTACCGCGATGTTGTGCCTTGATACCATGGAACGCACCTTCCCCCGTAGGTCGTTCCACTGCTTCCTGATGTCGTCCCGATTGCGTGGATGCTGTCCCACAGCGTTGACCCTGTCCACTATTCTGCTCCATCGCTCCATCTTCCTGGCAATGGTGGTGTGCTGCACCTGTGCCCCGAAGAGCTGGGGCTCTACACGAACTATTTCCTTCACCATGACCCTGAGTTCTGCGTCAGGGAACTTGGGGTGTCTTTGGGGTGCCATGGGGTGGTGTGGATGAGGTGAGGGGTGGTGTATGTGTTGTAGAGTGTGGTGAGTGTGGTGGTGTATGGTGTTTTGTGCGTGGAAATTGTGTGGGTGATGTTGTGATTTGCCTCTGTGTGATGGTGTACTCTATGCTGTGCTCTCTCTCTCTGTCCTTCACTCGCAATTGTGGTCGTAGGGGTTTGTGGGTGATATGGGTGTGTGTTTTATAGTTAATTGGGTGTGTGGGAGTGGTGTGTGTATGTGTCTCAGGTGTGTGTATTTTGAATTATCCAATGTGGTAGTGTTTTGTAAAGGTGTGTGTATTTTGAGCGCGGCGGTGTGTACCGCCAATGGAATACCGCGGTTGAAAGACCGCTGCGGGGATTTGTGGGTCGGAATGGCATGGGCGTATTTCTGTTGGCGTGATGGTAGAGGTTTGGTCATCGCCAGTTTCCCGCTGACCTTTGGTGTGGCGGACTTTTGTGGATGTCAGGTTTTTGGCGGTTTGCCAGTTGCGGGTCAGAATGACCGTGGCGGTTTACCGCGGCGGTGTTATGGCGGCCTTCTGGCCGGCGGTAAGCGACTTTTACCGCCGAGGTCAGAATGACCCCCTATATGTCATGAATGGCCCATGCCAACCAACTGTCTACAAAAAAACAGTTTAAACTTGTTCCTATACAGTACACCGTCTGAGATAACACATTAGTTGTCCAACAGTATCCCAAACTTCAAGGATGTTTCATTCCACATACTGAAAGGTTGAGGACTGAACTTAGCGACCTACCAGTAGCTGTCATCATTGAGGATTCACGAGGGTTGACACTATGGGTATCCCCATGAGTCGTAGCACCCAAACAAAATGCTAACTGCAGTGTACTACTGATTATTAACATAGGACAACCCAATAACACCAATGAGAAAAAAGACACCATTAACAACACCATATAGACATGATAAAGCTGCTCAATGGTGCAAAAATATTCTCATAGTTGGATACCAGCAAACTACACCTTTAATTTCATATTCACAAGGATTCCTGATATATCACAACCTTCATCACAGACAAGCCTTTTTCAGTGCAGGAGACTCAGGGCCTGATTTAGATCTTGGCGGTAGCGGTCCTGCCATCACCTTTTCAACTTAAAAACCATCATCCGCTGCAACAGTCCGTCAGACGCATTTAGATGTAGGTGGTCCTAAAGGAAAGCCCACATTCAAACTTCCATCTCCACCAAGAAACGCATTGACGGTGCATAGGGAAAAGTGGCTGGTGGCGGAACCCCAGACACCCTTTCCACCGTGCAGATTTAGATGTGCCTTACCACCATGAAAAAAGTAGCAGTCCAACCTCCATGTTTGACTTGGTGGATTAGAGGGGTGAAAACTCACCTTTTTTCACCATTCCACCCCGTCTGTGACTGGACACGACTAGACAACACCTACTGTCACTGCAGCGACCTACCCAGGGAGAAAACACAACCTCCACCCTTCCCCGGAATCGAAGGTAGGGACACTGCATTGCCATGGTACGTTGGGCGGGCACTGCACAGGAGGTCGGGCCTCTGCAGACATGCACATATTTTGAATTACTGGTGTCACACATGGCTCTGGACACACAGGAACAACATGTATATCGCACCCATACACAACTGTCATGCTGTCATTGTGGTGTCATCATCCATTGCAAAATGAATGCTGGCACCGCAGTGACGGTACACTCACACTGGGTAACAGTGTCCATATGTGCGTATTGCAGGGGGGCCTATAGGGATAGGTTTGTCCTATCTGTTGTGTATGTGAGACTCTACATCTATGTGTGTGTGTGTGTGTGTGTGTGTGTAATGGCTGTTTGACGTAGAGGGAGCTTGAGTGGGTGCTGTGGTTGTGTCTGTATGTGTGTCACTTGCATGTGAGAGCGATGTTGTTGTGTGTGTTCTGTTGCCTAGTGACACATTGAGGTGAGTGTTGTTGTTGTGTGGTGGACGTTGTTGTGATGTATATAGTTCAGGGGCAGCTCCTCCATTAGAGTGGAGGAGCGTAGCCCCACTGGATTGCCCCCAGAGATGAAAAATAAAATGGTAATGAAGTTCGTTCATTTCCATTTTATTTTTCCTTAAGATGTCCCCAACTGAGTGTCAGGATGGGGCAGGGCCTGCTGAGTGGCAGCAGCAGCAGGGAGTGGTGGTGGGCTGGCTGTGCATTGGTATAAAGTGTGCATGTCTCTTTGGCCAGCTGTCTTTTGACGGCCAGCCAGACATGCGCTTTTTAAACCCCTCTAACCCAGCTGTCCAAGACAGCTTGGTTAGAGAAAGCACAGGCCTCCTGTACTCTTGAGAGTGCTGTGAGAGGCCGCTCTCTCCAATTCTGGCACTGCTTTCATGCTGGTTACCAGCATGAAAGAGATGCCAGGATTTGTTAGGGGTATTTGCTGGAGCGTGGGAGCCTGGAGTAGACAGAGCAGAACACGGAGCACAGTGAGGATGTCATGCAGCAAGCAAGGTAAGTGGCTATTTTGTTTTTTATTTACTGTTGCGACTCAACTTGCATGCATACACCCAACCACCACCCATTTCCTGCCCCCCACATAAGTGCTTGTCAGCTGCCAATGATGTAGTTGTGCTTGTGTGTGAGTGCATTTGTTTAGATTATTGTGTAGTTGTGTTGTTTGTTGTGGTTGTGTCGTGTGTGGGTGCAGTGTTAATGATGTGTGTATGTTTTGTCATGGATGTATGTCACTGTGTGTTTTCGTCATATACGGGTTGTATTGTGGTGGAATGGCAATGGGTTATTGTGTGTATGTGGTCTGTTGTGTAGTGTGTAATAAAGGGACACACATATGGCTAAGGGACAGTGTGTGTGTGTGTCACTTACCTATCTTCCATAGCCCCTGCCATTGTATGAAGTCCATTGGGTTCTATCGCCATCTCCCTCTGCCAACAATCTGTCACCATTCAATCCGCTTGTAAAACTGTAACATCTAAATACGGCAGGCAGAAAACAGTTTGACGGTCTTTTCGGGTCCACCGTTGATGCAGCTTGGCGGTAATACCACCAATATCTAAATCAGGCCCTCGGTTTTGATGTATTGTTGGTGGCTGAAATCTTTCAAGAAACCATTTGGAAGGTAATCTGACACATTATCAAAATTCTCAATTACAATGAAGATAGTCTTGTTTTTGGAGCCACATGAGAACCACATAATGACTTGTCTTTCATGCTCTGTAGGAGGCAAACAACACTTAACACTGACATTGGGTGAATTACCCAAAGACCACCGAGACTCCATGGGCTTGTTTCTCAAGCAAAGAAATGTGGCCTGATCCAAAAAAGATCAAAGCTCTGAACAACACTGCAGCCCCCACTGACATCAGTGACATTAGATTCTTTCTTGAAATGGCTGCGTATGTACCTTGCATGATACACTAAGATCTATGTCACAATCAGTACCCAGCACAGAGGACTGACAAAACAAGAAAAAGCATTCAAGTTGGTACCTGACTGTGACTAGACATTCAGGTTAATCAAAAGGAGTCAGTGGAGCTGAAAACATGGTGTACTTTAATCTCAGGGTTCGCAGTAGACGCCAGGCAAGTAGGCCTCTGACCATCCTGGTTCAACATCAGAAAGGAGATGACCAACGTCATATTGTATCATATGCCACCGGAAGGCTGACTGGCATCCAAAGAGCATGCTTGCAACTGGAGGATTATGTTCTTTGGGCATGTGAACACTATTACCTCTTCATCTGTGGGAAAACATTTACAGTTGTGACAGATCATCAAGCATGGATGACAATATTTGGCAATCACAAAGCCAAGATGCAGTCAAGATCGAAAGATAGAGCATACGCCTACAAGAATGCACTTATGTCATCACACACTAGGAAAAGAGCCTAATCCACCAGACTACATTTATCGACACCCACTGATATAAAATCTAAATTGTCCGCTGCCAAAGAATAAATAAACTTCATGACAGACCTGGGGCTACCACCTTTAGTTTATTTAAAATCCATAACTGAAGCAACACTGATGGACCCTAAATTCAGGGAATCAAAAAGAAGAGTAACTGAAGACTGATGGTGGCTCACTGAAAGCTGTGCTCTTGCTCCTGAAATCCTTTGAACCTGTAAGTGATGAACTGGCAGTGGTCACCTATGGTACCCTCCTCAGAGAGAGTAGAATCGTCATCCCGATCTGTCTCAGCCTGCAATGCAGTGATCTAACTCACGAAGGTCACTGGAGGATAATGGGCACCAAAAGTGCTCTGAGGGACTGGGTGTTACTTCCAACACTGTAACAAACAGTGAAGAACAAGCTTTGAGAATGTCATGAATGTCAAAGAACCAGCCAAGAAGACAAACCACTCCTACTTCAGATGTGAAGGCTCTTGACCTGACATTGCTGTTGAGTTTTTTGACCGAGATCAGGGAAGTGCATGACGGTTCTCATGAATGAATACCTGAAATTTGTCAGAGTAAATGGTCACCTAGCAGTTTTTCTACAGTAATACCAGTGCTGTGTGAAATATTTACAGCACGGGATGTTCTAGAAACAGTGAAAACTGAGAATAGACCTCCTTTCAGTGGATATGAATTCACTTCATTTGTGACCCACCGTGATTTTAAGCACGGAAAAAAATGCCATTAAGGCCCCAGGCGAATGTAAAGGTGGAGAAATGTATGTCCAAATTGGAAAAAAAAACATACAACAAATGGAAATAGACAAGACAATAATCCAGCAGGACCTGAACATTGTCCTGGAGCATCTTGGAACACTTCTCACAACACCACAATAGGATGTCCACCAACACTCTGTTGTAGTGTTGAATGACAAAACACCATGCAGAAGACACTGAATAAGAGGGGAGGAAACTGGTCCACCCTGTTGTGATCAATGGTAGAAAGGCAAGATGAAGGGTCATTCTAACTGGAAAATAAATAAAAGACTCAAACAAACATCAATGAAGGACAGTCTGTGTTAGCTAACAAGAACAGAGATGAAATTCACATGCCGGCATTCAAGTCAGCCACGGCAAATAACAACTCAGAAATAAAGCATGATCGTCACTGGTGAGGAAGAGATGAAAATAACCTGAAACATCTCTCATTTCAAAGAAATACCACCACCACATCAATCCTGACAATTGCACACCGAAGGACCCTTACATCTCCATGCTGATGAATAAAGCCATGTCCAGTGAAGACATGGACCATCTGACCAACCTACAATCTTAATGAAAGGCAACAACCACCCCAGCAGCTGACATTCTCCACGAGATCGGTTAGGAACCAGCAGCCTCACCATGTAAATTTAACTAGCCTATGCTTTGACATGAATGCCCGAGACAAATGGAAGTTCAATTGTGGAGGATATGCCATGTTGATGACGGGGGACAGGTGGGAAGCAGAACCCAGAAGCGACTGGATGGACCGCTGGACGCTGGACATTTTTTCCTACTTGACTATGATGACAGGAAGTGGGGGGTCAAGGGAGTGGCAACAGACACTTCAGGACAAAGTAGGAAGCAAGGCACCATGGGGAGCAACTAGCCTCATTGTATTGAGAAGATTGTATATCCATCTAGAGATTACAAAATAAACATAAATAGTTTACCGTACGTCTGACTAGTGCTGTGGTGTACAGCACCAACCTACAGTGTCTTTTCTGGTCCCTGTGTTTATGAAAAACTGCAATGGAAAGCATTGTAGACTTTCACAGGAGGTGAATCTATTGTCAATAACATGTTTGGAAACACTTCTCAAGAGTGACTGGGAGACAGATATTTCGGCAGTGACAAGTGACCTCCACTTTGGGGCCAAAAGTCCAGTGCCCAATTTATACCAAGCAGCAAGGACATAAGTAGAATGTTAGCCAGAGATTCCCTCACTCCAAAATGATTTCTGTCACCTTCTTGGAAAAACCTATATATTTTTGTGGAGACCTCCAAATAGAGTCAAAACTCCATGGCTAGTGTGGTAGAGGACATACATCTCCAAAAACCAAAGAAACATATATTAATGTGACAGATAACTAAAAATAAAGCTCAAACCCGATTGTATGTGTGCTAGAGGCCATAGAGCTGACACCAGTCAACTCTATGTCAGATTCTAAGGACCTGATTCAGAGTTGGTCAGTAACAGATATTTTGCTGATTTGTGCAACATGTGTTAAACAAATCCATTTGATGGTTCCCCAACAATGCAGAATCATATGGCAGAATTACATCTGCCATGGGATTAGTAGGGAGGCAGGAATCTCACTAGAGTCATTGAACAGAGCATTTCCTTCCTACACAAACTGGAGGTTTGTCTGTTACCACCAGCCTTTAAAACAAACCCAAACTATGGCATCCCAGAGCTTTGGGAATTATGCTGTACACAATTGTGGTTAGTGTTTTTGAAAAATAGGTCATATGCCATTTTGAACTAATTTGTTCAAAAAGAAAAATGCCATGCTGACATCAAAGTAGTTCTCAAAATGCAATTTACCAAAAATCAACAAAGTAAAATGTGTGACTAACTGAGACATCAACCAGTCATAGAGATATGCATGCAGCAGGGATATGGGAATGAGTAAGTGTGCCAATCTAACAGACGATGGTTATCCAAACTGTGTGCATTACTGACCCAACGTCTGTAGAGCTTCATGCATGCCATCACCAGTAAGCACACTCTTTGCCATTCCATGCAGGGTCATCAGTCTGGAGACATGGCAGTGCATGTCCAGCACTCTGAAAACACCCTACAAGGTAACTGAAATGTAAACTGTACAAGGGCTATTGTCACCAAACTCCTAGTGTATAACTCTCCACAGCAGTGCAACACAAAATCTAGAAATCTTGGAAATGTCACAATTAAGGTTCCAAAAAAGTGATACTCTTGCCACCTGTAGCTACAGGCTACTGAGACACCAGACCCAACCATCAATCTCAAACATTTTACTCTGAGGCAAAGTAATTGTTTTGACATTGTTAGCGCGTCTGACCTTAATTAGTAAACTCACAAGGGGACGCAAATAGGTCTATGAACCTTTTGACTCACATTTGAGACGTTCCTACCATAACTCCAGTACATGCAGATTAATTATCAATAATCAATCAATAATATCAATAATCAATGATAATCAATGGCATTAATAATTAATGGAGTCAGTAATTGTCACACACCATGACATCTCAGTCATGAATAACCATACCTTTTAGTAAAAGTTAGAATATTTATTTCCTTAAATTAATAATGCTAAAGTCACATAAGATAATCTCAAAATCAAATGATACACAAACAGGAATAACACTGGCTGTCCAAAGCGACGAAAGAAACGCAATCTAATCAAAGCTTGAACTATTACACATTCGAAGGTTACAGTGCAAATTAATAACAAAAACAATTGCGCCAACGATATCACATTCATTTAGATTCAGCAAAGAAATTCATCAAACATTATTCCCTATTGGCAGACCTACATTAGTGAGAATCCTTAACTAACACCAGATTAGCATCGGCATGCTGGGCTTCATGCAAAACAATTTAGTAAACACAAATTTGGAAAACATCTAACTATGGCTCTATGAAAGCAGTGTGATTGGTAACTAGAAAGAAAAAGCAAATAGCATAAGAAACACTTGGGTACAATAATACCTTTCCTCAATTGGATCAGCAAGCTAAAATAATCTTCGTCATCAGGACATCAGTCGGTCAGCAAGGTATCAGGATTCAGCATCAAAGTTCAGAAACGCAAAGTCTTTAAGCATTAAAGTTCAGCACGTCTCTTGTCAAAACGCAAAATGGGCAAGAATGGGCTCGCTTCCCTCGGTGCAATCCTGTTAAGTTAAATTCCCTAAAACTACTTCCCAAGATCTTATTGGTCAAGGGATTGCATATTCACACTTTGTCCAAAAAAAAAAAAATCAAATCTATGAATTCTATCATTACTCCATTCAGATGTTGCTGATTGCCTTCTCCTGCAATGTTCTCAGCATCCGGCTCGTCAGGTAACATTGTTGTTGCAGCTTATACTCCAGTCAGTGTCTCTCCATTGTTCTCCTCCTGAGAAAGTCAGTCTTACACACATTACACATATATTGTTACATTTTAGCAAGAACAGCATCTTCCTGCAGTCGGTTCTCATGAGAAAGACTTTTAGCTTCATGCACATTTAAACAATACAATGGAAAATCACAGTTCAACTCTCTAGGACAACCATTTATTCAACTTTGAGAAATACAGCTTGACATGAGGCCGGGCAATTAGGCCAAGACCTCCGCTAAGTGAAGGCCTACAATTAATAAAGCTAATATATATAATGCACAACCCTTAATATGACATAATACTACATTAATCAAACATATACTCAACATTTCATATTAATAAGTACACTTCGTGAACATTGATGGCCATTCATCGTGATCACATTTTCAAATGTGTGCATTATTTTTCTATGTTATTATAATTTCTACACAAAATCCATTGCTCATAGTACATGAACACTCATTAAAATTTTTATAAAAAAAACCTGCGCTAGCAACATCATCAACACAATAAGAGATAACCAGTCACAGATCACCATACATTCAAACCAACAGACTGAGCTAGTTCCCTGAAGCGTGACAGTTTTCACCCAGGGCACACAGAGCATGCCACAAAGTTCAGGGAAGTGATACAATACAAACAAATATGCGCAGGCACAACAGAGTGGGGTGAGTTCACAAAGGTCTTGAGCTCTTTCTTTAAACCATGAATACAAGCTTCAGGGCCCAAAATCAAGTGCTGCTGGTTTTCACACACATTTTCACTCACATTCCAGAGCGGTCTAGAGACCCCTCTTTACCCTCCAACAACTATACAATGCAAAAAAAAAGTATGGTACAACACAATTTAACTTATATCATGGGGAATGGAAGAGTGCCTTGCAAATCCAAAAGTTGTAACCTTCAAGCACAACTACACGACTGATACAAGCAACCCAAAACGCCTGGGTCTAAATTACAAAATACAGGAGAAAGATGATGTGTGCTTTAACCAATCTGGTCTACTGAATCATGTGTGTGAAATTACACAACTGAGGCTCTTACGCAGGAAGAACCTGTGAAGCATTACATGAGTAAATGAATTACGACCGTCATAGCCTCATAAAACCCGATGACAGCCCAGTCAGTAGATATTGTTTTGGTACCAGCCGTAGCTTTTCATACTTAAAAATAGCAACACTCAGAGGTAACGTTAGGATAGAAAGAGAGAGGAAAACGCAGAAGTATAGGTGCATGATACGCTGAAAGGTTAATTGATAAGGAATCCAAGCTTCATGAGTAACTGTCCTGTTAAACTGTCACCCATCTCGGTCCTGAGAGATGCAGAGGTTATGACATTCTTGCCTGAAACCTACCATGGTTCTCTTTGACGAGCTTGCCCAACATCTAACCTAAAACCTCAGCACCACATCTTTCAGAGACACAGGAATGAAGTGATTGACCTCATCCCAGCCCTAGACCCTCTCCAGGGGCACCAGTACATAATGGAACAGGCGTGCATCCTTTCCAGGTAGCCAGGTCCAGGGCCCCAACACCCAGCCAATCTTCCCTCTTCATCTAAGCCCCACTGGCCTTTAGGAGTACAAGGAATGGATGGCATATGATCAGTGGTACCCCAAACTCAAGTGTCTTGCAGAAGTATTGAGGTGACAAACGACTGACTGTTGCCCTGCTCTTCTGGATGCTAAGGAGTACCAGGGTGACATGTAACCAGCACTGACCTGTCTTACCAGCCTCCAAGAGATCCTGACTGGATGTGTGACTGACTGCACACTAGTTATTTTGAGATTCTGTTGGCACCATCCCAGGGTTCGCTGGACAGGACACTGGCTGCCCAGCCTTCCCTGCCTTCAAGAAACGCTGGTTACATATGGACCTGTTTCCTCCCTAGCTACCTGGCAATAAAGTATCTTGTGTATCACATTAAACCAACATTCCCCTATGAAACCCGCCTTCTACAGGTAAAATAACATAGGTGACTTACATTGTCCAAGGTACGGTAATATTTTAGAGGTACTGGCAAGATATTTTACTGACCAGACCCTTGCCCTAGTTTCTTCCAAATACATCTGCTCTGACCAAGCCATACCAGAGAGACAGCAGCAAGTTTTATGAAACACCCTGCCCGTCCATACTGAACTCAGAGGAGAAATGTGACTGTCCTATCCCTAGGCTGGTTTTGTTTTCAATTTCTGGAGTGCGACCGACTCAAAGGTGAGAACAGCATGTATATGACTCCTCTCCAGGTACCAGATTTTCAGAAGCGAGCACACATGAGCCCCTTGCATCTCTTTAATCCCCCACTTTACTTGACATGCTTCAGTGTTGGAACACATAGCCATCGGGACGGCTTTGAAGAGCAGTGCTGCCTTGTACCTCTTTCCTAGTCACTCCTTTTCCTCAGCAAACTTGAAAATCCAGTAAGCCCACTGCGAGTACTCACACTCCACTGACCATGAAAACTCATAACACTCCACTGACCATGAGAACTCATAGCTTTCTGCAATGAGTAGTTGTGTGTGGTGGGAGTGCTATTGGAGATATGGGACAGCCTTGTTTAGCCATACACTTTTGGAGGAGCTGAATACTGCCCCCATGTAAAACACCATTCAGCCCCCCCCCTTAACTGGGGTCCTTTGCCTCAATCCTGCCTGAATGCACGCAATTGAATTTGAGGTATATGTGCATGTCTAGCCGAGTGCATGGTCCTTGTGTGCGTTGCTTGCAAAATAGTGTTATTAATTGGGGAGTTTTAAGGATGCTCAAATATCTTCTGAGGTAGGGAGCCTTCCCTTCCTCCTTGCCACCTAATATAGTTATTTCAGCGTTTAGGGGTGATGGCCCCCAAAGCCTTTCAAGTAGCTGCAGTGTCTCTGCCAGAGTGTCACCAGCCCCTTCCTCCCTTCCTGTTCAGATCTTAATCTCTGAGCAACCTGGTTTCATGACTTCATGCGCGGTTTCATGCATTGAGCCGGGATCAATTTGAACCAGATTTATGCATGTTTCAATCACGACGTGATCTTGCCTCCTGAGATTAGAGGGGTCCCCCAAATTCAAAGGTACTGGGTCACATGACCAAGACTTACTCTCTAATAGATCATCCCAGGATGGAGCTAAACATGAGAATAGATGAGAAGGACTGCTTCCCCTGGTCAGGGTATTTCTGAATGTTGCCTTTATTTATGACAGGAATAGGCTTTGGCTAAGATTCTGAGTGTAGTGTTAGTGTGAATGGCCTTTGAGGAGACAGTCTTGCCTACCTGTTGAAGAAGGTGCTAAATTGTCTCTTTCAGAGGACTGCCTGCCTGAAAGCAAAGTTTAAAACCCATGTGAGTAAATGTTGAAGGTGATGTCTGACTAGGTAACTCGGACAACAGAAGGTTACAACAGCTACTGTGTAGAAAGTCACCTAGGATTTGCCTTCACCTGCCGCACATTGCCATCAGGCCCTGGAGAAGAATGGTCATCCATTGCAGTTTTTCCTTTGACTGCACCCAAGTCAGCCTGCCTACTGAGTAACCTCAACTTCATTTTCTGGTGGGGATTTGGATAGTTAGCCGAGGAAGTCACCCTGAATCTGGAACCATTGTCTGCAGCTTTCTAGGCCCACAGAATCAACATTTAAGAGCATTTGAATTATTCTTCTCTACTGAAGATGGTACAAATTCCCAAGCTTTGTATTTGCCATTCCTGGTAGACAGAGCTGGTACTATGGACTTGCAGGACCACGTAGCACCACAACTTCCTGATCACCACTGTCAGATTTCTTGTTACAGGTTGTTTAACTTTTTAATGATATCTTCGGTGGGCAATTCCGTATGCTGGCAACTCAACCAGCCATTGCTCATAATGAACTAGCCAAAGGCTAGTGCCCAAGATATTAAAAATAGAAAATTACTTTTGACACCACAGGTACTTGATGTTACGACCTCAAAACAAAACCTACAAACCACTGAAATTCACCAGCTAAGCAATATTCCACAATCCAAAACTCGTGTAACAGTCGTGCACACCATAATTTACAAACCAAAAGGAAGACTCATGACCTCACCTTTGATGTGACTGATGCAATCATAAATATCATAAATTGTCTTACAGATGAGATTGCATATTACATTACCATTAAAACTATGAATAAAATGAGTATGAATGTGGTATTTTTAATTGAGCAGAATGTGTGTTTTTATTTAGGGATGTGGTTTTAAGTGTTGTAACTTAATCTAGATAGTGTAACGTCATAAGCATTGCATTTGGTGTATGAGCTATGGTTTGCATGCTGTTGTGGGAGCTATGCCTGTGGAGTTAACAATAACGGGTAAATTTTAGCTTTTTTTAATTTTTATTTCGTATCAATAACTTCACTTTAATTGTAGTCTTTGAGGTAAATTGGAGAGGTGTTTTTTTAAATACACCCTATGGTGTTGTAACTAATCTTAATTCTACCCTCACTTTAAGTGTAGTTTTATCACTGAATTTCGGGGAGCTTTTTATGAGCTGCGACAAGCCAATCTGAGGGCTTGGACTGGACTGGTGGTCCCAGCTTTGATCCTCATCTAATCAAAGTTAATTATTTTTTTACATTTGGGTCCATGGGTGGTCCTTGAATCTGGGCTTGTCTGACACAATGCACAAAGGGGACTTTTTTTTTTATTATGTCATCTATTCAGAAATCATACAGAGGGCATCAATTTCACCAATCAATTGAAATAGAAATTATTATCAATGTAATTACATGCACAGATGCGTCTATGAAACACTATGGATGCACTATGAGTTTCCTGGCATTTTGCTCCTGCACCATGACATTTCACAGCTTCAGAGCATGTGGTCAAGGATAAAATACCAACCTTTTGCATCACGGGACACCTACTTGAAATGACTTGCTGGCAAAATATGAATTAACTGGAAGGAATCACTGGCACTTGTGTTACACGCATTATCTGTGGATGTGTCACAGTGAAACAATGTGCCTTTTTGACTGCACTTTCTTCTGATGACTCACCTGCTGCCTGCTCGTTATACTTCACTTCAGCACCCTTGTGTGTTTGAATCAAACTATTTTCACTTGCCCTTAATAGATTTATTCACTCCTTCTCCAACCAAGGGCGTTCTGTTCGTGTCAAGGGTAGGAGTCTCACAATGCCTTCTAAAAATTGTATCACACTTAAACGATTGATTTCATGTCCGTGTGTGCTTCTTCGTGATTGCGTTCTGGCTTTACCTAACCTGGCAAACCTGCAACCCTGCACCAAAGGCTGTCAGTTCACCATAATGACACGTGTCCTGGAATTAGCATCTCACGCCCTTTGACATCTTTCCATGGACCTTATTTTGTGCCACCTTTCGCCTTTCAATTGTCATGTATGTGCTGTTGTGGGACATGAGACGGGCAAAATGTGCGGGTTTCATGATGCCTGACTAAGGGGTAGCCAGGCAGTGCAAGTGGAAGGGAACAGATACAAGTCAGGATTTGGGTTTAGCTTTAATTTTTTTCCTGTCGTAAGTTAATTAAAACCATACATGAATTACACTTTTAAAAAAAGCAATAAAAGAAACAGAGAATTGAATGAGTATAGATTACAAATTCTTCAGACCGAGCACAATAAAAGCTGCCAAAACTGGCTTATTGACAAAAGTGCACAGTGTATTTGGTCAGATACTCTTTATACTATAAGCTGCGCAATACGTCTTTAGCAGGCAAAAGTTGGGTAGCCGCCTTGCCGAGCCCAATACATGGCTCTGCCGACCCTAAGAGGCAGACAGTGTTCCTAGAGACAAAGTCAATCCCTTGCAAATGTCTGACATATTAGTCATTGCCGTAGGTAGGCTTAATTGGTTAAATTTGTAATAAAACATGCCACTAGACTTAAAATCTGCGCATTAAACTGAAGTGGAACCCTGCCTAAATGCCCAGCTCAGCTCTAGTAGGAAAAGTGCAGTGCACAAAATGTGGATCTCAGGTAGTTCTAACCAATGCTGAGTGCGAAGGCCACTGTGCGCAAACTAGGCCAGAAGTGCTTTTAACAAAATTGCTTCCCTTCGCTGACTCCTGAGCATTTACTGCCGTATGCGCCATTGGTGTGCCCAAATAACATATGAGTGGGCTAGCGGGGCTCTGTAAGCACAAGCATACAGGAGCAGAGCTTCTGCCTACTTGTTGAGACAAAAAGTCCCCGTTACCTGCTGTAGTGACCAGAAGAGCATCCTTTCGTTCCAAGCCCTTATTGTCATGGTCTTGCATTTCCTGCAGTTTCTTTAAGACCTTGACAGGGTGTTTTACAAAACAGCAGGCCCATTGTATGTCCGTGGGTGAAAAAGAAGACAGAACTGCTTATCGGCAGGTCCGAAGACCTCTTTGTATAAAGAGTGACCACAGCATTGTTTTTCTCTCCTCTACTAGCTTCTTACAAATGTATCTCAGATGGACAAGATCTTCCTTCCCATTCCCGCACAGCCGGCAGACCGTTACCAACAATTTACAATCCTGGGGGGAAGATGTAGGCATGAGGGTAAGATGTCCAGTCAGTATCTCAAGAATTTTCCTTTGAGTAGATTAGAAAAGCCTGAACAGAGTTTAAGGTTGTGGTTCAACTATACGGTAGCCTTGCAGCACCACCCAGCCATGAGTTCTTTTGGCAACTGCTGCCTTGTCCTTTATCAGAGATGCATGCTTGATGGTTTTCTTTACTGCATTTTTAAAGCTGATAAGTGAGGCTGACGTTGTCCAGAGGTCCGGAAATTCAAGTTGTGTTATGGATTCACTGATGTATGCTTGTGCTGGGGAGCCACTTCTGGTTGCCAGTTCCACTCACAGGAGGGAACTTAGGGCCAGATGTACGACCCAGAGTTTTGCTACTCGCAGTTTGCAACTCATTTTCGAGTCGCAAAACCATATATACAACATGTACCTCTGTTTACGATTTCCATTGGGGTAGCAAATGACCTACTTCATTAATATTCATGAGGTAGGTCACAATTTGTGACCCCAATGGGAATCGCTGCACTCACAGGGATGGTGGCCTGCTGGGGACAATAGACCACCATGTCTGACTGCTTTTAAACAAAGCATTTTTTTTTTTTTAAATGCATCCTGTTTTCCTTTAAGGAAAAAGGAATGTATTTCAAAAACAAAAATTAAAAGTTTTCTTTTCATTTTTTCAGAGCAGGCTGTGGTCCGTGGGACTACTGCCTGCTCCGGAAAAATATTTTCGCTACCATTCACAAAGGGGAAGGGATGCCAAGGGGGGCCCTTCCCGTTTGAGAATAGGTTAGCACCAATTGGATAATTGGTGCTAACTGCGATTGTTTTGTGACCGCATTCACGGTCACAAAACATTCATACATCGCACTGCGACTCGCAATTAGGAAGGGAACGCCACTTCCTAATTGCGACTCGCAAACCTATTTTGTGATTCGGTAAATAGAGTACCGAATGGCAAAATAGGGTTTGTACATCCCAAAATGCTTTTTTCTTGCTGCAAAGGGCCTGATTCTGTGAATCAAGCCATCTGCAACAAGAAAAAAGCTGCGTACATCTGACCCTTAGCGTATTAGAAGAGGCATTCTTTATTTTAAACCTGCAGTTGATGTACCCGCCTCTTCTGGCGATAGCCTGACTTTGGAGACCAAACTCCAACCTTATCTGAGCAGGAGAGGAATACTTGGGAAGGCGAGAGATCGTTCTGTAGGCCTTGGTGACCACCCGGGCAAGAGTTAGAGCATCCCTCCCTAGTAGACCCTGACTGCTGTAGGTTAATAGCGGAATCAATTTTACCTGGAATATGCGCAATAGTGGGGCTAAGTCCGGTCCTGACACTTTCTTGTTTTAGACAAGCCAGGGGAATATGTTGGGACCACTAGGTAGCAATTATCATCCTCCATGGCAGTGGCATAGCTATAATGTCCTGAGTCCATTGTGAACAAAGATCCCGAGACGCCCAGGTCTGTGCTTTGGCCAGATAAGACAGTCATTTGAGGTACGGAGGGCCCAGCGCGCCCGGCACAGGCACCACTGCACCTGCTGTACTACTGATCAGCTGATAGATAGCCGGGTCCTTGGCCAATGTCTGCGAAGTACGTCTGGCGTGGTCCTTCGTCAATTTTTTCATTTTTTTCTCATAGGCTTTGCCTGCTGTTGGCAGGGGTGTAGCTTCAGAGAGGATGTTTGGGGCGTTACCTATCCTTCCCCCCAAAAAAGTATTTTTTGATAAATAGTTGGATACAGCTGCTTGCATCTGGGTATTGTGAGATGTCAGTTGGATTTCATCAGGAATTATAAAAAAAATATTCTTTTTTTTTACGAAATCTTTTGCTTTCTCTTTTAGTACTCCTACCAAACAGAATTCATCTCCCTTCCAAATGCCCCACAGGCCCCTCATGCCCCCTGCTAGTCCTACAATTAATTTAAACATTATATGTAAGCCTGATTGATTGTCGGAAAATCTGAGGCTGAAACCACCCACCGTCTTACTGACCAAGCCAGCTACGCCCCTGGCTGTTGGTCGCATCTGAACGAGTTTCACCGTTTCTTGATGACTACTGGGCTCATAACATTAATGGTACCGTTTTTCGAGCAAATGGAAGAGACGGTATATATTCCATATATATGTAATATAATTAAAGTAAGCATGAGAGCCTGATTAACTCGCTGAAAAAAACGCATCCGCTGTAGTAACTTGTTTGGGTCCTGCAGGTCCCGGGTTCATATCTCCTCACCGGGTATAGCGCAGCCTTGAAGTGTCGTAAAAACGATAGAAAGCCCATATATTAAATGTAAACTCCATGCAATCTATATACATTGTTGCCATTATTTTGCTAAATATTCTATTTAAAGTGCTATTTTGGTTATTAGAGTAGGCATCACCACTTCGAGTAAGAATACATTTTTTAACATGCTTGGCAGAAATAACACACTTTTAGATAGCATAAACAGCCACAATGTCTGAAACCACAATGAGTACGCGCCGATCATATTTGATGCCCCCTCGACATGACCTTAATGGACTGCAAGTCGCTCAGTTCTTTCATGTATGTGTTTTTAGGGTAAAATTATGTTTTTTGGGCTCATTCTCCTGCAGTAAACAGAAGGGGCAGACCTTTGTTCACCTGGCACAGTGTAGCCTCGTCCCTGTGCAGGGGGTTTACGTAGGGGTGTTTGTGAGTGTGTTTGGGGTGTGGGCGTGTACGTGTTTGTGTATGTTTGTGCGTGTGCGTATGAGCGTGTCTGAGCGTGCGTGCTGTTCACATTTTAAACTGGAAACCATGCATAATTCCAAAATATTTTTGGATGAATTTAGGGTAGATGTAGACAATGGTGGTGACACAGCTCTGTTAATATTTAATTTGGTGATTGTATTAACATTATACAAGAGGCAATTAACCTTTGGAGGTCTTTTGGAACTAGACTTCGATAATATTAGTTGATTTTTTTATTTGCGAGTTTTGTGCATTCTGTACAAGGGCAAAGAGCGTCAAAAACCTTTGCATAGAGCAGTAGCAACTGTAAAGTGTAGTAGCCGTAAATATGATGCAAAATAAAATGTAGATTTAAGTGGTAAAGATACATTCGAGTATACAAACAGAGAGAGAGATGATAGGAGTTTGATTCGCAGGTCATAAATAAGCGAGGAACTATATAAAGTGTCAGACCACCATTTTGCTTGTTAAACAACAATATCGTTTCCTCAGGGATCTTCATGGAAAAGTTCATTCACACTGAAATAAACAATAAATACCAGCAGCAAGAGCACCGGACAGGTGCCCCAGGCGCAGTACATAGCTTTCCTCAGAGAGGGCGAAGATGAGAGAACATTCGAGAAAACATAATATAGGGACCTGACTCGGTAGCAGAAGAAGGAAGCTAGAGAAAGGAAGGCGAATAATGCTGACCTAAAAGAAAAGTGCACCTCTTGTTAGAAAGAAGGAAAGGAGTGAGTAGCGTGAACGGAGAGTGATGGAGTCCCAAACTTCAGTGCCAAGCCAGAGAATGGTTAATTCAGTGAATGTTTTTGTTGAAAGCAGAAGTGTCAAAAAGTGTGTAGGAGCTGCATACTAGGTGAGGAACTTCTGAAATATTAAGGGTCAGTTTCAAGAAAAGTGGCGCCCCTTAGCGCCCCTCTAACGCCACCATGTGTGGGCCATACCTAAGATAGGGTGCACCATGGCGGTAGTTAGAGAACTAGCGTGAAAAGTTTTGATGCTAGTTCGGAGCCTTGCAAGATTCACGTAATAAATTTGTATGCAAATCCTGCAAAGCCCATTGAGGCCCATTGTAAACAATGGTGTGCCTCCTTTTAATGCCTGCTCTGAGCAGGTGTTAAAAGTGCTGAAAAAAATGACGCAAAGAAATCTCTCAGATTTCTTTGCACCATTTTTTTGCCCCCCACCCCCACTAACGGGGGAAAGACCCCTTTGCATACATTATGCCTGGTGCAGGCATAATGTAGTGCAAAGGTTTACAAAGTGACACAATGCATGCATTGCACCGCTTTGTAAATTTGCCACGTCAATTTTGGCCTTGTTGGGCCACCTTAGTGTAAAAAAAAAAATGACGCTAATGTGGCACAAGGAGGCGCTAGGGGCTCTTAAATCTGCCCCTAAGTTTCTTGGCTAGGTAATGAGAGGGAACGGACTGCAAGGAATTCTATACTAAACAACCTAATTTGAAAATAGAATTTACTATCTGAGACAGCTAGACCTGCAGCAGGAAGGGTCGCCATCAAGGGTGTCAGGTGAATGTTGGAAATTACTGAAAGAATGGAGTCTGGAAATCAACTTTGATTGGACAATTTTCTGGAGGTCTTCCAGAATCAAGAGATTATCCCAGAGATAAAAAGTCTGAGCTGATCGCTGAATTCCTTAGCCATGTTGATGATGGTTTTGTATATGTTTATGCAGCTTTCTAAAACAAAAGCAAGAGATTTTGACAAAAACTATTTAATGGTAGGTGAGGCTCTGATTTGCAAAATCAAGGCCTTTCTGACCGCAAAATCACTTTTATATTCACCTAACCCAATTTGTGTTTCAATAAGATGATTCTGAATCTTACTGAATTGCTAATGGGTTTGGAAATAATTAACAATTCAATATTTGGGAGGGCATGTGAAAGGCATCCTTTCCAGATACCAGAACTTTAAGGTAAGTAGTCATGTTTTGAGACTGAAGTTCAGTCACAAAACATTAATATATTACCACTTCCTGAAAGGAGGTAGTAAGCCATTGCCAAATCGGAAGGGGTGGTCAAGGGACTTCTTTCCCCTTGTGAATGTTCACAAAAAACGTTTTTGTATGACCAGGCTGTGGTCGGTGAGACCACTGCCTGCTTATGAAAAATGTTTGTATGGTTTTGATTTTTTAAACAGATCCTGTTTTCATTTAAGGAAAATGACCTGCATTTAAAAAGAAAAAGATTACTTTATTTAAAAGCAGTCACAGAAATGGTGGTCTGCTGACTCTAACAGGCCATAACGTATGTCATTGCAGCCAGTCATAAAACATGAACATAAAACATTTTGGGTAAAATTGTTTACGTCCCTGCTACACTAGCTCTATCAAACAATGCAGGTAAGCTCCATTGTGACTATTTATTTCAAGGGCCAGCTCAGGTCACATACTTGCCCTACTATTTAATTCAAAGCATTCAGGACTGACAGTGAGTCCCCAACCCTAACATACTGGCCCTATTATAATGTGCTTTTCACTTTTAGGGTCCCATTACAAATAAAATCTTTATTCAGACTCAGCCACTAATAGAACTTACCAGTAAAATCAGGATTAAGAGTTGCGTGGAAACACCACATCCCATTCTTTTCTCCCACTGACATTTGTACAGGGAGATAGTGGCCAAAATAGAAACAGTATGAGAATTGGTGTAGGAGCACCAATTTCTGCAGAAATGTGTCTCAATTCTTATGAGAAATCTCATACGTGCCCGTCACTCCTACAACCTTTAAGTACGAATACTCATAGTATCAGCGCTTCTGGGTGCCCAAATATTTATGTATTGCTGTTTTACCCTCAATCAATGTTTTTCTGTTTTCTAAATCAACTAGTCACAGTTTTAGTAAAGGTGAGATGTATCCCTTGCAACTGGGATTTGCGCACACAGGAATCCTGCCTCCAATAGGAGGTTGAGGAAATAAATGTGTCTAGTTAGTTGTGAGGTTACCCCTTAAGGGACAGCATATTTTACATATCTAATTGATATAATTAATAAAAACCGGTCTCTTTTAAAGATTTTTGTAAATTGTTTGTGAATCCTTGATATTACTGCAGTTTTGGTACACCTTTCTAGATTCCTCAATATCAGGTGAGGTTTTATGGCAAAAAGTCTATAAACAATATCAACAGAGGCCTTAGGTTTGGGGAGAATGTGAAGTAGTGGCAGTGCTTGTTGCGGGCAAAATCAGAGCCATGTTTGGTATAAAGATGGTGCACATTAGAGACAATTGTTGTGACGTGCTTATTCTTAAAATGTTCTCTTGTTAACTATAGGGGTGATTTGATCCCGAGGTTTCCTGCACTGTGGAGAAGATCTATCACTTCTGAGGCACACGTATTGACACACCTTGTGGATTACAATGCTGAAAACACCCCTCCTACAAGAAGGGGGTTACCAGAGGCTAAAGACAAAAAAAAGGATAGGTCATAGGCTTAGAAGTATGACTACATTTTGAAGCAACCATCAACATAAACATATTGGTATTTGAGAGCTGTCGTACACATAGAAAAAAAGAACTGCATTAACAGCCTCCCCCATAGATATTGCTGAAGAGTTACAAACGACCAATTTGATGTCTTTAATTGGCTGTAAACTTAGTTCCGTTTCAGCCGACTTTGCCTCAAGTAGTTTAAACATTCTGGTGTTTGTGACCACACTTGCTGTAAAACTCCAAGTATGCGTTTCCTATCCTTAAATAAATTAATATACATGTGATGTAGCCATCAAAATCAGGTACCACTGGTTGAAGAATACTCCCCCCCATCCATCCTATTTTCAACACTGAGTGAAATATTAATAATGTTTGGTTTAAAAAAAGTTCACCTTTTTAAGACATTATTATATAAAGAATAATTTCCAAATGGTAAAAAGCGTAGTGAAAGACGAAAATGCTTTCTTTGATGTATGAGGTCTTTTCTCCATTGCACAGTATTTATCTGAAGAATGGATTTTCTGCAGCACCTATTCACTTTGTAGCAACCATTTGAGGAAATCACTTCAGCTTTGTTCATTGTTGAGCCTCAATGTTTTCGGAGTCTCTTGCTTCATGTGTTTTTTTTTCCTCAGTCCACGTATTGTTTGTAACGGATTAGATTCTTTCACCAAAGCATTAGTTCCTGGCAAACGTAATGCAAACGGAACCATCCTTGCAGTCTTCTTCTGATCATTCCATTCAGTGAGACCTTCTGCTGTGTATTTTCATACACAGGCGATTTAGTAAAAAAATTCAATTTCATCCATTTCAAATTTGTTTGATACTGATTTTACAAACAGCCCCAAAGTTATCCCAGTAAGGAACAGTATCAAGATGGATCCAGGAAAAAGTGTTTCAGTCAGAAAAATATACCTCCACTCATACAAGTAATCAATACTTCTGTCGTAGAAATCACACACAGAGTTACAAATCTGCGTTTTTGATGAGAGTCCTTGTTCCTTGAGGGACTTATGAAGCTCCTCCACCCTAGGACCCAGGAAGCAGACATCTCTCCTTTCTTTCAATGTCTATTGTCTATCAATTGTGAGATGTTTCTTGCAATATCTATGGCATTTGCATGCTGCTTTTCCATTTTCTTTATTATGTCACTAAAAAGAGAGAGTTGGTTGCACAAAAACAAATCCAGATTTCAGCAAGAGAGTTTTTAAAAAACCATGACAATTACTGTTGGGGGACTTTCTTTTTTTTAAAGATATCTTTATTGCATTTTTTTGTTTTTAAACATATATTCTCAATCTCAAATAGTCTTGTCAATGTTTCCTATTTCGCTGGTAGCACAAGATAAACAATCAACAACATTCTCTCGCTATTAATCAAAGTGTGTCATTTATGCCTCATCTTGTGTTCTCTTCGTGGTGATCCAGGGTGTGGGGAGAGACATATTTTCATTTGTGGCTTCATAATAGCTTGCAATACAACTTAAACTACAACTTGAACTAAACATCTCTGGGTACCCCCCCCCCCCATAAGCGTCCACATGTTTGAGTAAGGGCATGTTATTAGTTTTTATGGTGCATTTACTCATATTCTTCTTCCGGAAGGGTCAAGGGCATTCTCTCCTCAACATTCAGTGTTAGCCACTCTCCTTTTAAGATATTATTTATCTGTAGTGTGTTGGGGAGTACTGTCCGTTCACTCCTGTTGGGCCTTGGTCTATTGCCCCCTTCGTACTTCTTGGTCCGCAATTATCCCATCTATATTCCACCCTGCACTCTCTACAATTGTGCTGTCCCATTCCCCTCTCGGTCTCAGTTTTGATGAGGTTTCCCACCCATTCAACATCTCCTGCCATAGCTCGGCCATAGGTTGGCATCTAGTGCCCTGTGCATCCTCTGGGCACAGGATCTGTCCCTCTGCTCCGGCCCACACTGTGACCTCCTTTGCCCATGTTTTTCCTGTGATCCCAGCACTAGATTTCCATGTCATCACGATTTTACGCTTAACCAGGGCCAGGGCCAAGTCCAGGAACCTTGTACCCACTTTGACCTTGGTGGGTCTGGGGAAGTTCCCCAGCAAACATTCTACCATGGTCCGCGGGCGTGCCCACCCAATTCGATCCCCAACGCGCTGTAGTGTTGCCACCCAGAACCCTTGAATAAATGGGCACTCCCACACCATGTGTTTGAAATCGGCATCTGGTGTGTGACATTTTGGGCAGTGTCTAGTGTCCATTCCGTAAATCACCTGAAGTCTGTGTGAGGTGAGATATGTCATGTGGAAATAGTTAAACAATATGTATCTTAATCTAGTGTTCCACGACATATATCGGGGGTACGCAAGGATTTTGTCCCAGTCCAAGTCTAGTATATCATGCCCCAGCATCCCTTCCCATCTGGCTTTGAGTGCAGTCATAGGCAATCATTTCATGTCCGTTAGCACCTTATATAAGTCACTTGTCTCTTGGAGGTGCCTAGAGTTGGCAGCGTGTGCAGAACCTGGTGTTGCGGGGGTTTCTCGCACCCTGTTCCCCATAGGTCTCGGAAAGCGTTCACTAGTGCCTCATAGAGCAAACATTGGCCAGGTGGGGGTTTTAATTTATCAGTCAGGTTGGCCCAGGGTATTAGCGTCCCCATTTCAAAGCAGTCTCCTGTCATTGTCACCCCTGCTTCCGTCCATACCTTTAATTTGTTTTCAGTAAAGTAACACACTGGTTTTCCATGTGGTAGCCCCACCAGTGGCAATGCTCGAGGGTACAGCGGGATTCCCTCGCTCGTCTCGTACCCCCACGCCATCCGTGTATGCCCGCCTGCATCAACACTCCTGGCCGATGCAGCCGGGTCTCATGATGTAGTAATTTAGCAATTAGTTTGTTATGGTTAGGTGCTAACTCCAACTGACTCGGGCTCCATTCCTCGGTCTCAGCCATCCATCTAGTCAACCATTGTAGTTGAGCCACCTGGTAGTACAATTCAAAGTCTGATACTCTCAGTCCCCCCAATTCAGCTGGCCTTTGCAAGATATGCAGTGAGACTCTGTGCCTATCTCCATTCCAGATCAGGTCTCTGAGCAGGCTATTTAGCTGTTTGAACCACACCAGAGGTAGTTTCACTGTGGTATTTGCAAAATAATATAGCAGCTGGGACAGCATCACCATTTTGGAGAGTGCCACCCTAGCAATCAGTGCCAGGGTCAAGGTTTTCCAGAATGCCATGGTCGCACATAGCGAGCGCAGCACCCTGTCTAGGTTCCTTTCTTTCATGTCTTCCATTTGATGGTATACATGAAGACCTAAATACTTAAAGGTCGCTGGTGCCCACTGTAGTTCCACCAGGTTGTCACATGGGGCAGGCAAGTCTTGTTGACACAGAAACAGATAGGTCTTGGTTTTATTAACCATAAGGCCTGATATTACTCTGAAAGCCTCCAGGCGTTACATCACTCGCACCACCCCTGCTCCACCATTGGATAGATATAGCAAAATATCATCCGCATATAGGTATATGATGTGTTTTATGCCCTCCATTTAAATGCCCTCCCCCTTCCCGTGCTGACGTAAATGTTCTGCTAGTGGTTCTATCAGTAGGGCAAATAGAAGTGGTGATAACGGACAACCCTTTCTGGTGCCCCTGTAGATGTTATACTCTTCTGAGATGGTAGTGCCCGTCTTAACGTTCGCTGTTGGTTTCTCGTACAGTAGGGCAACCCACCTTATCCAGTCCTCCCCCATTTCCATCTTACTCATGACTCCCATCAGGTAATCCCACCGTATGGAGTCAAGAGCCTTCTCTAAATCTACCGACAAGAGGTGCACTGCTGGTTGGGTCAGGACCTCGGGGTGGTAAAGTATATGATAAAGTCTACTGAGATTAACTGATGTGCTTCGTTGTGGGATGAAACCACGAGTGCCTGCATGTGTGGAAGCAGTCTGGTTGCCAGGATCTTACTTAAGATTTTAAAGTCCATACTGAGCATAAATAATGGACGAAATGCTGTAACTGGTGCCCCAACTGTCGTCGTCTTAGGCAAAGGCACTACCGTAGCACAAGTGGAGGCAGGTAGGGACCCGAGTTGTAGCGACTCTGCGTAAAGGAGTTCCAGGTTAAGCACCAACAGGATGGCATATATGACGTAAAACTCCGCTGGGAGTCCGTCATTGCCCGGCGTCTTACCTTTCACCATGTCTTTTATTGGCAGTGTTATCTCATGCAATGTAATCAGTACCCCTATCTTACCCTTCGCATCCAGGTCTAGAGTCCAGAGAGGGAGCCCATTCAAAAAGTTCTACATGTCAGGGCCTAAAGGGGTTAGGGACACCCTATACAATTTCTCATAATATTTCTGAATTCCCTATTGATGTCGTGTGGTAGACTTGTGTTCCTGTCCGCGTTGTTAGGTATGTAATTGGTGAGCCTCTGGATTCAGGCCTGATCAGCCATTCCAGCATTCTTCCAGATTTACCCTCCTCTGCACGGATTCTGCTCATGTATGTTTTATGATCATGACTTCTCTGTTTTTCATTACCTCCCCATGGTGTTTCCTAGCATCTAGTAACTGTTGTCAAGTTACTAAGCTGTAGGGTTTGCGGTCATAGAGGTTTCCAATGTGTGAATTGTTGCTTCCAATGTGTGAGCTCCCTAGTGATGGCCACAGAGTGTCCCAAGCAGTAGCCTCATACCACCACCTTGAACGCTTCCCACTCCACTAAGGGAGATGTAGCTGTGCCCTGATTAGTGATGAAGTAATCAGCTATAGTCGCACGTAGCACATCCCTATGCGCTGGGTCATCTAGCACCTTCGGCTGCATCGCCACGTGGGAATCACCGGTCTCTCATCAGATACAGGAAACCTCTGTAATATGTGGCTGTGGTCAGACAGTGTGTGTCGGAGGTATTCCGTAAAGGGTATACTTCAGATCAGTTGATTTGTGCAGAGGAAGTCATCTAGTGTTGTATGTAGTGAGTGTAGATGTGATTAAAAGGAGTAGTCCGATCCTCGCCATGCTGGACCCTCCAGACATCAACTAAGCCCCATCTATGTTGCCATTCTGTAAAGCTGGTGGCTAAATTATGTGCAGGAGCACCTGGCAGGGAGGGATGGTTGTAGTCTCCCCCAACACCAAAGCGCTGCTCGCCAGTTTTCCCAATGGTGTGGACAGCGACTGCAAGAAGGCCAGTTTGTCAAGATTAGGCATATATATACTTCCTAGCGTGATTTCCTTGCTCATAAGCCTACCCGTTACTAAGACATATCGACCTTCATTGTCTATCAGGGATTGCAAGGGTTCAAATGCAGTACCTCCCTTTATCCATAGCAGGGTCCTTCATGCATAAGTCGAGTAGGATGTTGCAAATAATTGTCCATGCCACCTTAGACGGAGTCTGTCTATTTCTCTCCCTGGTAGGTGAGTTTCTTGTAGCATGGCTATTTGTACCTCTCTGTGCTTCAGATAGCGGTGGACGGAATATCACTTAGACATTGACCCCATTCCACGCACATTCCAGAATATGCACGTCAGTGTGTATCATGCCCTTGCCATATATAGATTATGTATGTTATGTATCTATACCCCCTCTGCTGCCTGCGCTTGCGCCCTACTGACCATTTAGTTAAACTGTTTACCCCAGAGATGTCCAAACAAAACCATCCCCAACACAAAACCCCCCACCGCAAAGCAACGGGCGACCGTCCAAACCTGTGAACTTCAAAAACCAAACACATCTAGTCCAGTTCACCCAGCTTTGCTGGTGATTAAAAGGAGGGGCTGTCTAGGGTACCACTATGGGCCACTCCAGCCAGCCTACTACTCCATCCCAGGGGGCCTCACCCAGGCCATAGCTTTGGAGACACTCTTCTTTCTGAAATTATATTATATGTCTGGAGCTGTCTAGTGTTCCTGGAGGTGCTAGTTCCTGGGAGGTATCTTGCTTGTCCTCAGCCTTCTTATTCCTGTTTTCCTGATCTTTCCTCCTGTCCCCCCTGCTCATGTCCTGAGGCACCAACTTCTCTGGTTCCCAGTGAAAAGCGTCTTTTGATCGCCCGTCCGGTCAGATCAAATCTTCCACTGACTGAGGTGTCACTCCGGGCAACACCTCATGTGTTGGCATGCAGCCCCCCCGACTTCGAGTCCATTTACTGCTTATTCGATTGTGGCTCCGGTTCAGAATCAGTATGTGGTTTATTCAGGATATCTGCTGCTGCCCGTATTGCTGCTGCTCTGTCTCTGTCCGTCTTCACTTTTCTCTGTCGGCGTTTGTTTGCTCCGTGTTCTCCTTGGTCTTTTCCTCAAACTCTGTGGGTATCCGTTACATTGCTCTCTTGTGGCAGCAGTGTTCCCAGCCGTTCTGTATGAGTTGAGACAGTCCCACGCCGCCGCTGGCTCTTCATAGAAATGGGTCTTATCGTTAAGTATTATCCTCAATTTGGCAGGGAACATCAATAAGTATTTGATCCCTTCCTCATTTAGTGCTTCTGAAGTACACCATTTGTCCAGGTATGCCACCATGTAATTTTGTTCTGTGCCCTCCGGCAGGCCAACCACTCTTATATTATTCCTTCGGTTACGTCCATCTGCGTCTTCTGCCCTCCATTCCAGTCTCTGCAATCTTTCGTCTAGTTCTCCCATTCGTTTTCTGACGGTTCAATGTGGTGGTTGCATGACCTCGACCCTTGCCCACTTGCATCATCCTTTCCGCCAGTTTCCTATGTTCGGCCCGCAGCAGCCCCAGCCCCGCAGACACCACTCCGATATCTTGCTGCAACGCTGTTTTAGTATCTCCAATTGCCTCCAGGATTCGGTCAAGTTGTACTTGTATCGTGGGGGCCAAAGATTCCCTCTGCACGGAGCCTCCATCTGTTGGTCCCCTTGTTTGCCTCTGGGATTCCCCATGGCCAGGCCAGGGGACTCTAGGCCTGCTTGTGTACTTGGTGCCTAGACTGTCCTATTGGGTGGGCTCAGCTCAGGCATCGGGCCCCCTGCTTCACTTTGGCTGGGCCCAAATTGCTGCAGCCAAGGGTGGGCGTTTCTCGGGGGTGAGGGCTCCTGTTCCAGGAGCTTCCGTTCTTACGGTTGTGCCACGGCCTCCGCCCTCTGTCAGAGCTTTCTGATGTTCAAACCTGGTCACCTATTGGCCTCTGGTTTGTGGGCCCTCAACGGCTGTACTTGCACTCAGACACCCTGGAGTCGGTTCTCACCTTCTCTGTCTCCTTCTCTGTACTTGGCGGCACACTTTGACACTACAACCCTCTCTGTGCCCCACCTGGCCTTCAGGGTCTCTCAGCTTTCACCTTTGGCCCACCCTCCTCCTCAGGTCTCTTGACTCGTGGGTCTGCTCGGGTCACTGCTGGGCCCCAGGCCACTCACAGTCCAGGATGTCTTTCGGGGGCCCATGCGTGGCTCACGTCGGTGGCGGATCCGCTGCTTCTCCTCGCTGCCCACCCCTCCAGTTGCTGGACTACTTGCCTTTGCACTCCCGGTAGGGGCCCGTGCATTACCTGCACCTCTGATACTCGCAGATCCCCCAGCTCACCTAATGTCTCTCCGGGGCCCAGCCACGGCCTGATTCTGCCTGTGCCCCGGTGCCACTCACCCGGGTTTCACCACGGCCTTCATTTCTCTTTTTCCATTGTTATCACTCGGCGCACTGCCACCCAGGCCGCACCAACATCACGGTCCTCCCTCTGCGCGCACTCCCTTCGGATCCCCTCAAAGCTTGACCATCCAACCTCTCCGACACAGGAGTGTGTTATCCAGCCAGGATGGATGCCGATTGGCCCCTGGGGCAGTGTTTTGGCAGGATGCTTATAAGGCCGAAGCAGAGCACTGTGATTATGCATCTGCCATCTTCAGCTGTCAGGCCACTCCCCGTTGGGGGACTTTCTTGGGACAAAAATAAGAATGTAGGGCTGGGAACAGTTTTATTACCCTGTCAACCCAAGGAGGTAGAGAACGCCAGTGAGTGATGCTTAGTATTTATGATTCACTGATAATCTACAACAACAAACTCACAAAATGATTTTAGTTGTTCAGTTTATACAGTGTAGATGTGGAAGTATTTGTAAATTTTTAACACAAAAGATTCTGTGTCCATAGTCAGACCATCAGCTACAGTATTCACTGCATTATGGACAATGTGTTCAGCATACCCTATTCCAAGTGCTTTGCTAACAGGACCAGGTTCCTTAAGCTTGTAGAATACATATTTCATTCCTGCTCTAATCTTTCCCTTAAAGTTTGTGTTAGTATTATCTCCCAAAAATCTGACTACTTCTTCAAACAGGTTGCACTTCTCAAAACATAAGTTTCAAGTGTAGCGTTTGATAAATGTGCGCAGTCTACCTTTGACAGCGGCCCGGTGACTGATCTCCACCTCTATTGCTGGGCCTCGCAGCTTGTGGCCCTGAACGATTGGCTTTTTGGAAGTCAAGCAGACCCAGCACACCTGGTGGAAATATTACTTATGTCATGCGATGTGATTATGGACCATCTGTACTGGTTGCCAATCCCCTGCTCTCTCCCACATTTGACAAAGGTGATTTTCACAGTGTGGTATGTGGCAACAAAGTGGACTGGGTGGAAAGGTAGGGTTGTACACTAGATCCCCCTGTGGAAGAGTACATGCTCTGGTCAAGTGCCTGGCTTGGAGGCGTTTGGGACATGGGACCTGATTGGAATTTCACGTCTGGGTGACATGGTTCGCACATGCGGACCTTCGCAGACTTGCAGGCTGACTTCCAAATATAACACACCCAGTTTTTCAGATTCCTGCAGCTCCATAAAGCCCTGTCAGTCCATCGGTCCTCTTTCAAAGGGGTGCCCGAATTTAGTTCCATGGAGGATAAGGTTTTTCATGACTCCTTTGGGGCAGGGAGCGGTATCCCAAATTTACTGCTACCTGGTCACTAACTCTCCAGACTTACCTGCTAACCTCCGCACCCAGTGGGAATCCTAGGTTGATACTCTGGAAGATGGGGAAAGGAGGGAGGCACTCATGGCTCCAAGAAAGTTGGCGATTCCCTCTTGGCTTCAGATGATTCAGGTAACTGTCCTGCACACTCTATATCTGACGCTGCTGAGGTTGTGGAGGGGGGGGCAAGTTTCCATCTTCCTTGTGTCAGAGACGTGAAGATGACGTAGTCTGGTCGTGCTTTATCATACACAGATATTTGTCCAGACATCTAAGGGTCTTGTCTGAGGTGTTCCCAAGGCCCATTGATTGTTCACCATAAATTGGCCTCATGGGACTTTTGGAGGACCTGGGTGGAAGGCACTCTAAGAGACATCTTGTGAGGATGGGCTTGCTACTTGGTAAAAGGGATATAGCCCGGAAATGCAATTCAGCTGCTGCTCCAGACATGCTGGCCTGGCAGAGGGCTATGGACTGGTTTTACAAAATGGAGGAGCCAGTGTATGAGGCACAGGCTACCACATAAGCATAGTAAGATATTGGATCCTTGGTGGGACTACTTTGGGCTCCTGGGACTGCAATGTTTATCCTTATAAGGACCCATGGCCTGGGAGGTGAGGCCAACTGTGTTGCATTGCCTGTCTTGTTACTTGTGTTTGTTGCATGTCTCACAAATCGAAGAAAAACATTTCATATAAAAAAAATAATGCTAATGTTTCACCAATAATGGGGGTAAATTCTAAAATTGACAATTTAATACCCTTGAAGTACTTGAAACACTGAATGACAAATGGTATTAATTTAACTTATTTCCTGTTAGAAGCATCAATAGACACAGATATACAAGCAGTGTTATTGCAGTCACAATTTAGGTTATGTATTGCAAGAGGAGCCAGTACATTCATAATCAAGGCTTCTGTCTCAGTGCGAGAACAGCAGAAGTTTTCATAATACATTTTCTGAATCAATGTTGATGAGATAATACACTAATGTCTCATCAGCAGCACCCCTACTAAATTCAGCTTGTTCAGGGCTGCCATCCGCAAACAACGTTGGTAATGTTGCAGTTTCAGCTTGCAGATTTGAATCACAGCTGATGTTTTTCTGTCTGAGTTTGCTTCCTTCAATCAATCAATCAATCAATCAATTTGTAAAGCACGCTATATAACCGTGAGGGTTTCGAGGCCTTGGGGGTGGAGGGGGTGGGGGGGGTGCTGCTACTGCTCGAAGAGCCAAGTCTTGAGTAGTTTTCTGAAGGAAAGAAGGTCCTGGGTCTGTCGTAGATCCGGCGGGAGGGTGTTCCAGGTCTTGGCGGCGAGGTACGAGAATGATCTGCTGCCGGAAGATTTGCATTGGATGCGGGGGACGGAGGCGAGGGCGAGGTTAGCGGAGCGGAGATGCCGGGTTGGGGTGTAGAAGCTGAGTCTGTTGTTCAGGTATGATGGTCCGGTGTTGTGGAGTGCCTTGTGTGCGTGGGTGAGGAGCTTGAAGGTGATCCTCTTGTTGACGGGGAGCCAGTGAAGGTCTCTTAGGTGGGGGGTGATATGGCAGTGGCGAGGGATGTTGAGGATGAGTCGGTGCGGAGGCGTTGGAGGAGTTTGGATGAGATACCGGTGTAGAGGGCGTTGCCGTAGTCAAGTCTGCTGCTGACGAGGGCCTGGGTTACTGTTTTTCTTGTTTCTGTTGGGATCCATTTGTAAATTCTGCGAAGCATGCAGAGGGTGTTGTAGCAGGAGGAGGAGATGGCGCTGACCTGCTTTGACATGGAGAGTGAGGAGTCGAGGGTGAAGCCGAGGTTTCGTGCGCTGTCGGTGGGTGTCGGTGGGGGACCCAGCGTGGACGGCCACCATGAATTGTCCCAGGCGGAGGGGGTGCGCCCAAGGATGAGGACCTCTGTTTTGTCCGAGTTCAGTTTTGGCTGTCTGTCTCTCATCCAGTCGGCGATGGCTTTTAGTCCCTCGTGGAGGTTGGTTTTGGCGGTGTGCGGGTCCTTGGTGAGGGAGAGGATGAGTTGGGTGTCATCGGCGTAGGAGATGATGTTGAGGTTGTGCTGACGGGCCACTTGTGCGAGGGGGGCCATGTAGATGTTGAACAGCGTCGGGCTGAGGGATGAGCCCTGGGGTACGCCGCAGATGATGTTGAAGGCTTTGGATTGTTATGGGGGGAGGCGGACTCTTTGGGTTCTGCCGGCGAGGAAGGATGCGGTCCATTCGAGGGCCTGGTCCTGGATTCCTGCTGTGTGGAGGCGGGATTTTAGGGTGTGGTGACATACGGTGTCAAAGGTGGCTGATGGGTCTAGGAGGATGAGGGCTGAAGTATCTCCATTGTTGAGGTGGCTTCTGATGTCGTCTGTGGCGGCGAGGAGGGCGGTTTCTGTGCTGTGGTTGCGTCTGAAGCCGGACTGGGAGGGGTCGAGGATGTTGTTGTCTTCGAGGTACCGAGTGAGCTGAGTGTTGACGATTTTCTCTATGACCTTCGCCGGGAACGGGAGCAGAGAGATGGGCCGGAAGTTTTTCAGGTCCTTGGGGTCCGCCTTTGGTTTCTTGAGAAGGGCGGTGATTTCGGCATGTTTCCAGCTGTCCGGGAATCCTGCAATTTCGAAGGAGATGTTGATGGCTTTCCGTAGGTGTGGTGCAATGGCCGTGTCTTCTTTGTTGAAGATGTGGTGTGGGCAGGGGTCTGATGGTGATCCGGAGTGGATGAAGTTCATGGTCTTGTGGGTTTCGTCGTCGCTGATGTTGGTCCAGGAGGTCAGTCGGCTGGAGCGGGTGGAGTTCGTGGTGGGTGGGGTAGGAGCGTCTGGAGTGTGAGGGGAGTTGCAGCTGTCGTGGATGTCCATGGTTTTTTGGTGGAAGGCGGTTGCTAGGGCGTCGCATAGTTCTTGGGAGGGGGTGATGTCGTTGACGGTGGCGTTTGGGTTGGAGAGTTCTTTTACAATGCTGAAAAGTTCTTTGCAGTCGTGGGCGTTGTTTTCTAGGCGGGTTTTGAAGGAGGATCTTTTTACTAGCCTGATGAGTTGGTGGTGTTTGCGTGTGGCATCCTTGAGTGCCGTGTGGTTGTCTGGAGTGCGTTCGAGTAGCCATATTTGCTTGAGTTTTCGGGAGTGCCGTTTGGAGGCTTGGAGGTCGTCGGTGAACCAGGTGGCTTTTTTGTTGATGTGGTTGTTGGAGGGTTTTCTGAGTGGAGCAAGGCGGTCGGCGCAGTCGGTGATCCATAGCTTGAGGTTGTGTGCCGCGATGTCAGGGTCGGTGGGGTTGACGGGCGGTTTCTGGGCTAGGGCATTGGTCAGTTGAAGTTCAGTGATTTTTGCCCCATCAGCGGCATGGTGGTTGTTCGGTGAGGTGGTGATCTGTCTGTTTCTTGAAGGTGAAGTGGATGCAGTGGTGGTCGGTCAAGTAGAGTTCGGTGGTATGGTTGAAGGTGACATGGTTGCTTGTGGAGAAGATGGGGCAAGGGTGTGACCGGCTGTGTGGGTGGGTGTGTTGACGAGCTGTGTGAAGCCGAGGTTGGCGAGGTTTTCGGTCAGGGTGGTGGAGTTGGTGTCATTGTTGTTTTCGAGGTGAAAGTTCAGGTCCCCGAGGAGGATGTAGTCCGTGGAGGCGAGTGCGTGGGTGCTGGCCAGGTCAGCGATGGCGTTGCTGAAAGGTGCCCTGGGGGTCTATAGATGAGTGTTCCTCTGAGCGTGGTGTTGGGGTCGGTGCGGACTTAGAAGTGAAGGAGTTCGGCAGCGCTGAAGGAGTCGTCCAGGGTGGTTTTGACTTCGAGGGTGGCTTTGTAGACAATGGCTATGCCTCCTCCGGTTCTGTTGGTGCGGTCTCGGCGAGCGACTTTGTATCCGTTCGAGATGGCTATGGCGATGTCGGGTGCTGAGGAATCGTTCCACCAAGTTTCAGTTAGAAAGGCCACGTCCGCGGAGGTGGAGTCGAGCAGGTCCCAGACTTCGATGGCGTGCTTGCATGCTGAGCGGGTGTTGAGGAGTATGCAATGGAGGTGGTGGTCTTGATCCTAGGAGGTATGTGGGCTCTGTTGCAGGTGAAGCTTCCTTACATCAGTCTTTCCACCATTGCTAGTGAGAATGTGCATTTGCAGCTCTTGCAGAACACATTGGTATCACTGTTCCCAACCTTGCTCAAAAATAGGGATGACCTTTGCATTTCCTCGCTGATGTAACACTTTTGCTTAGGCATCTCTCTGGTACCTAGAAAGCTAGTTATCTAGCTTTCTGTTATTGAATTTTAAGAAAAAAGTAATGTAAATAATGTGCTTGTGGATTAAAAAATGTAGCCACATTTTGTGTAAACAAAATAAAAGTGAGGGCAAGTTTGGGCACACTATCCACAGAATTGTGCATTACTTCTTGCCCAAAGCTCCTATTCAAGTTATAGAAAGCATATTTTTATTTTAGAAATATCCATAATGAAGCTCCAGGGACCAAACAGTGTCTATTAGCTTGATATATTTAGGGGAAGGGAACACCATTCAGAATTGCTAAAAATAATTGAGGCAATTATCTTTAACTTTGAGGATAAGATTCATATAGAAAATGCCCCAGAACTCTTTTTTGCCAATCTGCCAGTTGTGTGATCACCTTTGCCAATTGGCATTTCTGGAGTTGAATAACACAGTGCAACAAAGTGTCAGCTTAGCAAATCAGTGAATGATTTACACAATCATTTTGGAGTGTTGCTAATGTTCAATTTGTTAGTTTATTAGTTGAGGCATGAGTGATTACTTTAGTGATTTAAGGAGAAGCATTCTGATCAGAAAATTTAATTCCACTTAATATATTGGTATTAGGAGACAAAAAATACTGAGATCCAAGCACAAAAGCAAAGGGCTTTTTTGGCTGCAGAATGCGACAGAGTGTGGGCTTTTGGTTGTTTTTGGAGTAACTACATTTCTAAAAGCTTAACGCAATTTAATATTGTTAGGCATCATGAAGGCTTGAAATAGCTGAAATTGGTTACAAGGTTTTCCTGATCAAGAAGCCCCATAACGTGTCTTGCCCGGAGCAACAAAACTCTTTAAGGTGGCACTGGGACTGAAACCAGACATCTCACACTCTGGTACTCAGAACACATGGACATGTATAGTTTGTAACTGCTTTTGTATAGTGCTTCATACACCAATGTGAGAAGTTGAAGACGTTACGCAAATAGGACTGAAAAAATGGGCATAGCACACAAACTGGAACTCTGAAAGCATGGTCACGGTACACATACAGCACTCTGAAAACATGTGCATGGCACATGATAGCATAATAGTATTTTAACGGTGCTGTGTTAACATGCACATTACTGTACCATAACTGCACTGGCATAGTGCTTTGTATCACCAATTAGCACTGGATATGAATGTAAGACCTGTCAGACTTAGGGTGATCCTCCCCCAAACTTTTCGCCTTCCTCCTATATTTTTGCTGATTTCATTTTTTCTAGCTTTAGTACCCTGCACACTTGATCACTGCTAAACAGTGCTAAAGTGCATGTACTCACTCCTCAAAATATGGTACCATTGGCTTATACCCTAATGACATATTTAAATTACTTAAGTACAACTGAGACCACAGCACTCATAAATGTCAATAGTATATAGTGTAACAGTAAGAGCCGGTGTAGAAAGTCCAAAGTGTATATTACAGTAGTCTTATTGATGTTCCAAAAGATGATTTATTTAGTTCGGTAAGACACAGCCAACACATGTTTCGTCACACAGTGACTTTTTCAAGTCTGTAGAAAGATATATTGTACATAAACGATATATAGGTGTCAAAACCTATTTATCCAAAATCGTAAACATCAAATATAGTACGTACCTTACATGCAACAGTGATAAGGATAAATTATAAGTGAGGAGAGACAGACATAAACTCACTGATTCGGGTATGAAGAAGAAGAGACAACCATAGTTAAGGAATTTGTGAGGTTTTTAGAGTAACTCAGGTATAGGTTACCCAACCGTGAGAGAAACGCATAGTGCATATATAGTCAGACATTTAGAGATGCAAGAACTGTGTAGAGTCAAAGGAGGTGGTCAGTGAGTAAGTGAGACACCCGACATTGCAAGACCTACCTAGATAATGGATGACCATCTACCATGTCCATCTAGATAGTGGTGTAATATACTGGAAATGAATAAAAAAAGGAATGAAAAAAAAGAGCGGAATAACAGATGTAATGAATTATGGTGGGAAATACTGGATAAATCTAAGTAGTGATAATATTCATAGAGCATGAATATACAAATATATATTTCTATCCTTATAAGTACCCGTTATCTAGTCACATAGGACTAGGAAACTGATGTGTGGGTAGAAAACAAAGGTTTTGGGAGTTATAATGAGTATGTCCTCCATGAGTTGAGTCAAGAGGTCGTCCAGCAAGTGGCAGGTCATGATAAGTCCTATGTTTAGAGCAGAGAACACAATATACTCTAAGTGGATTATAAGTGGAATTTGTAAAAATATATGTGAAGCTCTTATAAAAATAGTGAAGAAAAGGAAGAGGCGGTCCGTTCCATATTGGGTTAATATTTAGGATATAGTCTCACATTAGTTGTTATTAGTAAAGTAGCCAAGGAATAGGAGTCTGTTCTTGGATTATGGCAGACTCAGGTACCACATATGTGTCAACTTGAAGTAAAGAAAATAATCTCACGTTAATTGTGACTAGTATAAGTAGCCAAGGAACAGGAGCCTGTTCTGGGAGTATGGCAGACTCAGGTACCAAATATGTATCGGCTTGCCCAGTTTGGAGTGTCTCTAATCACTCCCATGTACATCCAAAAACATAAAGTGGGTCAATTTCTTTACCTGTGTTACCGTAGCGCATTTGTCAAGGTTTCCATGTTGCAATAAGTAATAGAGACGCCGTGAATGCGGGGCGTTTAAATGGCCACCGTAAAGAAAGTAGAAAATGGACTCCTCATACGTGAAGGAAACCTTATGGCCAAGGCGTCCCTTTTCTTAGTGGTATTCTTTCTCTCGGCTAATCCGAAATAAAAACAAGACTGTGAAGGGAGATGGCCGGAAGTAAATACGAGCCGGAAAAAAGTGGCGGCCATGTTGTTAATAGAAATAAAAACAGGACTGTGATAAGAGATGTCCGGTAGTGAATACGAGCCAGGAAAAGGTGGCGGCCATGTTGTTAAGGGAAAAAATAAGCGTTCCTTTGGAGTTGGAACAGTCATGAAAATTCAGATTTTCCTAGCTTTAGTAAAGGAAAGTCTAGATTTTATTAAAGACACGGAGGCGAGTATTATGCTTTCCTTTCTTGCTTTAATCGAATAGCAGCCAAGATAACATATTACAAAAACTACAAATCCCATGAAACATGGGGAAAAAAATCAATAGTGATGTCACAAATAAACAACCAATGATGAACGACCAATCCCAATAACCATCTTAACTACGAGCAACAAGTCCTCTTTTCTTGCAGGAGCAGGTCAAAGCGGACGGAATAAAGGAATTATAATCAAAATAATGGAAACAGCCATTAATAAAGTGAAAAAGTCTTTGGCAAAGTCCAGAGAAGAAAGAGGAGACAGTTCCTTGGGGGGATCACAACATCCCGATAACGGTAAGCGATGAACATGGGAAGTGCCAGAAAAAAGATGACTCCGAAGAAGGGCCGTACACCCGGAATTGACCTCTTCAGGATGAGACGATTGGTTCAGGAGGAGCCGGCACTGAAAAAGAAAGGGTGGGTTAATAAAGCGGTGGGATAATACTCGCCTCCGTGTCTTTAATAAAATCTAGACTTTCCTTTACTAAAGCTAGGAAAATCTGAATTTTATTACAAGAAACGGAGGCTCTTATTATGCTTGTTTAAAGCATATTAACAACTGAAT
Source organism: Pleurodeles waltl (assembly GCF_031143425.1). NCBI lineage: Eukaryota > Metazoa > Chordata > Amphibia > Caudata > Salamandridae > Pleurodeles > Pleurodeles waltl. The sequence goes on along the minus strand of NC_090439.1, from coordinate 504,996,838 downwards.
CAGCCATAGAAGAAATAGGTTTGCAATAAAAGGTTCTAAAGGTAGTAACATTAGACCAATCCGCTGATCTAAGAATGTCCTCCAAGCGAGCTCCAGTCCAAAAGGCCTTAGAAGCCATGGCACCTCTAGTAGAATGAGCTCCAAAAGCGGTAGTGTCAATACCCGCAAGGGTCATAACCCATTTAACCCAACGAGCCAGAGTAGGGGAAGAAACGGGTTTATGAGGTTTAGAAAATGAAATCAATAACTGATGAGAGGAGGACGTTCTTAAATCTGCAGTTCTGGCAATATAAACTTTTAAACATTTACCAACGCATAACTTAGGATGCAAAGGAAAATACGGATAATGAATTAAAGAAATGTTGGTTTTAGTTCTTCTATGAACTCTAAAAGTTACATTAGAAGGAGAAAACTGGACGGAAGATATATCCAAAGCTCTTACGTCAGAAACACGCTTCAAAGAAACTAAGCATAATAACATAGTCAACTTCGCAGAAAGACACTTTAAAGAAAGTAAATCATTATCGAGCCAAGAATTGAACAAATTTAAAACCAAATTTACATCCCACAACTGCGAGTATCTAGGAGTAGGGGGATTAGAAAATCTTACTCCCTTCAAAAGACGACACACCAGAGGGTGTTCTCCAACCGGTTTACCATCAACACGAACATGTTCAGCAGAAATGGCGGATCTATAAGTATTCACTGTTCTATATGCCTTTCCTTGGGAAGCAAGAGATGCTAAAAAATTAACAATTAGAATTACATCGGCTGAAAAGGGATCTGAGTTCCTGTCCAAACACCAGCCACACCAGACCAACCAGGCAGACTTGTAGGCCTTGGATGTTCCTGGGGCCCAAGAGTGACGGATATATTGAGCAGCTTCTTCCGAAATTCCTGGGGTTTTCCAGGCTGACCCGAAATCTTCCAAGCTACCAGAGTTAAGGAGTGGTCGAGAATCATGTCGTGAGGTCGTCCTTCTGGATCCAGCAGGAGCTCTGGGAAGGAAGGAATCAGGACAGGAGAATCTACTGACAATTCTAGAACCGAGGGGAACCAAGGTTGGGTTTGCCAAAAGGGGGTCACCAATACAAGGGAGGCTCGTTGACGACGAACCTGGGCTATAACTCTGGCAATCATCACAAAGGGAGGAAAGGCATAATTGAACTGGGGAGACCAGTCTTGGAGAAAAGCATCCGTATCGAGAGCCTGGGGATCCGGTCTCCAGCTGTAAAAACTTGGGAGGTGAGAGTTCAATCGAGAAGCGAATAAATCTATTGACATGAGACCGAATTTCGAAGAAAGTTTGTTGAACACTAAAGGATGAAGACGCCAATCGCTGGAATCTTTTAGGTAGCGTGAGCACCAATCCGCTATGGTATTCATTTTTCCCGGAAGGTATTGTGCCGTGACCGACAATTTTCGTAGAAGGCAAAATTCCCAAAAGCTTTTGGCTAGATCGGCAAGGGGTTTGGATTTTGTTCCCCCCAGATGATTGATATACTTTACGGCGGAAATGTTGTCCATCTTTAGAAGAATAGAACAGTTTACCCTGTCCTTCGCAAAGGTCTTCAGAGCAAAGGAGCCTGCAAGCATCTCTAAACAATTGATGTGCAAGGCAGACTCCCTCCCTGACCATACGCCTCCAGTCGAGACGTTGCCACACCTCGCGCCCCAACCTGTCCGACTTGCATCGGATTCTAATACTAGATCTGGGGCCGAAGAGAAAATAGCTCTCCCGTTCCAGGCTTCCAAATGATCGAGCCACCATTGTATCTCTGCGCGAGAATCCTGATCTAATCGAACGATGTCCGAGTACTGAAGGCCCTTGCGGAGGTGACGAATCTTTAGTCTTTGGAGAGCCCTGTAATGTAACGGACCCGGGAATATGGCCTGAATGGACGAAGCCAGTAGGCCCACAATTCTTGCCAAGGATCGTAGAGATAGATGGGAAAGACTGAGGACCTGACGTAATTCGTGCTTTATACGACTTACCTTCTGATGGGGAAGGGACAGAGATGAGGTTTTGGAATCTATGAGGAAACCCAGAAACTCCACCTGAGTTGAGGGAACCAGAGAAGATTTTTCCATGTTCACTAGAAAGCCAAGGGATTGTAGAAGATGAAGGGAAATGTGCAAGTGTTGCAACAGGGTATCCTTGTTTTGAGCCATAATGAGAAAGTCGTCTAGATAGACGATCAATCTTATTCCCTGAGCTCTTAAAGAAGCTACCACTGGTTTCATCACTTTCGTGAAGCACCAAGGAGCCGAAGCTAGACCGAAAGGGAGGGCTTTGAACTGAAAAATCGAGTCTTCCCATTGAAACTGAAGGAACTTTCTGTAAAAGGGATGGATAGGAATTGCAAAATAAGCGTCCTGAAGATCCAGTCGAACAAACCAATCGCCCTCCAGCAGAATGTCCCTGAGATGCAGGATCGATTCCATCTTGAAATGATTGTAGACAACATAATTGTTGAATGATTTTAAATTTATCACTGGGCGATATTTCTTGTTTTTCTTTTGTATCAAAAATATGGTGCTGAGAAAACCCAAGGGATGGAAGCAAGTCTCTTCTATTACATTTTTTGAAATTAAAGATGAAATTTCTAGATTCATCAAACAAGATTGTTCTTGAGAGAACCTTAGAGGAAGAGGTAGAGAGGTTTGGCTGGGAGTTTGATAAAGATCTATGCAGTACCCTTGAATGGTTTGAAGAACCCAAGGATCCGCGGTAATTCGGTACCAATTTGACAAAAAATGGGCTAATCGACCACCTACAGGAAGAGGGCCAAAACATAAATCTCTTACCTGAGACCTGTCCTCCCCTTTGACGGAAGCTTCTGCTCCTGAAGCCCCTTCCTCTTTGGGGATAGAACTGAGGTCTGAAGTCCGTGGAGTAGACGGAAGAGCCTCGGAAACTGCCACCGCGGGTGGCGAAACGGCCGGTAAAGCGGCTCCTTCCTTTACCGGCCCTGGCAAAAACTCTGGAATTGAAGATCTTCTTCATTGAAAACTGAGCCTTATCCAAAGTTGCAAAGGTAGAAACATATCTACCGAGCTCTTTAATAAATGAGTCTCCAAAAAGAAGGCCGTCCGCCTGTTGTCCTTCTTCTCTGGCTGCGAAACTGCCCAATTTAGGCTCTATCTTGAGCAAAAGACTCTTGCGTCTCTCTTGAGAAATTGCGGTGTTTGCATTTCCCAGCAAACAAATTGCCCGCTGGGCCCAATTGGACAGAGCTTCAGGGTCAATTTGAGAGCCTTCCAACCTGGCATCCTCAGCTAAATCCAGGATCCTAGTTAAAGGACCAACCAAATCCAATAATCGGTCCTGGCAAACGGACCACGCACGGTCGACCCCTTTCTTAGGATCCTTACCAAACTTGGAGAAAAATAACACCATGTTAGGATCAATTACCGGTGTGGAAGTAATTTTACAAGGAAGGGAGGGGCGGGGACATTCAGATCGTAGTTTATTTCTCGTGGCTTTATCTAACGAGTGTCTCAGATGACACGCAACATATTCCGCCACGTGATCCGACGGGAACCATTCCGTAGAATTTGGATGGTGAATTAGTGTTGGATCAAACATTGGTTCCCCCATAGCATCCAATACTGTGAAATCATTAACCTGTGAAGGATTTGCATCAGAAAGAGAAAATTTTAGCCTCTTCTCTAAAGGCCCTTTCCAAGGGTCGTCAGAGCCCTGTAAATCATCATCGTCCCCATCATCATATTCCATTTCATCATCAGTATCCCTCAACTGAACAATATTCAAGGGAGAGGGACCCTTTTCCACCGTTTTGGATTCCTTACGGGGGGAAGGACCAGCCATCTGGGGAGATTCATCAGCGCTCGAATGAATTTGAACTTTGGAAAAAATGCGCTTTTTACCTTTACCCGGTTCCAAATTATTAGAACCCTGAGAGGATATTTTCTTAATAGACAACTCTAGCTTTTTTGACATTTGTTGCATAGACGAAGAAACAGCCTGTTGTACCGTATCCTGAATAAAAGAATTCAAATCAGCTCGTAAATTATCCATATCAATGACATTAGACTGATCAGTTATTTGTTTTGACATATTAAAGAATAAAATACTAATAATAAAAATACTAATAAAAATACTAATAATAATAAGTAGGATGCCAGGCAGGAAAAACCCCCAAAATTGAAGGGAAACTGTTTAAAAATTAAATAGTAAAGTAAGGGTTAAAAGTGGCCAAATCGGAAAGAAAATATACAAAATACTGAAAAGGGGGCGTGTCGCGCCTCCCGCGATGAATTCGAGCCTCTCAGAAACAGCTGAGAGGAAACGGAGCCTTCCGATGCAGGGAAAGGGTTTCCCTGACGACGCGTCAGTGCCGGGCCGATCTCTTCAGAGGAACGCGTCTGAGGAAAGACGCGCTCCTCAAGAGAGATCGGCGGGAGAGCCGAACGTTCTAAAAGAACGCTCCGCTCTGCCTGTAAAGCGCGAGGCAGCGCTTCTGGAAAGAAAAAACGGCGAAGAGTCCTGAAACTGAAGACCAAATACATAAAATAAATAGATTAACAATAATAATAAATATTACATGAAGACAATTCCAAGTATAATATTAATATACACGAAATACACAAAAGAAGAAAAACGAGATGAAGAAAGAACTTATCTTGACTGCGAGCAGCAAGAAAAGAGGACTTGTTGCTCGTAGTTAAGATGGTTATTGGGATTGGTCGTTCATCATTGGTTGTTTATTTGTGACATCACTATTGATTTTTTTCCCCAATTTTTCATGGGATTTGTAGTTTTTGTAATATGTTATCTTGGCTGCTATTCGATTAAAGCAAGAAAGGAAAGCATAATAAGAGCCTCCGTTTCTTGTAATAAAATCTAAGTGTGCAGAATAGTCCAGATACTGAGTACAATTTGGAAAAGTATAAAGACATGAAAGAGACAATAGTAGACCCAATTAGTAGAGTATGTGTAGAGAGACAGATAAGCCAAAAGGTAAATCTAAAATAGTCATAAAGTTTAGTGAATAGAACAGAGATATTTATGTTTATGTTGTGTATCCATGTGTATGGCTATATAGTTATAGTACAATACAAGAGGATGGGGTGTCACCTCTAAATTTTGAGAGCCCATATCATAAATGAACACAAGATATGTGGTAGAAAATATAGAATATACAAAAAGAGTAACCATGGATACAAGAAAAGAACAGAAGCCATAAGACAAATCAAAATACTGTACGTCAGGGTGTATGATCAATAGTGCTTGCGGGTAACAGACTACAAGAGGTAGTATGTAACATAATATGGCACATTGTACGTAGAACAGCATAACTACATTAATGTGCATGATGTTTAAAGGATAATATGGGAGAACTGGACAGGTGTGGTGTTCATGGCAATGAAGTGCAGAATAATACTTTACATATCTAAATAGTAACACAAGTAGTTGTACATGCTGCATGGTGTAGTCCTAGGTTGGTAGATCAGACTGTTTTCAAGTCAGAAATACATGTAGTTCCCTGTCTATATTCAGACCTTTTTCCACAGCTCGTAGCTTAAGTATCCACCTTGCTTCACATTTTCTGAGTTATTTTGTCCTGTCACCCAGTCTAGGGTGACTTGTGACTTGGGCGATGCCGTGGAATCTGATGTTGCGAATGTTGGCTTCATCATGTCGTGAATTAAAATGAACAGCTAGAGGATAGTTACCATTAAAGTTTCTAACCGCTCTGATATGTTCTTGAATGCGTTCTTTCAGTGGGCGAATGGAACTGCCTACATAGATTAGTCTGCAGGTGCAAATAATACAATAGACAGTAAATCTCGTGTTACAATTGATAAACTGTTTAATGTGAAAGGTTTCCCTTGAATTGTATGAGAAATCCCCTTTTTTTTTTTAGTGCGAACTAACATGTAATGCAACCTCTGCACTTAAAGAAACCCATAGATTTATTAGACAACCACATCTCGGAGTCAATTGGTGCCAGAGGTGTGATGTAACTGGGACATCAGATGTTTCTTAGTATACGTCCTCTACTATGTGTGATCGATGGTGTTTTTTCAAAACATGAGCCTAGACCAGTGTCCAGGACCAACAAATGCCAGTGTTTTTTCAGTATACGGTAGACAGATCCGCTGGCAGGACTGTATCTGGTAATGAGTGAGATGTTCCTCCTACTATTTTGTTTAGATTTCTTGTTACCTCTCATCAGTTAGGTGCTACGTTGTTTGGATATTGCACATTTTTTAGGTTTTAGCCGCAGATATGATTTGGTCAGGTATCCCCTGTTTTAGGAACAAAGTGTTAATAGTTCTAATTCCTGGGAAAAAATCTCATCACTACTACAATTTCGTCTAGTTCTTATCATTTCCCCAAAGGGGATAGTTCTATTCTGAGTGCTAGGGTGTGCGCTATGTGCATGTAATATAGAGTTACAAGCAGTGGGTTTTCTGTATATTCTTGAAGATATCTTGTTGTTACTTATGTATAGTATAACATCTAGAAATTCAATTTGGTCGTTGCCCACCTTGTATGTGAAATTCAAATTATATGTGTTCTTGTTTATATGGTCACAGAGGATGGACAAATCTTCTTTGGTGCCAGTCCAAATGACACGTATGTCGTCAATGTATCTGCCCCAAAAGAGAATGTGTTGTGTAATCGTACTGGGACAGTCCATCCAAGGATGCTGTTTTTCAAAGTAGCCATGTAAAGATTAGCATACGATGGTGAGAATTTGGCACCTATAGCTACCCCCTGGGCTTGTCTGAACCAGTTCCCCTTGTGTAAGAAAACGTTATTTTCCAAAACCAAACGTGTGAGATCTAATAACATGGTGGTATGTTGATATAAAGTTGCATCTCTATTGGAGAGGGTGGAAGAGAGTGCCTCCAGACCTCTTTCAAGTGGGATGGATGTGTATAATGAGTTAAAATGTACTTATAAGTCTCTAGTAAAGTTGTTCTACATGTACCCAGGGCCTGTAAATTAAATGCTACTTGGCGCCTGCAGCACTGATTGCGTCAGCCACTTAAGTAGCCCTTTAAACATGTCTCAAACCAGCCAGTTGCAGCCTTTGTGTGCAGTTCTAAACTGCCATGTCGACCTGTCAAAATAAACCTTTTGCCAGACCCACTGCTTCCTTTTTAATACATATAGGTCACCTCTAGGGGAGCCGCTGAACAGCCCAGCAGGCAGAGTGTAATGTGTTTAAAACATAGGACATATAATTTTAGGTTTTACATGTCCTGGTAGTGAAAAACCTAAATCCAATTTTAAGTACCGGAAGGCCTACCTCCCTCATAGGATAACAATGGAATTACCTTATTACTTTAAATAAGCTCTCTCTTTGCTAAAGTCAGATGTTAAATTACAATTTTGAAAATGTCACTTTCAGAAAGTTTACATTTTCCCACCTTAGCCATTTAGTGCCTGTAGCCTGTCCCTGGGTCACATGACTGGGTGTAGGTGACAGTTGGCCTTTCTGTAGTCCTCCTAGACAGCCATACTCAATAGAGGGCTTAGGTGGGACTGGATGGGCCATCACCGGCAAGATAGGAGGGTGGAGCTGGGCACAGCCCTATTTACACTTGAGTGGGCTGTGTTCTGCCTCCAAACAAAGAGCTGCATACCCCTTGTAGTTAGTCTGGAGCCAGGCCCCGGAAGGAGGGATGCCTGGGGACGTCAAAGGGGAACCTCTAGAAGTTTCCATCCTTCCAGGGAAAGGCACCAGGTATAAGTATTGGACTTCAGACACCACCTCTTCAGTACACTTCTTGGCTTGTGGATACTCTGCCAGGAAGAAAGACTGCTGTACTGTTAAAAGGACTCCCACTCTGCTGGATTTCTGGCCTGCTGAACTACTGCTTTGCTAGACTGCTGCCCAGCTGTGCTGACGTGCTGCCAACTGCTCTCTTGCCTGGATATGCATCTGTTGAATCCAGGACCCCAGAGTGACTCCAAACGCTAGTTGAATGGCCTGTAGACTAGATCCGCAGGGACAGAAGGCTCCAGCAATCTTGAATCCAGCACCTGAACTCTGCCATCTGTGAGTCCTACACTGCCAAGTTATCTACACCAGTCCTGTGCCCTTGGAAGTGGACTTGAAGGTCCTCTGCCAGCCATCTGTGGACCCAGCAGAACCAACGCATCTACTCTGCTGTGCAGTGCAACCCTGAACAGAACCGTCGCATGGCCTCTGCTGCGAGGGCTGTTCTGATGCAACTGTCTCCTCATTGACCTTGCAGCCTGCATCCGAACTTCAGCTTGTGCACAGCTTTCCCAACACAGTCCCTCGCATCACATACCTCTCACGGACTGCACCCTCAACACTGATGCGCTTTCTCACCCACAGCCTCACATCTCCTTGGAACTAATGTATTGCCTCGACTAGGTGACTAATCCTTGACACCAGACTTCACATCACAAGCCCTCATTGACGAGAACCTTGACAATGCCAAAGAACCTCGCACTGCAGCTCTGCAGCACATTTGAACCGATGCATTCCCTCAGCTGAGCAATGCATTGTTGTGAGGTTACCTTGGCTATTACACAAGCACTTTATTTTATACTAGGCCGGCAGCTTGTGCCCTTTCACTTTGAGGCATGTATTTTGATTTCTCTATTTTAGCAGGTCTGCAGAGATACAGTCCCTTTTAAATACTAACTTTCATAAACATTTTGGTGAACTAACTGGGGGAATATTTAACACCTCAAACACCTTTGGGATTGTACATTTCTTTAAGGGTGTTGGTTCTGGTTTTGCCAGCACCTTTTCTTGTATATTTGACATACCCTTCAGCCATACACTCTATTTTTTGAGTGTTTTAGGTGGATTCCCTATTACTTTGGCATTAATTGGTGGCATTTTGCTGTTGCTATTATTTCTTTAGAATGGCTGCCCCTTCGCAAGAAGGGGGGCTGATGGCACTACCACCAGCCAACTGTATTGTGGACACATGATGCAGTGCTTTGGAGCACAACTCCTAGAAGAACTTGAGTGCAACTGGTCTCTGTCATTCAGACTGGTTTTGAACTGTGTGTAGCCTGTCCTTCATTGTTTGCGATGCCCTTTCGAACATGCACCGGAAGTGTGTTTTGCTACGCAGCGCACACCTTCTTTGAATGCTGACTGTTGATATTCTTGCTGAAAGCTCATTACCAGTCATGCACATTGAGATTGCGTTTGTTGCGGGAAGCTTCCTATGATTCGCCCTTTGAAGACCAATTGGCTCTTGGTGCTATAACATCTGGCACGCACAGGATGCTGCCACCTTAGCTGGAGAAGAGGCCATGTAACGTGAGTGCTCTCTCGCCTTCCTTGCCAACAAATAAGTTCCTTTGACATCTGCTGAAGTGGGGTCTTTCCTGGATGTTATTAAAATTGATGACATTGGCCATTTTCTAAAAGAGCATGATTATTGCTGACATTGATACTGGCCCTATTTTTGGTTACTATGTTTTTAAATTCTAAATTGACCAATTTTAATTTGACCAGCTTTTTGTATGTTTGCTTGTCAACACGGACATTTCAGTGTGTACATTTTAGTTTTGATTTTAAGATTATAGCTGTAGAAATGGCATTTTTTTGCTTTAGGCTATGTAAGGAACATTTGCACTTTGCACTTTGAATCATCAATTGGAGGTGTCGTGAGGTTACCTTAGCTTTACACCTGCATGTTATTTTATTGTGGGCCTGCAGCTTGTGCCCTTTCACTTCGAGGCACGCATTTTCATTTTTCTATTATTTTAGCAGAAGTCTTAGTTTAGTGGAGATATTTTTATTATTTAACCTAGTTTGCGCCACCTTGTAAATATGGCGCTATGGTACTAGCCCATTATCATCACATTTGCGGGAAAAATTGTGGTGCTAAGGGGTGCAAGGGCCTTGTAAATCTGTCCCAAAGTAGCATAGACAGTTAACATTTGTAACATGTATTAGTTCTTGCAGTGGATTCCCCAGTCTTTTTGCTTCTGTTTTTGATCCTGTGCTGAATTTCATTTTTGCTAGCTTCAGGACTTTGAGCAATTTACCACTGCTGACCAGTGCTAAGGTGCAAGTGCTCCCTGTCTAAAATGTATTTGGTTATCCATAATTGACATATTTGATTTACTAGTAAGTCCTTAGTAAAGTGCACTATCTGTACCCACAGCCTGTAAATGTATTAGTTTAACAAGGTTTAAAAACTACAATACAACTGCACTTTAATGTATACATAGGAATGACCTGTAGTTGGCTGCAATCAACACACCAGGTGCCAGAGTGGGGCGAAGATATCTGAAAATAGAGGTGCCAAAGGGTACAGTAAGTGGTCATAGAAGTGGGAGAATCTGCCTGCCATGTACAATGTCAAATACAAAACTGTCAATGCAAAGTGAAGTTACAGAGTCTTACCTGTGTGTCACTGGAAGTACTGTTGTATAATAGTGGTCCTGTTGTCCTCATCCTCATCCTCTGCCTCCTCATCTTCATTGTCCACAGGGTCCACTGCTGCCACACGCCCATCTCCAGCCTCATTCTCCTGCAGAAAAGGCACCTGGTGACGTAAGGCACGGTTATGCAACATGCAGCATGCCACGATTATCTGGCACACCTTCTTGGGTGAGTAGTACAGGGATCCAGCAGTTAGATGGAGGCAACGAAACATGGCCTTCAGGAGGCCGAATGTCCTTTCTATGATTCTTCTTGTTCGCCCATGTGCCTCATTGTAATGTTCCTCTGCCCTTGTCCTGGGATTCCTCACAGGGGTCAGTAGCCATGAGAGGTTGGGGTAACCAGAGTCACCGCAAATATCGAGGGATACCTGTTAGCCAAACACTAACCCTTATTGCCAACACCATACCCATACACCAACACCAGCTGGGTGTGAACCATGGGCTCACCTATTAGCCACACCCGGTGCCTCTGGAGTTGACCCATCACATATGGGATTCTGCTATTCCTCAGGATATAGGCATCATGCACAGACCCAGGATACTTAGCATTGACATGGGAGATGTACTGGTCCACTAGGCACACTATCTGCACATTCATCGAGTGAAAGATCTTTTGATTTCTGAACACCTGTTCATTTCTCAGGGGGGGGGGACAAATGCAATATGTGTACCATCAATAGCCCCAATTATGTTGGGGATATGTCCCATTGCATTGACGTCAGCTTTCACTGTTGCCAAATCCTCCACCTGGGGGAAAGCAATGAAGCTGCACATGTGTTTAATCAGGGCAGCCAACACTCTGGTCAGCACTATTGAGAACACTGGCTGAGACATTCCTGCTGCCAAGCCCACTGTCATTTGGAAGGAGCCAGTTGCCAAGAAATGGAGCAGAGATAGGACTTGCACAAGAGGGGGATCCCAGTGGGGTGACAGATAGCAGATATCAGGTCTAGCTCAAATTGGGCACACAGCTCTGTGATTGTGGCCCTGTCCAGTCTATAGGTGAGGAGAATGTGCCTGTCCTCCATTGTTGCCAAGTCCACCAGGGATCTGTACACGGGGGGATGTCTCCATCTACTATTCATCCGCAGTGGTTGTAATCTAGGGGACAAAACGGTGAGCAGATGGTCAGTATTCACCATTTCCAAACACTACACTGCATTGCATGTTGTGACTGTAACAGTCTATTGTTGGATAGGCCCAAATGGTGCCTAGGTGTACTGTGATGCAGTAAGGTGCCATGGCCTGCCCCGACCCCTGAAATGGCATCCGCCTGTCCTGTGTGGATGGACATGTGGAAATGAGGTAATGACGTTGATGTTGTGAGCCATTGCGGGAGGCGGTCGAGTACCGCTGTGCAACTCCTCATTGGTTGTCATTGGGCCCTATGGGTTACAGTGGCCAATGGTGATGTACGCCAGTGGTGACAGTACGCACCGCTGCGGACGTCACCACCATTTTCTATCTGTTCACTCACTTGCTACCTGACCTTCAACAGGAGAGTACCTATACTGCACGTGCTGCTGTGACCTGTGTCTGGAACCGACCATGGCTCGTGTCACTTGGTAAAGGGCCCCTGCCTTCACCGCTGCGGAGTTGGAGGGACTGGTGGATGGGGTCCTACCCAAGTACCGAATGCTGTATGGGCCTCCAGACCAACAGGCAAGTACACTGTGAGCACGATGCAAGGGGCATAAAAGCATGGAGTGCTGTGTGTGAGGGCCTTGTGTAGGTGGGGTTGGTGGAAGGGTTCTAGACAGTGTGCTGCATGTATGTTTGGCCATGTCTGTCCATAAGGGGATGTGAGGGCTATGGTGGGCCATGAGAGTAACAGGCCGGACGGTATGACTGATACCTTTTTCTATGTTTCTTTTCCTGCAGGTCAGTGCCCATCAGAAAAAGGGTCTATGGTGTGCCATCTCCAAGGACGTGTGGACCCTGGGGGTCTACGGCAGGCGGAGCACCCACTGTCGCAAACGGTGGGAGGACCTGAGATGCTGGGCAAAGAAGGCCCAGCTGGGGATGGCCTCCCAACAAGGAAGGGGTGCCTGTCGAACCCTGACCCCCCTGATGGCCTACATATTGACGGTGGCCTATCCAGAGCTAGATTGGCGCTTGAGGGCATCACAGCAGCCACAAGGGGGTGAATACAGTTTCCCAATATACTACTTGCGCGTAGTGGGGTGGTCTCCGGGTGTGGGATGTGGGCCTGTGGGTGCCCCTAGGCCAGGCCAGACATTGCAGGATAGGTCCCACATTGGGCAGGGGCTGATGAACACCACCTCCTACCAAGCTAGTAGGCATCCACTACTGGGCAGGGGTCTGTGGGGGTCAGGTATGCTGCTATTGGCATTAGGTATTCCTGTCCATGGCCTGGTAACTAGCATTGTGACTGGTAGTGCTTTGCCTAGTACGTAGGGCTGCTCCCAGTGTGTGTGTGTTGTGTACGCCAACGGTGGTGTTGTTGCTGCCATTGACCAAGTGTATCCTTTGTCTATCCCCCCTTTTTGTTTTTGTTTTGTCACCCTGTCCTTATGTGCATTAGCATCACCTGGCGGAGGAGCAGAGGCACCGGTGACAGAGGGAGCTGAATCCCACAGGGCCCAGGAGGCCGAATTCACTGACGGTGGGCCAGGGGAGCACCACGGCGGAGACTGGAGGGGACAGTTCTGACAGTGATACCTCCTCCGATGGAAGCTCCCTGGTGGTGACGGACACCTCAGTGCCCACCCCAACTACAGGTAAAGCCGCCACCCCCGTACCAGTACCGCCCTCCCAGCAGCCCCTCAGCGTGTTTCCCGTGCCCGCTCACTCAGGAGGGTGGGCATCTCCTTCACCCCAGGCACCTCAGGCCGTGCCCCAGTTAGCCCTGCTGCCCTGAGTGAGGAGGCTATTGACCTCCTGCGATCCATCTCTGTCAACCATAGTAAATGCCATCCAGGGGCTGGCAGCCCATTTGCAACAAACAAATGCATTCCTGGCGGGCATTCACTCTGGTATGGCGGTCCAGCAGAGATCAATCCAGGATCTGGCCTCCTCCCTGATGGAAGCCATTGTCCCTGTTTCTAGCCTCCCCCTCCAACTTCCTCTACCCTGTCCCATTCCCCTCGACCCCAACCTATCCCAAGCACACATTCAGACCAGCATGCACCCAAGACAACACACAGGAGTGGCTCAGGCAAACACAAGCACCATACATCATCCCACAGGCGCTCACACAAACACCATCCAGATGCAGACATACCAACATCCACTGCATCAACTGTGTCCCCCTCCTCCTCGTCCTCCATCACCCTCCCAGTAGCATCTCCACTCACACCTGCATGAACTACATCCTCCTCCACTACCTCCATCACCATCACGCCTATCAGTACACACACCTCACTGGCAGTCACCTCCCCCACATTCATGCACACGTCCCCTGTGTCCTCTCCCACTGTGTCTGTGCCCCCTCCTCCCAAAGTACACAAACGCAAGCACTCAAACACCCAACAGCAATCCACCTCACAACAGCATCCAGCCCATGCACCTACACCCAAACACAGCAGACAGACACCTCCTACAACCACTTACTCTTCCTCCACTCCCAAACCTTCTCCCACTTCCTGCCCCAGTGTCCCTAAGAAGCTTTTCCTCTCCACCGTTGGCCTCTTCCCCACCCCTCCCCCCATCCTTCACGTTGGGCCAGGGGGGATAGAACCCAGGCGAGCACCTCAGCCACCCAGTCCACGGCCACAGTAGTGTCGGCAGCTACTGCAGGTGGGAGAGGCTCCAGGGAACCAGCCACCAGCACTGAAAGTGTGCCTGCACCAGCTGTCAAAGGGAAGGGCAAGGAGGCACCACCAGCTGCCAAGGGTAAGGGCAAGGAGGCACCACCAACTGCCAAGGGTAAGGGCAAGGAGGCACCACCATATGCCAAGGGGAAGAGCAAGGGGGCACCACCAGATGGCAAGGGGAGGGGCAAGGAGGCACCACCAGCTGCGATAGGTAAGGGCAATGGGCCTGCACCTGCAGGCAGGAAGGACAGGAGGCCTGGTGTTGGGACTGATTCTGAGCCCCCACCAACCATGACGGTTCTGCCATCTGAGGCTGCAGGGGAAGGGCTGGAGCCTCCCCCCACCACCACCAGCACTGCCACCAGCACCACCACCAGCAGCAGCAGCCCCATTGGGCAGCCGTCCAAGGCTGCAGAGGAAGGGCTGGAGCCTCCCCTCACCACTGCCTGCACCGCCACCAGCAGCAGCAGCCACAGTGGACAACCGTCCGAGGCTGCAGGGGAAGGGCTGGAGTCTCCACCCACCACTGGCATCCCCAACACCAGCACCACCACTGCCGCTACTGAGCAGCCATCACCGCTGGCAGGCAGTGTATAGTCCTGCCTCCATGGGCTGTTGTGCGTCCTGGACCCTGCAAGTCCTGTAGGTGTGATACCCAGGTGAGAGGCTGTGACCTTGCACTCCCCAAGTACAGCATCATAGGGCACAAGACCCCCTCCAGAACCAGTGGTAGAAGCCATCCCCTCACCCCCTCCTTGCCAGGATGAAGCACACTGGGCACAAGGCCCCCTCCAGAACCAGTGGAAGAAGCCATCCACTCACCCCCTCCATGCCAGGATAATGCACACTGGGCACAAGGCCCCCTCCAGTGGAAGAAGCCATCCACTCACCCCATCCTTGCCAGGATGAAGCACACTGGGCACAAGGCCTCCTCCATAACCAGTGGAAGAAGCCATCCACTCACCCCATTGTTGCCAGGATGAAGCACACTGGGCACAAGGCCCCCTCCATAACCAGTGGAAGAAGCCATTCACTCACCACATCCTTGCCAGGATGAAGCACACAGGGCACAAGGCCCAACCCAGAACCGGTGGAAGAAGCCATCCACTCACCCCCTCCTTGCCAGGATGAAGCACACTGGGCACAAGGCCCTCTCCAGAACAAGTGGGCAAACCACCCACTTGAGAAACTGTGGCTATGCACTCCCCAGGACCAAGCAGTGGGAAAACCACCCACTTGAGAGACTGTGGCTTTGCACTCCCCAGGACCAAGCAGTGGGCAAACCATCCACTTGAGAGACTGTGCTGTTGCACTCCCCAGGACCAAGCAGTAGAAAAGCCACCCACTTGAGAGACTGTGGCCTTGCACTCCCCAGGCCCGACAGTGAGCAAACCACCCACTTGAGAGACTGTGGCTTTGCACTCCCCAGGACCAAGCAGTGGAGAAGCCATCCACTTGAGAGACTGTGGCCTTGCACTCTCCAGGACCAAGCAGTGGGCAAACCACCCTCTTGAGAGACTGTGGCCTTGCACTCCCCAGGACCAAGCAGTGGCAAACCACCCACTTGAGAGACTGTGGCCTTGCACTCCCCAGGACATCGCACAGGGCATGTAGCCCCCTCCAGGACCAGTGGTGTTGTACCATCTTCTGGCTGAGGTGCCCCCCATTCCCTGTTACCCTGAGGTGCCTGTGTATTTTTGTCCTGATACCCCTGCAGTGTTCTCTCCGTTTTGTTGCAGGAGTGAGGTGGGGCCTTGGCCTATGTGATGTGGCCCCTTGGCCCACGGACATTGAGAACTGGGCAGTGTCCCTCCATTTGTATATATGTATATACTGGTGTGATTTTGAAGCATGTATTTCTACTTATTTATCTTATTACACTCACTTTAATCAAATCCTTTTGTCCTTGCATTATTCCTGAGAGGTACGGGGGAATATGTAATGTTTGTACATCTTGTTGTGTGTATGGTGTTGGAGGTGGGGTGTTGCGTGTTGCGTGTCACTCCCTTTTTCCTTACCCCTCCCTTGTGTGCTAGGCGGCAGTACTCACTGTGGTCGCCTTCGCTGGTGTTGTTGGTTGTAATGCATGAAGAGGTATAGCAGCATGGGGAAGATGTGCAACTCAGGCTCCATGGCGTCGTGGTTCTTCCTTGAGTCTCCAGAGGTGAGTCCTTTGCCTTTTGTGTACTGTTTCCGCCGTGCTTTTGATGTCGTTGGTACCGCCCGGAAAAGGTGATAGAGAGGTGAGTCATATTACTGTGGGCGGAACATTGTCTTCCGCCTGGCTGTTGGCGGTTACTGCTGCGGTGTTTGTTGCTACCGCCGTGGCAGTCAGTGTGTTAAAGTGGCTGTCTGCGTGAGCGGTTTCTGCCGTGGTCATAGTTCCGTTTTTTTTACCGCCGGCCTGTTGGCGGTATTTCTGCCGCTTTATCACCAACCGCTAGGATTGTAATGAGGGCCTGTGAGTTTGAAAATGCCACTTGAACATTCTGTGCCTCTGACTGTCTGCTGAATACAAGTCTGGGTCACGATGACAGTTGGGCTGTTTGCGCATTCACTCTAGACAGTCACACAAAGGGAGCTGAGGTGTCCCCTGCATTTGGTGGGAGGAACTGATAGTTGCACCTGAATCAGGCTGTGCCAGGGCAGGGAAAGTCAGGGTCTTGTGCACTACAAAGACTTCTCTTTGAAGTTTGCCTATTTCAAAGACAGAAATGGGCATAAATACTGGACCTCTGACACCACCTAGTTAGAATCTTTCTTAACTGAGGAAATTCTGCCAAATAGAGCTGGATGCTGCAAGAGGGACTGCCACTCTACCTGCTGCTTTGTTGTGCTGGTCCTGCCTGCACCGGTGCCATGGTCCCCGCTGAATTAAAGGACCGAGACCAGACGCTGACCCAGAACCGCCAAAGTCCCACCACAGCGTGAGTCTAGAGTGTCATGTCACCGACATCCATGGCACCCGACTCCGCCACAGCATTGTGGCCCCCCAGTGTGATTGTGACACTCTGAAGTCGACGCCTCGCGTCTTGAACTGCTGGATTCATCGACCTGCCCTTGTTATAAAGATCCGAAGCCTTGCTGCGCAGCCAATGTCGCATCACCTCCTCTGCAACCGTAAGGGAACCGATGCCTCACCTCTCTAGCCTACCAGTGAGGAACTGACGCCTCAACTTCCCAGTGGCGGTAAGGAACCAATGCTGTACCGGCTCCAGTGATGCCTCAAGCCTCACACACCCCCGACTCTCACTCCGTGCAACATGTTTGTTTTCTCATAGTTTTCCAAGGTACTGTAACTGGAGTCTACACAACCCCATGGCTCCCTCGTGGGTGGTGTTGGACTGTTGGAAGTGACTCCATCAAGCCGTTTTGATAGCCCCAGTTGGAGCTATTGTGTTTCTTAGTGCTGTACTACACTTAATCTTTGAAAACCTCTTTTAATGTAAAGTCTGATTTAGTGTTTCTATTTGGAAAATGCCACTTTTAGATAGTTGTCCTTTTCCTGCTCTTAAAACCTGTGTGCCTGCAGCCTGTCTCCAATACACGAATTTAGAAAGGCATAGATACACTTCTTATTAAAAAGACAAACCTGAACAATTAAAACACCAACAACTACAGACCCACAGCATGCATTTACAGATATGTATCTACAGACAGATCATGATGGATATGTCCATTAATAAACATATGGAGACATATGAGTTTATACTTCATAAAATTGAAATTGTTTTGTATATGCATGTCCAAATGCATATAAATGTCTATACCCTTGTGCACATTTATACATATTTATCTACAGAGATAACATAATGGGTATGTGCATAAATACTTACATGAAGGTATATTGGTCTAAACGTCTTACAGGGATGGCACTGTTATCTGTATTTATGTGTGAGCACATGCATATATATATGTATGGATGTATCTTTTTCTATGTCTATATATATTTAAATAAATATCTAGTCCATATAATACAAGACATTTATGTATATATATATATATATTATACTTCACTATTTCATTATACATAGAAAATATAGATATTGATGAGTTTCTGAATATAGGTTTCTTCACCCTTCTAGGCTAATACATATACATCAGAGTGCACATATGATTAAAGTGAAAATTAACAATAACAGAAGTGTATGACAATATATTTTGACGTAGAAAAAAAATTCAATAAAGGTATTAAAAAACAAAAAATAATAAATTAAAATAATACTATGCAGTCTATACAAGTCCAAAAATACACACAACATTCATGGGTATGACTGAACATACAATTATTATTACAACCATGGACATATGAATTGGATGCAGATGTCAGATACCTGGAGTTGATTTCCTCAGGAGCAGAAGATTGGCCCTCTATCCCAACCCAGACTACTAGCAACAAAACTAATCTCCGTATTGAGCACCCTGGAAGGAGAAAGGGGAATGGGATTTAGAGAGACTGCCTTAGAGACGATGTTTCATCAAGGCTCAGACTGCCACATCACATTTGGCTTAACTTGTGAACGGTACCTGAAAGACTATAGTTACAATTAGTAGTAACACACTGTTATACACTACTATTCTTTCTAATTAACTAACAGCTACTTGTCTCTAACAAGCAATGTTATAATCACTCACCCTGAGTTCTCTAGGAATTTTGCCTCTCTCTGTTTGTCTTACTGTTTGTTATTGAAATGAAAATAAGTTTCTTAGAAATAAACTCTCTCAGTTTGATTAGAAGAATTGTCCGCTTCTTAACTGAGAAATTTCTGAATCTTTTTTCCTCTGCATGCTTTTCTTTTCCTTTGCTTAAGAATGTTGCTCTATATAGATATACATTTATATATATATATATATATATATATATATATATATATATATATATATATATATATACTTATTTATTATCTTGAATTCAGGTGAAGAGGAAGTACCTTTTAGTTCACTGTCTTTAATTAGCTTCTTTGTAATGTAAATAAGCGTAATTAATGTCTGTATAGCTTTTCTTGTGTTCTGTTGGTTATATCTGGCATGCTATATTATTTGAGTCGTTTATATATATTTTCTTAATATTCATTAAATAGTCGTATATTTTCTTACCACAGAATTTTCATGAATCTTCAAGAAAAGTTCATTTTAGAATTTGCTTTCTGCTTCTTGGGTTATCGTTCGCTGCAACGCTTGTGTTTTCTTTCTTCATCAAGATGCTTGCGAAAACAAATTTTCCTCCAAAAATGTTTCCTCACAGGCGCGCTCTCTCTCTGAACACCTGACTCCTGTCAAATCACAGTTAAAGTGCCATGCCCTCAAGCATTGCACGCGTATCCTAGCAACTAGACTGAATGCAACACTAGAACTGCAACTTAACTGTCCTCTTCCTTGTAAAAAGCGTAACGCGACTTGGCAAATCTTCCTCCAGCTAGGGCAACGCTGTCTCCACTGAGGATACTTCTTCACCTGCATCCTTATTACTTTCCTGGCACCTTTCGTGGTTATAGCATGACAGGTTTGAAGGATCTTCACAGCAGATGCACAGGGATTTTTTCCATATACATCAATATTAATAAGTACAACTTTTATATGTGCATGTTATATATATGTATTACTACACACATAGTTAGATCTAGATGTATGTCGATTCACACACACACACGTATGTATATTACCTAGTGGCGGTCACTAGTAGGTACATGTAGTTAGATCTGCAATTCCATAGATAGAGTGTTTTTTGGTTTGTTAATAACTTTGGCCCCGTTTGACGAATCATTACAAAACTTTCCAAAACAAGTTAATCCACCCCAGATCATTCATGGAAAGTTTTGGGGTGGTCTGTCAAGTGGGGGCCAAGAAAAAAAGGGGGTCCCAGAATGCAAAATCCCCATGTATTTTTCATAGACTTCTTTAAGACAGGTTTTAGCAAAAACTGCTGAACTGAATTATACCAAATTCGACAGTAGGCTAGATCCTGGTCCACAGATTGTGCTTTTTGTGATTTGGCATAAATCCATTCAGTAGTTTTTGGGAAATGATGTTATATAATAATTGTATATTTTGACAGATAGACTCACAAGGGGCTTGCCAACCTCCCACAAGAGCACAAATTCAAAAATGAAGCCCTGTGGTTAGTGGATAGGCCCATTTTTCCTATGAGCCTTCACACTCTTGCTGGAGTGAAAGGCTAACTTGAGTCCTGTGAGTAGTCTGATTGGCTGACTGCTGGAATGTTAAAAATGAAATGGGTGCCATTACTGTTTACTGCAAAAAATTGAAGGTATTGTGGAAATGAAGTAGAAAAGTCTATGAAAGAGGGCAGCAGAAAGGCATGCTGCCCCCGTAGATTTAGAGAGAAAGTGTCTAAGGGATTACTTCTGTGAAGATAATAAATGTTTATTGTTTTTAACTAATTTTTATGATCTTGTGTGACTCTCACAGGTTCATGAATAGTAAAAATGAGTTTATGAGTTTGCAATATATTCTATTAGTAGGAATGGATAGTGTGGTGCTTGGTTTCGAGCAAAAGTGTGTGAGAGATAAGTAATGTAATGATTAAATGTTTAATTCTTATTTTAAGAAAATATTATGATCACTCAAGACTCTTGCGGGATTGTGTAAAGTATAAAGGAATAGGTGGTCATTGAATATACCATAGTATCACAATTGCTACTGTAGGAAAGAGTGTTACTGAAGATGGTGTTTATCAGTCTGCTATTTACACCCATTGGTGAGTTGTGAGTAGAGAACTGTATCTTCCCACACCCTACTATGCACATCTATTATCAGAGAGGCGGGTTTGAGCAGGGAGGACAGTCCCTGAAAAGAGCTTACCATGCACACCAATCGGCCGAGTGGAGATATCAGTTTCTCTCTACACACCCCACTGAATGCACCCCTCATCTGAGGGAGAGGTGTGAAAGGAAAGCCCAGTCCATCCACACATCCTACTACATACACCCGTCCTCTTAGAGAGAAGTGTAAAATGAGAGGACACTCCATGCACACACCCTATTATGCACACCCGTCATCTGAGAGAGAAGTCTGAAAGGAGAGGCCTGTCACTCCCCAAGCACTACTATGGACACCCATCTTCTGAAAGAGAGGTCTGATAGGAAAGGCTGGTCTCTGACCACTCACTACTCCACACAGCTATCATCTGAGAGAGAGATCTCACAGGAGAAGCAGTCCCTCCCCATACACTACTACGCACAGCTGTCATCTGATAGAAGGGTCTGAAAGTAGAGGCCAGTCCCTCCGTAATCCCTATGTATACTTGTAATTCAAGAGAAAGCTGTGAAAGGAGAGGGTAGTCCCTCCTCACACCCTAGTATGCACAATTATTATCCAAAAGAGGGGTCTCAGTGGAGAGGCTAGTCCTTCCCATATTCTACTATAAATTCACTGAAAAAAACAAAAGTTAAAGTAACATTATAGATAGGTGACTTTCTCAGTGACAACATTAACATCACTCATGACGTGCATGTTTTTTTCAGTGAATTTCTTTTTTTTTTTTTATGTTGAGTAATTTTAGTTACTTTACGTTAATCCAACCACTGCCATGCATGGACTTTGCCTGTGTGCGGCGGGTTGGCCTGCGACTACGCCCTGCAGCCAACTCCCATAGCCACCCAACTCAGTGCCACTCATGGCCTTTGGCTTTGTGTGGCGGGGTGGCCAAACAGACCTTGCACCCTGCCCCCTATAAACACCCAACCCCACACTATTCATGACGTCCTTCTTTGTTTGGTGGAGATGTGATCATATTCCTGTGCATAAAGAACATGTCTCCAAAATTCGCGGGAAACTCACTCTGCGGGGTTCTTTCAGTAAGCTGTCCAACATACTGGGAATGGCAAAAAGATGTTGCATACCACTAATGCATATAGGGTAGGACCAAAAGGGCAAGGCTTCTAGGCCAATTTACACACTTGTTGTTCTTAAAAGGGAGAACACGATCTCTGGTCTCAGTAGTACATGACAAGAAAGAACCCACTTGTCACAGCCACTACATGATATATATATATACATATATATATATATATATATATATATATATATATATATATATATATATATATAGTGCATGTATACGTAGACACAGCAAACTATGCTTCTTACAGTTTGGAGATGAGGTTGTTATATGTGTGTCTTTGTACACTGATCTATGGTTCCTCATTGAGCTAAAAAAAATCCCTGGAGCTACTAACCACCATTATCGACATGCGGGCCAGTTCAAAGAGCCCAAATGTAATATTCAGATGACGCAGCTGTGGTCTAAGTGCAAGGAAAAACCTTCCTTTTTTCGTTTGCTTCTCGGGAGAAGTCCGCAGCGATATGAATTTCTTGACCGTTGTGGCGATTTGGGCTATGCGCCCTCACTAACAGTAGTAAGGGCGGACCTGGTTGTGTCGTAGGAAGCATGCTACGATGGGACAGGGCCTCCCGACATTGTTCTTGTGGAGGGGGCCGATCCTGTGAGCTCGCTGAAACTCCAGAGTAGTAGAGAAAGTAAGGCCTGTAAGGGTAGGGAGGAAATCCTTAAGGAAAGCCCTCAGATCCTCACCCTCCTCTTTCTCTGGCAGGCCAAAAAAGCGGACATTGTCCCTTCTGCTCCTGTCCTCCAGATCTGTGAATTTATCTCAAAAGAATTATAGTTCTGAGTCAACATCCGGCAGGGTAACTAACTTACTTTCAACGGTCAACAGGCAATGATCCAAGTCTGTGACTTTGTCTTGGAAGCTGTCTATGTCCATACGAATCAATTTAGAGTCTGCAGAGAGATCCGTAATCTTGACATCCATGGCTTGCAGGTGACGGCCTACTGCAGAGATTTCCTGCAGGATGCGCTCCATGGCCAGGTCCTAGTATGAATTCACTGGCGTGTCTGCCAGGCTGGGGCCAGTCGTAGCGAATGTTGAGGACATTAGCCGTGAGTGTGAGACAGCTTCTGAGAAAAGTAGTTGTTGTGTATGTTTACCGGATGATTTTCCAGAGGGTATCTCCACAGAGCGGGTCATCCAAAGTCCCAGGGCACTACTATATCCCAGAACTAAAGGCCCAGTATCTAAGTATTGGCTGCGTCAGTGGGAGCTAGAGTGCTGCTCGAAGGATTCCAGAGGTATCTGATCTGCAGGACGTAGTCGCGCCTGCTGTTGGGTCTTGTCCTGCCGTGAAAAGAGAGTGTAGGAGGGCTCACCAGCACTGAGGATCATGGAAACAGCGGTGGTCACAGCAGCATCAGGCATGGGTCCGTAACACGAGGCCTTTGGGCCTTAGGCCGGTGGCAGTAGGGTGCCGGAGAAGAACAATTATCTCTGAAGTCCTTGGCTACTATTAGGGGCCAGTTCCATCTCTTAAAGCTGGAAGAGAAAAGCATATGTGTAAGGGAGTGTAAGGGAGTAGTACCCTAATGCTTTGCCGTGTTCAGGTGGTTAGTCTAGAGCTCTGTCTGGGTTAGTAGGAGAAAAGGAAGCTTTATGCTCATGGTACAGAGGGAGAGGAGGTATTTCATGTGAAGTGCATCCCCAGTGGCCCAGGACTAGGGGATGCACCTCGAGGCGGTCAGTGCAGCATCATGTAGAATAGTTGCAGTCTGCCAGGGAGGAGGAGAAAATGATGGTATGCTCCGGAGCGCTGACTAGGTCCACTGGTCGGCAGTCATCTCCAGGATGCCCACTCCAGACAGAGATGCGGCTTGTGGGTGAAGACAGTGAGGGAGGCATGGACAAAGATCAAACAATCACGGTCCGTTGCCGTCCACACCACCTCCAGTCCGGCAGACCCCTTTAGATTTGAGGTAGACAGAGTAATAAGAAAGAGGGGGAAGTTGAAGGTGTGGGCTGTACATGTGCACAGCGATGCATCAAGCATACAAGGCACCCCTCTGTCAGTGCCTCCACTGGCACCTGTAGCTGCTGTCCAGGAAGCTGCGGGTGTCTGGCAGATGCAGGGGTTGCCCTAGGGTATGGGGCCGCAGAGAATATCGGATGTCTGGGTGCCTTTGGGGGAGAGGTGCCACAGGATTGCCAGGGATACTGAAGAGCGGGCCCCTATTTGCTCCCAAAGTGCTGGCTGCTTGCTGTCTTGGTGCTGTACAGAGCAATCTCGCGTAAGGACTCTCACCTTCGGATCTTCAGTGATGCGTGCCTTTGTGGTCCCACAATGAAAAATTGAGCCCGCAGCCGTCTGCGCTGGTGAGGCAGTGGGCTATTCTTTAGAGATGTGGAGGTAACTGAGGCCCTCTGTCCCTTCCAAGGGTGGTCTTCATTGCCTGGGGGAGGGTGGAGAGGGGAGGTGAGGCACCCTCAGTGGCCAAGTAGTCCTGCCTCCAGGAGCTCACCGGGGCCGTGGGAGCTCAATGAATCAGAGATGAGAGTTGTGAATGGATCTCAACACCCCTCACAAAATCGAGCCCGCGGCCATTCACATGTGGCAGGCTGTGGGCTGCTCCAACTCGCTACGGAGCTATCAGTCTACAGAAGGCACCACGTCCCAGTCTCCGGTAGGTTCTGTCTGTCAGGGGGAAGGATGGAGAAGAGGTGCTCTCCTTAGCCTGTTGGCCCGGCTGCCGCCCCCAAACATCCGCCGAGCCATCTACTCGTGGCCAGACCACGCCCCCTGTAGCATTTTTTTATATTTTGTTATAGATTTAAAATAAATATATATAATAAGACATATTAATATTAATTTTTAGCATAAAAAGATTTTCACTAATTTAATGAACTTTTTAAATTTTACCTATAATTTAACAAACGGAAGGTTGCTATAATTTACCATACAGAGCTCTCTACCCTAACTGTGGTGTCACTACATCTCAGTCACACCACTCGTTGCTCATTGTCTTACAGGGAAACCAATGCTTCCATTGGTGATACATGTAGTTCAGAAAAATGCATTTCAAATGACTTCATTTACCATTTATGTGTATTTCTACATTTCTATTTTGCTCATTTCTCAATCCTACCCATTCTCACAAGATTTTCAGTCATATGGTATGACAAAGAATCCCCCTTGGAGCATGGAGGAAACATTTTAAATATTACTCACAGCTCGCAATCTCAGGAAGTACAATTAATCTTGACTGGTTTTGCGGGGTCATAGACTAGTGCGGTTGCTCATGTCAGAGAGACCAGACAGATTCAGCCTGTAGATGTGTTATCCTCATCATAGAGTTTTATACTGCACTAGTGAAGAACACACAAATGTATGCTTAAATATATAGGGGCATATTTATACTTTCTTTGCGCTGAATTAGCATAATTTCTTTTTATGCAAATTTAGCGCAAACTTAACTCCATATTTATATTTTGACGCTAGACACACCTAGCATCACAATATTGGAGTTAAAGTAATTTTTTGGATGCGTGAAACCACCGTGCATCAATGAGATGCAAGATATTCATTCCCGTCCAAAAAATGACTCAAAGCCCCTAGAGCCTTATTTTTCCTACTGTGCAAAAATGGTGCACTGGGCCTAAATAATGGCGCTAAGCCTGCTTCGCGCCATTATTTAATGCCAGGGTCACGGCAGGCGTTAGGGGACCTGTGGACCCATTTCCATGGTCAAACACCACAGGTGCCCACCCCAAGCCACAGGGCGACCCCCACCCACACCAGAGGGACTCAGGGGATGGGGAGACACCCATCTCAGGTAAGTAGGGTAAGTAGATGTATTTTAACATTTTTTGAAAGTGCCATGGAGGCCCTGAAATGGGCCCCCCTTCATGGCACTGGGTGCAATGGTCATGCCCAGGGGACCCTTGTACCCTGTGCTGACCATTGGGGTGGTGGGCATGGCTCCTGTCTTTTACAAGACAGGAGTCATGTGGTATGGATGGCTTTGCTTCAGGAAATGACGCCAGGCTGGTTGAAGGCATTGTTTTTGCCTCTAACCAGCCAAGTGTCATTTTTTGGTGCAAAACCCCCTTCCCCTATACTGCCACCCCCATCCGGCTAACATCATTTTCCCAGACGCTAGCCAACCCTTTGCACTGGCTTGCGAGTTTTCCATAAATTTGGCACCCGGCTTGCACACTGGAATGAAGCAAGCAGGCGCTCTACTTTTCGGCGCAAAACTGTGTTTGCGTAGTTTTGCGTCAAAAAGTACAAATATGGGGCATACTTGGAAATAGAACCTATTGAGTTCAAACACCAGTAAGTAAAAAATGAATTTATTGTACCACAAAACAGTGATCAATGCTCCCTCACCAGTCGGAGTTCAAGTAACTCAGCAACAATTCCTAGGCATGGGATTCCAACATGAAATGTTAGAAAAAAGAATAAACCAGCAGTGGAAAACCAGAGATAAAACGCAAACATTTCCCCTCCAAACATCACCAGTTCAGCTTATTTTAAAAAATGCATATTTCAACATCAAATACATTCTTTTTATCTTCGAAAATAAACTTATTTTCCTTAAGTGAAAGACTATCAATTTCATTAAAAAATGTTATAACCCGTGACCTAAAATCCTAGATTTACTCCAAAGGTAAAGTATTACAAGGTGACTTTCGTATTCACACTCTAGACTGTGAGCTACCTTGCAAGAAGAGAGGCATTTTTTCAGAGTACACAACAACATTTTGAACCATACAAGCAACATTGATATTATTATTCATATACAATTCTTATTTCATTGGCTCATCAGCTTATATTTTGTTACATTAACTGCGATGTCAACACTGGACTTGGAAGCTTGGAATTATGTAGTAAGGTTGTGAGAGTGAAAGTGCACAAGGCACTTTTACACACATCGGGAAAAACACCAATTCGAAGTGGATACTTATTTTGAAACTTTCATTCATATATTCATTTGAAAGAGTAGTGATGGCTGGTAATACGATTTATGTGGAAATGCACTTGAAGCTAGCATATACTTTGTGGTTAGGACATCATACAGCATGTTGTTCTTTCATCTGTGCTAGTTGCTTCTTATCATGATATTAGTGTGTGGTAGTTTGACAGTTTACTTAAACAATTCACTTGAGTGGGTTCTAAATCGATGTCTGCCCAGTTTCTGAAGGCCTAAGAAATAACATAAATGTGTTCGGAATAGTACAAGCCCTACTATGCGATGGCTTGATGGTATTTAAAATAGTAAACTTTTAGCCAAAATTGGCGCATGAAAATTGGACCCCAAAGCATAACCCAAGCTAAAATGTGCATCATATCATCCCAGGAGATGCAGCTCCAGAAAATGGCAACTGATATGCAAATTTGCAGCAGTGCCTACCAGAGAACTACCTTGCTTCAAGCAAGGGCGTGCCGTGTAAGCACTCAATAACGCATGTGACACGAACTCAGTACATTGAGGAGCTATCATTCAAAAATAGAAATTTGGGGGACGTGTGTTTTTTTAACAAGTTGAGAAGCGCAAGTAACTGAGCTCCTCACCCATTGCTAAGTTTATGTGGTGGTTCCAGAGTATGTATTATTGGTTCCCCGAACTTACTTTCAGACAAGAGAGAGAAAGACAGAAATGAGAAAAAGTAGGAGGAAAAGAAAGATAGGAAAAAATGCCAAAGGGGAAAATAGGGATGGATAAGATGCTGCAAAAGTTACATAAAGACACCAGAAATGTATGGTGTTAGGGGTTTTGGCAACCATAGCATACTATAGCGGACGCCTAAGAAAAACAACACCTATTTATTTAGTTTTAACAAATTAAGCACTGTACGCACCAACTCTTTGGGAAGAATGTGGGAATAGGACAACCTGTCCATGAGATACAAATGGACAATGTATAAAGAAACTCCTGCATTGACACACTGTGGTGTCAGTACTCTGTGGGAGGGGCACACTGGTGAGCACTGTCCAGGCGCAGAGAGGTGCTGGCATGATAATGGTGTGAGAAGCTTGACAGGAAATGGTAAAGGGTCACACTTGAAATGACAATTGATGGTCACAGCACTGACATTGGTGAGAACTAAACGTTGCCTATAGCTATCATGTATATGGTTAATGCCAATTGATGCTATACATCATATAATGCATCTAACAAGGAAGGGCACCTTTGACTAAAGCAAGGGAAAGACACATCAGCAGCACAGCACAAACGTCCTACAAATGCCGCATTGCACACTACGATGTTTGTTATAGCAACCGACATTTACAGCGTCAGTTTTTACTCGTAAAGTGTGGAACCATGGTAATGTATCAGCTCAACTGTACTTTCCAGGCAACAACTCCAGTTGCTTGATGGTGCATGCATCTATAATATGGTACAGAAGCAAAAGCCTTTCCCTCAGTTGCATTGAGTCACACCCCTAAGCAAATGAGGAAAGTTCCACTGGGATCACACAGGTGCAAAATATTACCAAAGGTCCTTCCCAGGTGTTGCAGTCTCTTCTGTAATACTAACGTGTCTTGGGAGTTCATTAACCAGTTGCAAATGCCCGTTGAGTCCCAGGGACGCTGACGGTAATATGACCTATGGATTATGGATTATGGTACAATTGTTGTAGAAGGAAGAGTGTACAGATCATCTAGGGCTCGATTCACAAACTACATTTTGTAGTAAGGTATCACTACAGTAGTACTACTTATGTACTACTACAAAATGCAATTCACAAACATATAGCCGGATACTTAGACTTCACATATCTTATCTTTTCTATGTGAAGATCTCCACCTTGGTGACAGAGGCCTCAGCACACTGAGGAGTTGATTATGAGTTTGGTGGATGGAAAACTCCATCACCCAAACTCCAGACAGGGTGGCCGCATATGCGGCGACCTCCCCACCGGAGTTATTATGGGTTTCCTGCTAGGTTGGTGGGTGGAAACCTAAGTTTCCACCCAGTGGCTAAGCGGGAAACAGGCTACAGCATTGTCTCTGGCTCGTAATCGAGCCAGCGGCAATGCTGTCGCATGCAGGGCACACTTTCACCCTCACAATGTTCACTGTCTACAAAGCAGACAGTGAACATTGTGAGGGTGCTGGGCGGGGTGCACTGCCCATGCCAAGTGCATGGGCAGTGCTGGGGCCCCCCTGTGGCCCCCTGCACCTGTTCTCCGTCAGCCTTTTCATGGCTGTGCTACCGCCATGAAACCTCTGCCGGAGAACAAGGTCGTAATCCCCAGGGTAGATCCCTGGTGGTTCATTGGCGGTCTGACCACCAGGTTTGTAATGTGGCGGTCGTACCACCACATTGCTACAGTGAGCGTGGCAATCTATAGACGCCACACTCGTAATGAGGCCTTAGTATACAAATGAGTAGTAAATGAGAGAGGAATCAAGGGGAGGGGTGGAAAAATGGGGAATAATTACCACAAAATGGGAGGTGGTCAGGGAAGTTTAAGGAAGGATATGCCAATGCAAAATACCCTTCCACAAAAGAGTAACACAATTTAGCCCAAAAGGTGTCACACAGGCTGAAAAATACTCTAGCTCAGCTTTGTTATAAGCCAAGTACAATAGATGGCCAACTAGTGCTACTGCAACACACTCAAATAGAAAACAACAAAGGCAGAGAATTAAAATACAATTTTATTTTATACATATATTTTTAAGTAATTTGAGATTATTTCGAATGTAATGATTTAAAAAATAAAAATGTTACATTAACTAAATACATAACACTAAACTAAGCTTACTAAATAGTAAATAAATATATAAATATTAGTAAGGATGAGTAATGTTATTTGTCAATTATTGTTTAAAAATTAATACTTACAAATGTAACTAATGTATTTCAACTATTTTATCATGTAATACAAATTTAGTTTGATATGTTAGTGGACTGTCAAATTATATTTGATTATTTCCAGGTTATTAATAAATGTTTTACATGAAGTTACATTTATTTATATTATACATTGAATTTTTTTTTCACTTTAAAAAAACACGATTACATTTCTTAATACTTTCCCACAGGGAGATCTCCTCCATAGTGGTGGAGATCTCCAGCAACAGTTGAAAAGTTACTAGTATTAACATTACATTCATAAATGCAGTTGTAGTACATGTATCTACACCTAGGTGTAACTTTCCACTCGAAAATGCTGAATACAAAGATTAGAGAGTTACACCTAGGTGTCAGAATAGATATGCACAGAAGTAAATAAACATCTATATATTTACTTTTTTAACCAGGCTCCTAGTGTGTACAATTGTACAGCAAGCATGCAGGACAACAGTATAGGCATGTACTTCTGTGAGGTCGGCAGGAAAGGTCACTAGAATGAAGTGATTCTTCATATGGCAAATATGACAGAACTAAAGATTGGCACACCTATAATTTGTAATGTTTTCTACCGACTCTTGTAAAAAAAAGTCTTATATCACAAATTAATTAAAAAGTTACAATAGACATGCCAGATATAAAAACAGAATGACTTTGGCCATTTCAACGTTATCATAATACATGTTCAAGTAGTCATGTTAGTCCCTGTACTACACACACTATACAAATGTTATCCTCCCAGGTGAGTACACTTCAATTGGGAGTTACCAAAAAGGGTATTTAGAGATGGACACATCGGACTGGTAGCTTGAGTAACAGTAACAGTGCCACCTGGGAGTTGTAGTCATGTAACTCCCTGTACCACACACTATACAAATGCTATCCCCCCAGGTGAGTACACTTCAATTGTGATTTGAGAAACAGGGTTCTTGCCAAATAGGGGCCTTGGGACAAGTGAACACTGAGCTGGTGAGTGAAGTGACAGTAAATGTGGCAAAAGGTGAGCAGTGTGCATGCATGACTGCATTTTGGTGACATATTGATGTGGTAACTTACCAGACTCCACTCCTCCAGGTATTCCGGTCATGCCCCCATGATGCAGGATGGCCAAGACCTTCTCCTCCCCGGAAAAGAATGTTAATGGGGCAGTGGGAGGGCCACCGCCACTCTTCTTGGCCTGCAGCTGGTGCCTGGAGACCAGAGAAGGGATCTTGCCTCCGAGGTTGTTCCATCTCTTCCTGCTGTGTTCCTTTGTGTGCAGGGTGGTGCCTACAGCACATTTCCATTTTCCTACTGAGAAGAGTGTGCTGGACTTGTGCTCCAAACAATTGAGGCTCTACTCTCATGATTTCATCCACCATGACTCTCAACTCATGCTCAGAAAAACATGGATTTTTAGAATGTGACATAGTGGAAAAGAAAGATGACAATGACTTACTAAAGAGGGGAGGTGCAAAAGGGTATGCTTTGGTGTGAAAAGAGATGGTGAGAAAAAAGTGGTGCCTAGTATCTGTGCTGTGTGGTAAATAATTTGCTTGGGCTTCAGTGTGTTGCAGTGTAAATGCAAAGGATTGTGGTGTGTGAAGGTGTGTGTATTTTAGTGTCCTTTACAGGTGTGTCCAGTATGGCAATGTGTGTCAGCTGTGCTATTTTCAAATCCATTGAATGTGCCATTGTGTATTACTTTGGTGACCATGAACCGTCCATCTATAGAGAAATCCCAAATGAACTCTACACACCTGGGAGAATGAAAATTATCAAGTGTGTGCAGTAGAGACAGTTATATGGCTACAACTCCCTGGAGGCACTGTTCCCCCAACTTAAAACACCACATCAGTGGTCATGTGATCAAATACCCTTGCCTGCTAAGTCACATTTGATGTTTATTCATCTGGGAGTGACCAGGATACAGAGCATGCCCAACTCTGAGATGTGTCTGGCTACCTCTGGCTAGCTCCATCTTGACCTGCTAACCCAAGATGAAGCTATTGAGGGCAGGAAGGACAGCTTACCCAGTGTGTATAATAAGTGTTCCTAAGGCCTCAAGCTGCATCACCAGATTGGTATTGGCAGTAGACACATTAGCACTGCAGTAAACACATAAGGACTCCTGTCACATATACTACAAACTCCTGGGTCTGCCTGTATCACATTTGACTACGCTTCAAAATGGGCCAAAACTTAGCTTGCCCAGCCACTGTTTTGCCTGCACTGGTGGCAAGATGACATTCTCAGACCATCCCCCCCAATGGACAATGTTTTGCACACATTAGCAGCTGTTTCAGGCAAGGAGATCTGGCGTGCTCCACAAATCTTATGTCAATGCAACCACTACCATGTGTACCTGTCACAATAGGATTACTTCACATCAAATATGTACAATGTCTTTGCAAAATGTCACTGTAAACATTTGGAGGTAGATATCACAATACAGCCAGTAACATTGTATGTTTCACATCAAAAGGTCGAGCTGTCACTGGCCACACAGAGCCCACAGAACAGAATGCCACTACCGCCCCCCCCCCGGGATGAAACCCGCAGTGTGGGACAGTTCAGGCCCATTTGGACAACCTCGTCAGACACCAACAGTGGGTCTACATCACCTATCAGCCCGTTGCCTCCACATCATAGGCAACCATGCGCCCCCCAACCTGTGTCCCTAGGACAGTGTTAACCATCTTGTGCCCCCCAGTCATGGATCCTGAGTCACAGCACAACACCTCTCACAGTGATGGTCCAGGAACCAGTGGGAGGGTGCACCCTGTGGCAGGGGCACAGGGCTGTGGGGATAGGGTGCATAGGAGGGATGCTGTGGGCCAGCAGAGTGAGGCCACTGCAGCTGCTCATGGCCAGGACATCATCAGCCACATCATGGGAGTCTATCAGGAGTACAAAGGCGTGATGGGCCAGATAATGGCTGAACTCCAGGAAATGAAGCAGCTTCAGAGGGACTTCTATTGGGAAATGCGTGAACAGTGGGGGGCTCACAATACCAACATGGCCTCCCTAACAGTGGAGCTGAGGGACATTAACACAACCCTGATCAGGGATCGACAGCAACACTCTACCTCTACCTTTGGTGCATCTACACCAGGCCCTTCGGCAGTACCAGCCACTGGAAGGGAGACCGTGTCAGGGGAAGAACCCCCACTGACACCCCTGCCTCTGTAACAGCAGATCCCCCCCAACCACGCAAGGGGGGACATCCAGCGAGGAATCCAGAAGGTGCAGATAGCAAGACACCCACCACTGCCAGCAAGTGGCAATTGACCTCTTCCAAAATGACCTCCTTTGTGTGCCACATATTCACTCTGTTGATTGTTCTTCAACCACCTTCCATTTCCAATGGGAAGAGTACACTGGACTTTGGACTTCCAATTGTGAACACCTACTCCAATGACATCATCCACCATGACTGAACCCTTCACCCTTCTGTTCCATCATGCCCCAATTTTATTTTCAGCAAATATTTTTAATAAATCCACTTATCACAAAGTCATTATCTGCTTGCTCCTGTTCCACATTTTGCTATGTAGAGATGTAAAACCATGTGAAGCAAATGAGGAAGAAACAAGATACTAATGCAAGGAGGGATAAGTTACAAGTGCAATGTCCTGCTAAAGATTACAACTGTTAGACCTGGCATCTTTTGGCATGTTTCCCCTGTCTTTTTTGCCTTCTGACTTCCTGTGCTTATGGTACGCTGGACTCTGTTGTTGCAGGATCCATGCAGCTCAGGATGAGAGGAGATCCATGCAGCCAGTCATCATTGCAACAGGTGCGTGTGGATGCAGGGGAGTGACTCCTTCACTCCAAGGGAGATTCCTTCTTCTGCAGGCTGAAGAGTTGCTGTCTTCTAAATATGCACAGATGGGGATATGTTGCAAAGGTGGCAGGAGATGTGGAAACAAAGTTAAAGAAGAGACATCTTCGTGGGTTTGCAGCATTGTCGGTACCTGGAGGGTCCAGTCGCAGTTCCAGTGGGCATTAGTCGAAGTGGAGGTTTCAGAGGAACCCTACCGGAGTCTTGCAAGCTGAATCTGAGGACCCACACAAGAGAGAGAGACCCTAAAAAGCCCTGAAAGAGGGATTGGTCACCAAACCAGGTAAGCACCTATCAGGAGGGGGCTCTGACATCACCTGCCTGGACTGGCCACTCAGATGCTACCAGAGTTCCCTGCCAACCTTGGAAACAAGATGGCAGAACCCAGGGACCCTCTGGAGGAGCTCTAAGCACCACCCCTGGGGTGGTGATGGACAAGGGAGTGGTCACTCCCTTTTCCATTGTCCATTTTCACACCAGAGCAGGGACTGAGGGTCCCTGAGGCGGTGTGGACTGGTTTATGCACGGAGAGCACCAAATGTACCCTTCAAAGCATACCAGTGGCTTGGGGAGGCTACCCCTCCCAAGTCAGTCACACCTATTTCCAAATGGAGAGGGTGTTACCTCCCTCTCCTAAAGGAAATCCTTTATTCTGCCTTCTTGGGCTTGTTCAGATCAAGCAGCAGGGGAGCAGAAACCTGTCTGAGGGGTGACATCAGCTTGGGCTGCCCAGAAAACCCTGTAAGACTGGTGGTAGCAATGCTGGGGGTCCTCTAAGGAACCCCCAGAGTGCATGGGATCATACTTCCAATACTTGCAACAGTATTGGGATATGACTCCGACATGTTTGATTGCCAGGTCCAGAGTTACCATTATGTAGCTGGACATAGTTAGTGATCTATGTCCAGTACACGCATAAAATTGTGTCCCCGCACTCACAAAGTCCAGAAAAATAGATCTGAAGTTTGTGCGGGCACCTCTGCTAGTGCACGGGTGCCCTCACACATAGGTTCCTGCACCCTGCCCCCTGGGCTGAGAGGGTCTACCATAGGGGTGACTTGCAGTGACCTGGTGCAGTGACCTGTAGTAAAAAAGGGCGCATGCACCGATGTCACGCAGCCTACAATGGCAGGCCTGCTGAACCCTTTGCATGGGTTACCTATGGGTGGCAGAATAACTGCTGCAACCTATAGGGATCCCCTGGAACCCCAATGCCCTGGGTACCTAGGTACCATATACTAGGGATTTACATAGGGGGACCAGTATGTCAATTGTGGGAAGAAAAAGGTACAGTTTTTAAGTTAGATGGGAGAGAGCATAGCCACTGGGGTCCTGGTTAGTATGATCCCAGTGGACACAGTCAAACACACTGACAACAGGCAGAAAATGGGGGTAACCATGCCAAGAAATAGGGCACTTTCCTGCATGCTCTCTATGTAAATTGTATTGGTGATTGGTTTATCCATGATTGGCATATTTGATTTACTCATAAGTCTCTAGTAAAGTGCACTATGCGCGCCCAGGGCCTGTAAATCAAATGCTACTAGTGGGCCTGCAGCACTGATGTGCCACCCACATGAGTAGCCCTGTGAACATACATGTCTCAAACCTGCCGCTGCAGTGTCTGTGTGTGCAGTTTTAAACTGCCAATTCGACCTGGCAAGTGTACCCACTTGCCAGGCCAAAACCTTCCCTTTTTTGTACATGTAAGGCACCCCTAAGGTAGGCCCTAGGTAGTCCCATGGGCAAGGTGCAGTGTATGTTAAAGGTAGGACATATACTGATGTGCTTTACATTTCCTGACAGTGAAATACTGTCATATCTTGTTTTCACTGTTGGAAGGTCTAACTCTCTCCTAGGTTAACATGGGGACTGCCTTTCAATAAAATTTAAGTGCTGTTTCCAATTGGGAGGAGATAGAGATGTGGAGTTTGAGGTCTCTGAACTCACAATTTAAAAATACAGCTTTTGGTAAAGTTAGTTTGAAAATGCCACTTCTAGAAAGTGGGCATTTTCTTGCTTAACCATTCTATGCATCTGCCTGCTTATGTATTCCATGTCTGGGACAGACTGACAGTTGGGCAGTTGTGAATTCCTTCTAGACAGTGAAACAAAGGGAGCTGGGGTGTAAACTGCATATCCTGATGAGGCTCCTGGGCTAGAGTGGGGAGGGAGGAGCTGCCACTTACACCTGAAAGGGCTGTGCATGTCCTCATACCATGCAGTCTCTGACCCCTTGGAGTGTGTCTGGGGCCTGGCCTGGGCAAGGCAGGCTCTTGGGAACAGCATAGACTTTCCTTTGAAGTTTGCCTACTTCAAAGGCAGAAAGGGTTATAAGTAGTGGACCCAAAACCCCAGACTTTTAGAACACTTCTGGGTCAAGAGGAATCTCAGCCAAGGAGAAGCACTAAAGAAAAAACCCCGTCCGCCGCCAAGGACGCCGCTGACTGCACTGTGACCTGGACCACGCCACACGGAGCCGTGCCCCACATCGCACCGCAAACCTGGTCTTACCAATGCCACCACCTGATGCCGTCACCAAACCGCTGCTTTCACCGTGACCTGTGGGCCCCGCACTCCGCACCGCCTTGCTCACACTGCAGCCCTGGCATCCCTGACGGCGTCACTCCACGCTGACACTGACACCACTCCCTGCACCGTGGCCTGAGGGCACCGCTCGTGAGGTACACAGTGCACCGTCCCATCATGCACTGCAGTCCCGGTCCGCCGATGCCAGCGCCATCAACTCCAGTGTCGTAAAACAGATGTCCCTGTCTGCACCGCAACCCGTGGGCGCTGCACAGAGCCCACCCTGCATCGTACCACCACCTTGGGCCTACCTAGGACCGCGCTTTAACAACGATGACACTGTTGCCTGCACTGTGACCTGAAGTTACTGCACGTTGCATCACTCCTCTTCACACTGGAGCCCTGGTCTCACCGATGCTGTCACCAAGCCGCTGCTTGCACCTTGACCTGTGGGAACCGCATGTCGTACTGTCCCTCTTCGCACCGCAGCCCTGAAACCACAAATGCCAGCGCTTCTGACTTCGTCATCAGCCCGAGTTCGATCTGCAACGCGTGTGACTTCAAGTGCCCAACGACCCCGCACCAACCCCTGGAACTGGCACCTGCGACGTTGCACTCTGGACCTCATTGTGAGGATCACAGTGCCATGCATTCCCAAAGTACTGTTTCGCCGGTCTTCCTAACACTGTAGTTGGCCCGTGGCGACGTGGCCACCCTGAACTGTTGGATTTGTTGTTCACGACACAGTGATAACCCCTCACAGCTATTGACTTCAAAGAGCTGTATTTTTAAGTAATTCTTGCAAAAATCATATCTTTATTACTGTATGTCGGAATTTTCTTGTTTTGGTCTTGTTTTACACAGATAAATATTGTCTATTTTTCTAAAACTGGTGTGGTGTCCTTTTGTAGTGTTTTCGCTGTATTACTGTGTGCTAGTTGCAAATGCTTTACACATTGCTTCTGAGATAATCCTGACTGCACGTGGCAAGCTACCAAGGGGGTGAGCAGGAGTTATCTGAGCTGGGTATCTCCCTTATCCTGACTAGAGTGAGGGTGCCTCCTAGGACAGGGTGCAAACCGACTGCTAACTATAGACCCCATTTCTATCAATGACCAACATGCACAAACACATAGCTAGAAGTGTCTGGTCACACCAAACATTTTATTGCACTGTACAGCACCGAGGCTGTTGAAATGTCTGGACTGTCATAGCCAAGAATGGCTGGCTCATATTGTGTCATGGTACACATCCCAAGGTACTGCCCCTCAGACCACGGAAGGAAGGGCCTTGTCAGGCACTATCTTGTATAATAAGGCAAGCAGAATAGTGGATAGTGTCACCAGCTTGAGCCTCATCACATACCACACCAGGGTAGCCCACCATCACATAAAACAAGGTACAGAGGGCAGTACAACAGTCCCTGATCAGAGGCGCATCATAATCGAATGACCATCCATCTGGTGGTATTACACAAACACATGTCAGTGTTGTGGCACAGGCACTGTGGCCTGCAATGATGAAATCGATCTACAGATACATAGAGGTCATGCAAGAAGAGTGTTTAGCCTATGTGAAGGGTGAAAGCCTTGCTTGAAATTGATAACAGCATATTTCATGCCCACGTGATCAAACACATGATGCAATAAGCCCAACACAGTACACTAAATAAGTCCAATGTGTGCTTCTTACCTTCCACCCAAACACTGTTCAAGCTGCCTTGGCACAGGGTTTCATACATCCTAAATCTGTGACCTACATTACCTGGAACAATCCATAACCACTTCATATGTCAGAACAGCATCAGATACCTGCCAATGTCACAACTCTGAAATGCCCACATGAGGATGTCATGCTGAAGGTACCTGTACAAAGACCAAACAAAGAGTATAGGTTTGAAAACATACCTATTATACAAGCATCTGGAAAGTAAATTACATTGCAATGAGATAGACACAAACTTTATCAAGGTGGGGATATGTCAAAGGCTAACTCCTCAAGCACCCTTTGGCTGAATACTGAAGAGTATCAACCCCCTAGTTTTTGCCAAAACACAACTCCACACATTCTATCAACTACAGTTCTTCTTACAGTAACAATCATTACATCACATGACATACACTCATGAAAAGTAGCTGTTGATGGGATCTTCCCGCAACTCAGCTCCTTCCTCTTCACCAATGTCATCCTCCCTTGGCATTTCAGGAGTCTTACCCAGTAGCACTGCAGGCTCCCCCTTCTCTGGAATGTACGGCATATTCCTACACCGTGTGATGTTGTGGAGCATGCAGCATGCCAAAGTGATCTGACACACTTTTCTAGGTGAGTTGAAGGGGACTTTACCAGTCCAGTCAAGACAATGAAATTTGGCCTTCAGGAGCCCAAAAGCTTGCTCCACTACCCATCTTGTTCTTCCATGGGCCTCAGTGAAGCGGACTTCCCCTAGCATAGTTGGATTTGTTATTAGCCTCAACAACCAAGGATGGTTTGGATATGCGGAGTCTCCTGTTAAGGAATGGGACATATGTGCATCAATGAGTCACTCAGTTCATGATTGTAGCACCAAACATTATGCACACACACAGGACAGATATGACTTACCAACCAGCAAGGCCCTCTCTAGGTACAGTTGTGACATCAACTGGAGTATGGTGCTGTTCTGCATTATGAAGGGATTATGATCCCAGATAACAGGCACAGACCTATGAAATGTACAGCTCCGCCAAACAGACAACTTGCACGTAGATGGAATTGAAGCTCTTTCTGTTGCGGTATACTTGTTCATTGGCCTACTGTGTGACTAAGCCCACATGTGTGCCATCAGAATCCCCCACCACATTTTGGATGCATGCAAAAACCATAAATGTCAGCCTTCACATGGGCTAAATCCTGACAAAGGGGAAACTAGATTTAGCTGACTAGGTGTTTCAAAATTGCTGAGAGGGCATCCTTCAACACCAGACTGAACATAGGTTGGGGCATGCCAGCTGATAGGATCACTGTATGTTGGAAGGAACCTGTGGCTAGAAAGTGCAATACTGACATGACTTGTACAATCAGTGGTATGCTGGTTAGATAACTAATAGCTGGCTTCAGATCTGGATCCAACTGACAACATAAGACCATTATTGTTTGCCTATTAAGACGGTAAAGAAGAATAATGTGGCGTTCTTCCATGGTCTTAAGGTCTGGCATTGGATGGTAGCCAGGAGGTTGGGGCATCCTCCCTCTCCCTTGGTATGTATGTATAACAAGACATGATTTCTAAAATTAGTCATTGTGTCCACAGCAACATAAATGATGCATGTCAATGATATCATGTGACAAGGCATTTCTGAATGGACAGACATGGAAACCAGTATACATCACAGCTGCAAATAACACAAGGGTCACATGTGACCCCTGTGGTTTTCCACAGGTGTCTTCAACATGTATATGGACCAAACTCAAAGATGTGCAACACAATTGTCCCTCAAAATGTGACTCGATATCCCTACCACCAAAATGGCCGTCGGTGGGGATGGACTGTGCCACAATGTTAAATGCCATCTGTGCCCTGCAACATACTATGATGGATTTTGAGTAGTAGGACCTACATGACAAGTCAGGATAATCATGACTGTGCAGTAAAAAATGCATTTTCGGAAGTGTTTATAAAGCCCAACATAGCATTTCAGGCCGCCTAAATGGTGGCAGCCTGACCTACTCCAGTGGACATTAGGAACCGCCTGCAACCGCTGCTGCAACTCGTCATGGCAGTAGGCAATTGCAACTGTGGCAGACCCAGCCATGGGCTAACGATGTTGCCAGAGGCGGTCACAAGCTAATGGCTTTGTCCGCCGGCGGTGACGACCACATATTCGGCAGACGTGACCACCATGTTCTGAAGATTCATTCACTTGACTCCTGCCACTGCTGCCAGCAAGTCCTCAATGACCTGAGCTGCTATGCACTGCCTCTGGGAGCTATCATGCCATGTCCAGCAGGTGATAGGGCCCCTGCCTTCTCTCCAGAGGA
The DNA here is from genome assembly GCF_031143425.1 of Pleurodeles waltl. Taxonomy (NCBI): domain Eukaryota; kingdom Metazoa; phylum Chordata; class Amphibia; order Caudata; family Salamandridae; genus Pleurodeles; species Pleurodeles waltl. The sequence goes on along the minus strand of NC_090439.1, from coordinate 504,956,594 downwards.
GCTGGAGAGGCTAGTTGATAAGGTCCTACCCCTGAATGAACATATCTATGTCCACAATTTTCTCTGTACTTCACCATCCTTTCCCTCCTTACAGGCTGGAATGTGGCCATGTGTGCCATGTAACTGTTGTTGCAGTCTGTGTGGCATCAATGGGAGGGACAATGTGAAGGTATTGATGGCCAGTGCCATATGTTACGTTCAGTCACATTGTGTTGTGTGAGGTTTTTGGGGTCCCAGATTCTCCTTGTATTGGATGTACATAACTAGGTGAGGAGACATTACTGCCACCCACTGACATCTCTATCCTCATGATTGTTGTAAATGTCAGACAACATGTATGTGACTGACAACATGAGCTAAATATGCATATTGTATGAGTCAGTTGAGAGTAATGTGAGCAATGTGTATTGTGCCACAGATTTCTGAACATATCTGCCCTTTCTAAAATGTTGTTTGGAAGGCACATCAATGTGAGCATTGCCCGTCAGGTTGCCACACACACCACATGCTAAGTTGCTGTTGGCTACATGATGTACTGTCATGCATGGAAGTGATGGAAATGGAGTGTCATTTAGATTCTGTCAGCTCAACCTGCAGAGACCAGGGCCTGTCACATGTATCTCCCAGTATGGGACTTAGTCTATGCTGGGGTAGAGTCATTGTGGCTATGCATCTGTGGCATTATGCCCACTCACTGAACCCCAACAGATCCTATCATGTGGCAAATATGAGGCTCTTGTGACAAATACTACCCACAATACCTCATTCCTTTATCTAGATTAGACATGGGCACAGAGGTAGGTCATTAATCTAGTCCATATGTGCACTTAGCATCATTGTCAATGTGTGTTTTTGACTCATGACAGGCCCCTTACTCCCACAGCTCTGTTATCACCTCTCCACAGGTCACATGTGTCCAGTACAGGCTTATTGCACAAATGACAGTCCCACAGTGCAGATAGTGTGTTGATTCTGGGAGGCCATGATATGTGACTCAGTTGCTTGGTCACATAGTAGAAACTGTACAACACTTGCCTTTGTTCGTTGGATGCCATCTCTGTAGGATTGACACATATGTCCAAAGGAGTGTTCTGTGGTGCAGGTACATGGCACAGAAGTCCACCTCCTGAAATGGCATGAGTCTCCATTTGTTATTCTACATGTCCACACAAGGACAGGGAAGACACTTTTTGTATCCACTATAACAGTCCCTTCATTATTACTCATGCGTAATGTTTGAGTTTGTACTCTGGCAGTTGCCTGTAGGGACTGTATGCAGTGAGTCATTCTCACAGAGTGAGTATGTGTTGGTCCATTCATGCCTAAGGAGTTTACCCCTCAAAAGCCCCATATGTGCGATGTGTATCATAGTGGCTCACATCACAGTACAGGTTATTAGAGCATGGGCTACATGATGTCAGTGAGCTTGTTTAGTCATTGTAGGGCCGTAGCAGGGTATCAGGTTAGTCTGCAGATTGAAAAAATATATGTCTGTAGTCATGTCCCTGTACTTATGTAGTCATGTCCCTGTACTTATTTGGTTTGTATGAGTCACACACTTGGGTGTATTGACAAATAGGAAAGTCCTAGCATGATGTTACTTTCATGTATGTGACTCAACCATTTGTGATGAAACTTGTGATCATGATCTCTTGATTTGTCTTTTGCATCCATGCTTGTCAACACCTCTCAAAAGAAGGGATTATGGAGAGCCACCACCCAGAAGGTGTGGATCCTAGGGGTCCACCGTTGCGAAGCACCCATTGCAGGAAAAGGTGGGAGGACCTGAAACATGGGTCCAGAAGATCACTGAGGTCCAGCTGTGTATGTCCTCCAATGTGGGTGGGGTGCCCGTCGGATCTTGAACCCCCTAATGGCCTGCATTCTGGTGGTGGCCTATCCGGAGCTTGATGGGCATTTGAGGGCAGCACGTCAGCCACAAGGAGATGAGTACAGGGCATATTCCTGCTTGTCACATTGCCAAGTGAATGACTTAGGTTCTGACAGCTCCCCCTGACATCTAGGGATGAGCCATGTGTCATACAGTAGATGAATGATTGTTTGTGTAGACGTCATGTGGTGTATACTGATGTGCCTTGCCTATTGGCCCAGGGGCCTAGGAAACAACTGGGAGGAATCCACAAACCACTTGCCCTCCAGGGACGACATATGGCTGGGTACATTGATCAATCAAGTTTTGTTTGTTGTTGTAGTGTGTGTAATTTCTGTGCAACAGACCACTACTCCTCAATGTTACAAGCTAAGTAAGTGATGGTTACTGTCCTCAGCCATGTGTCTGGGCAAATGAGTATTAGGCATCTGCCACACAGAGGTCACTTCTCTTCAGGTGTGCTGGTGCATCAATGCAGTCCATAATGTGAAGATGGGCAACGTACATGTGACAGAGCTTACATTGTTCTTTGGGTCAGCTATAGATCAATACTTCCCCTGGGCAAGTGGGGAATGTCCATTGACACGATTTATGTGCCATCAATGTTTCCAACATTCCTTTTACCTACATGCACCCCTGTAGCGGAGCCGTAGCGACTCTGCTTCAGGATGCTTCCCCGGGACCGAGTAAACAGTCCCCCGGGGGCACCTCCCTACACCCGGAAGTCCCGTCTTCTGATGTGGATCTGGGTGTCGACATAAGAACGCCGGAAGAAGAGGAACCAGCGCGCAGAGTAGCGGAAGAAGAGGAGCCGACACGCACCCTCGGAAGGAAAAACGACAGAAAGGAGTCACCAGACAAGGAGAGCAGCGCCAAACCAGGAAATGGAAACGTGAAGGCGTAGAGCAGAAAAGAGCTGCCGGAGGCTGTATCTTCCCGTGACAGTGCCCCCCACATCCCTGGAGGGACGTGGCTCTCGCAGGTACGTTCCTGCATTCTACACCCCACAAAGAGTTATTGGAAGAAAGTGCTCTTTCAGTCCCTTTCCCACCGACCTAGTTTTATTTTCTTTCTTTCTTTTCTTCTTTTGATTTTCCCCTTTTTCTCTCCCTGTCTCACTTCTGTATTTAGTTGGATAAGAAGAGAGCCACAATAGCCACTCCTGAACATACTTACTCGAGAGATAAAGAGTATATATAGAACATTTGTTTTTTTTGTTTTGCATGAAAGAACCATCACTGGGATTTTTGTTTCTTTGTTACTCAGGTTGTCTCCTATATATTTTTTTTTTAATGGTGATCGTCCCTCACTCCCACCCCAAATAGAAAAGGTCCAAAGACGAGGCCCTTACCTGTTTTTTTTCTTTCTTTCTTCTCTTCTTTCCTCCTTCGTCGGGTGAAACGCCTCCAAGACCATTCCCCCTCGAATCCGGACGATACCTGAAAGCCAAAGGAAGGAAATTAAGGAGTGAATTAAGAAGAGTAAAATAAGAACGGGAAAAGGAAAAATAGGCAGCTATACAAAGACTCCCCAAAGAAACGAAACAAATTTAATAAAATTTCTCACACCCATTTCTGTTGTCTGAGAGAAATTTCTACTTACTGTAAAAGAACCCACTACAGTCCCTTTCTCTTTTGAGGAACTTTTGTAACCTGCTGTTTCATGCATGGTCTACCTATGTTGATGGGATGATGTCTGTATTCCCTCACATATATGTGCATGGCAAACTGTATGCGGAATAGGACATTTACAATGGGGGTATATTTCATTTTGGGCCCCAGACAGCAGTGTGACACCATTGTTTGCTGGCTGACACATTCCCTCATTTGGCATGTGCAACTGCAGTAGCAATGAGGGACCTGACAGGTAGTCCTAGTGTTTTGAGCCACAATGTGAACAGCTGTGCCCCTGATGTGGCATCATGTGTAAAAGTGCACTGCACATGTGTAATGGGTAAGGTTTGTGACCTGACTGTTGGCCAGCATGATGGAGTGGCTTGCAGTTATTTTGTAATCACATGTGTTTAGGTACGAGCATTCATCCAAAGACAGACATTTGGGTCTGCATGACCATAACGGAGACAATGATGTAGTTTCCAATTGGGCAACATGTTGAGTGCCTTCTACAAGTACTTGCAAATCTCTGGGCCTCTCCAACATCCGAGGGACTAAATGACATCAATTGACGCACTCAGAGTGTGTCAATGTAAGGGTTGCCAGGCATTAGTGGTGAATAGCCCGGGGCTTGCTGATTCATTGTGTTGTGGATTTTCGGGAAATCTCTCTCTGACATATTGCACATGATGTCTATAGTGTCCATTTCCATGCCACATGTCTGCTTATCTGAGCAACATTAATACTATCTCCATGTCTCTATTGGACACATATCAGTTGGTGAAGTGGGTGTAGTAAAACTGCTTCCAGTGTGACATGAGTATTTCCCTGTCACCTTCTCCAGGCTATTGTACTTTTGTCATCAACATGGAAGGACTTTGGAGCATCATTTTGTATTGTTAGGATGTATGTGACAAAAGATGTGTGCATGATCTTGTGTGGGATCTATGGGAATGCATTTGACATTGGCCTACTATTGTATGACAACAGGTAACTGAGGTTTTCTACATGGGGCAAAGCTTTGAGGGTGATGGGGTCTCCTACTTGTTGAATGGTTATGGTGTTTGCAAAACTTCAGCCATGCTATTGTAGTTGTGTGAGGAATAAATCCAGGGCACCTGTAAAAATACAATAAAGTCAGTGTCATTCTTTCATAAATTCTTAAGTCCTATCTCTGATTTATTTCATGCTTGAGGAGCTCTCCTATACATGCTATCAAAATTCTAATTGTTCATAATTCCAGCCGCCTTTCCAGCCAACACATGTTTCATTTAGCGAAAATAATCACTACAACTTCATCAGGGCTGAAAAATAACATAAATAATTGCCCTTGTCACACATGAATACAATCCAAAATATATATTACATTCATCGATTTCGTACCAAATACATGAAGAAATGTCTATGCGTGGAAACCTGATCTCCAGTATAATTAATATATATCCCATAAGACAATCATCAAGTTCTCAAGAAGCCCTACTATTGTTAATATTAGAAAAGAGAGTTTGACACTGAGTGGCAGGGTGAGTACCTACAAGGGAAAGTGTTTTATACAACAACCCAATTGTACATGGTAACTGACAAAATCCAATTTTCCACCTCCAGCGCATGCAAGTGCACCCCAATTGTTAATATTCCAAACCGGTACTTGCCTATTCGGATATCTTCGAACCTCTTGTTAAAAAAATCTTGAAGGACAGTATACAGTGTTCAATCCTATGTTGTTGGGGTTCCAGTAATTACTACTCCAAGCGTTTTGTGTTGGAGATGAAAATCCATGGTATAAGTTTACTTTCTATTGACACTAAGTCAAGATACTTTGGCTATTGAAAAAGCGAGTACACCGTGTTACAAACGGTAAATGTAACTAGAAACCGCCATCCCCTGCACCAAAATTATATTATACTCTAATTTTCTCAAGGTCTCCTTACAAGCATGTATGCTTGCACAACGTATGTTTGGACACTATGGGGGTTATTCTAACTTTGGAGGAGTGTTAATCCGTCCCAAAAGTGACGGTAAAGTGATGGATATACCACCAGCCGTATTACGAGTTCCATAGGATATAATGGACTCGTAATACGGCTGGTGGTAAATCCGTCACTTTCCCGTCACTTTTGGGACGGATTAACACCTCCTCCAAAGTTAGAATAACCCCCTATATTAGCTTGATTTAAATGTACCAGCAAAAGGGGAGGGGTATAAGTAACATGTAACCACCATCCGTTTACCCCAGGCTTTCGAGTAACGTCTTTCTCATACGGTCCCCCTGTGTGCGTTTACTCTCCATTAACATTATGAGTCAAGATACTTTGACTGTTAAGACCACAAGTTTACCATGTCATGAAACGGTAACTGTATCTAGAACCTGCCATCCACTATATCAAAGTTACATAGAGACATCATTGTCCTGAGGTCTCCTTATAAGCGTGTACGCTTGCTCATCATATACGTGGACAATTTCAAAAGTACCTGCAAAAAGAAGTGGTATACATGATATGAATCCGCAATCCGCTTATCCCAGGTTTCCAAGTAATGTAATTCTCATGCGGTCCCCCTGTGAGCGTGTACGTAAGCGCCATTGTTGGCTTGATTTTAAAACTGGCAAACATAAAGAAGGACAAAACATAGCTATTCATATCGCAGCTGCCATGATTGAATATGTTTACTCAGATCATATTTTGTATTTCTGATAACTGTACGAAACAATTAGTAACCAGATACCAGTTACATCCATCAGAAGGTGTTGCCTTTAATTACTTGAATCAATTGATTCCTTAATATGCTTCAATCATATGCATAAGCCCTGTTATTAGCTCCAGGACTAAAATATACCAACAAAATGAAAGAACAACCATAAGTGTAAATAATATTGTCACCTCAAGTTTCAAAATACCAACATGAGAAAAAGTTAAGCATAACTATCCACTTCACAGCCGTTATGCGAAATCATATACCGCCCAAGCTTATATCACTGGTATCCACCAAACCTCACATTTTCTGGCATATAAGACATGGCAATATATAGAAAACCTCTACAATTATAGGTAAATGTTAACCCATGATAGATCAGGCCAGCACAAACAGGAGAAAGTCACACCTATGGGGTAATATGCAAATTGATGTTATGGTACCTTTCAAAATCCTTTCACAAACCTATACTGTATACTGTCATCATTGTACATTCCACCCTCCCCTGTATCTAAGATCTCATCAGTACATATGAGGAATCATTGTGTTTATATATTAACATCCAAAGTTGTTGTTCCCCTTAAAAAATATTCCAGTTCATGATTAATATTCAGACCATCTTCCACTGTTCTCAATCGCATAATCCAAATACATTCTCTCCTTTTAGAAATAGTTCTCAGTTGCCCCTTCGGGAGTCTTTTCTCACTTGTTCTATACCAAAATAATTTACATTTTGATCAATCTTTGAGCTGGGCATTGCTTTATCTATATAAAAATTGAATATCATACATCTTCTTGTCTCAGAGCCCTATAATGTTCTCCTATTCTCAGTCTGAAAGCCCTGATCATACTTCCCACATACATACAGCTGCATTTCATTTGATAACATATACCACATAATTTGTGTTACAGTTGATATTAGAGAGTATCTGACATTTTTCCCTCACACTGTTTTCAAATGTGCGATTTCCATCTTGTGCCCATCTGCACATGCCACAGTGACTACATTTGTAAAAACCCTTAGTATGTGCTGTAAGCCAATTCTCATTAGATGTGTGCATAGGACAACTGAGTCATAACATACTTATCAAGCTAAGTAAGTAAATTGGGTTTGCCCGAAATATATTTCTTCAAACTGGTGTCAGCATACGTTATGTGTATGTTTACGCATACATTTTAGTGATGCAATTGACATTTGAGTATAATCAACACTAAATAGTATTTCTTCATTCCTACTTCTCTTCTTATGTTTCACGGTATCTCCCCTTGATATTCTCATTATCTTGTCATGGGCTTTATTAATAACATGTTGTCCATACCCCCGTTCCATATCATTGATGCAGTGCCAAAAATCAAGTTCTTTTCTACAGTTATGTCTAGCACGCATCATTTCTCCAAACAGTTTTATTGCACTTATCTGATGTTTTGGATGTTCACTTGTAGCGTGTAGTATGGAATTACACGAAGTACTCTTATGGTGTAAGTTACTTTGAATCCTATGGTCCTCTATAAATAATTCATCATCCAAAAAAACTATATTAGTTAAACTCTGTTGACACGTAAACCTGATATTACCCTGGTTGGAATTCAAATATTTGCTAAAGTTATTAAACTCTGGGATGGTGCCAGTCCAAATCATAAGATAATCATCAATGCATTGTCCCCAGTACAATATAGAAGCGTTCCATTGTGCTCCTCCCGGACCCCAAATAACTTCCTCCTTTAAGTGTGCCATACATAAATTTGCATAGGAAGGAGAGAACCTGGAAACCATGGCTATTCCTTGTTTTTGTTTATACCAATCAGTTTTAAATAAAACATAGTTATGATGTAGTATCAATTCAATCACTGTCAATAATATTTTTGTGTCTTCCCATAAGCTTGCTGACCTCTTATCCAAGAAATGTCTAAGTGCAGATAAACCAAGATCATGTTTTACACTAGTGTAAAGCGAAATAACATCTAATGTTGCCAAAACCATCCCTGGTTTCCATTGTATATCTGCTAGGGTGCTCCAAATGTGTTTCGTGTCCTTAATATATGATGGAAGATTCTGTGCAAATGTTTGTAGAAAAACATCTACAAATTCCGACATTTTTTCCGTGGGACCTACTATAGCTGAGACAATCGGCCTCCCTGATGGGAAGGGAAGATTTTTATGTATTTTGGGAAGAGTATATAGACATGGGAATCTGGGTCATGTCACTCGTGGATACATATATTCATCCTCATCCAGTAAACCATCATCAAGCCAACCCTTTAATAATCTCTTGATACAGCTTGTGAGATCTGGTATAGGGTTGGAAGGTTTTTTTCTCATAACAAGTGAGGTCACCTAACTGTGTATAAATTTCTCGTTCATAGTCTATTCTATCAATTATTACAATATTGACCCCCTAGACTGCTTCCTTTATTATTATATCATTACTTTTTGTAGATTTTTTAGTGCAGTATATTCCCCAGAACTAAGATTCCTGCATGTTCCCCAATTTCGTCTCTTCATACTCTGTTCCATTTTATCGAGGTCCCTACATACCAATTTATAAAAGGTGTCAATGGTATTGCCACTTACAATGTTTGGTGTCCACCTCGTTTTGGTTTATCGTGTATAGTGTAAGGACTATTCTCCATTCTGATCTTGCTAGAGATGGTATCTTTTCCTGTCATGGCATTTTACAGCTAATTGCACTCCAATTTTATGACACTAATAGTGCATAATATATTATTATTTACTATTAGTGTAATAACAATTGACAGAAAACAAAGAGAGCGGAGCCCCAACTGTTGTATAATGATGAGTTACCCTCTGTTCCTGGCACTGAATTTGCCACCTCTGAGACCTGGAGTCGCAAAGGGCAAACCAGGGGTCATAGCTGTGATCTCCTGACAACCCTTAAATGACTTCCATGAAGAACTCCTAAGTATTCTGAGTTCACCATTAGTGGAGCTGGCTGAACAACAAGACAAAAGATCAGTAGGAGGGGAGGAAGCAAGGAGTGGAAAAGGAGGGAGGTATAAGATGTAGAGAAAACTATAAAAAATACTAAGGAATGTCAGCCAAGATAAAAACTTGAAAATAATTAGCTTGTTGACTTCCTTAAAAATTTAACAAACTGCAATTTGTGCAAACAATCACAGTCCAAGGTAAGGAAGAAGTACATAGTTGCACAGTGGAGGAGCGCCAAACTCAATGAATGATCAAGATCTATCAGGCCCAAAGATAAAGCATGTTGTTGGCAGGGCATTTCTCAAAGTCCTGGAGCAGTTAGTTGTGTTTTTTAACAGTTCTGTTTATTGGTATTTGCATTACAATACAAAGAAGAAACAACAAAATACAATATGATAAAGAACTCCTCTACACAATGATACTTGTCAAGACAGTCCACATATACTGGGTGCTTAAGCACTTACTTTTCAGGGGTAAGCGACACCAACTTAGAACCTGCTCGGTTTGCTATAGGACATACATGGATGAAACAGCAAAATAAACAGGTGTATGCTATAATTCCTGAATGTTGTGAGCCACTCCCCTGAAACTCCAGGCAGTTCTGATGGGGCGACAATAGTCCCCAACACCCTATTGGGACTAACCAAGAAGCAATGAAATACACATTGCGCCCTAAAAGCTTCAAGGGAGATGAGGGGGTGAACAGAGAAAAAAAGAGATCAGGTCTTCAATGAGTCAGGCTTCTCTACATCAGTTACTGCTGGGTGCAGGAGGGTGTGGATTCTGGGTTCTTGATACAAGTCAGCCAGATGCTGGGCTGCTCAGGATAGGTTACCAAGCGCTAGGACAACTCAGGATTGTTCCCAGTATGATCATGCTCTGCAGTGCAAAACTCTTGTTAGATATGGTTCAACACACACACAATGCAGAACAGTGAATGTGTCAGGTTTCAAAATCAACATACCATTTTATGAATAAGTACACAACAACTCAATTTCTTATACCAGTTTTGATGAACTGAGAAAGACAATGTAATCTGCAGGAGTCAGATTAACAATTTGTGGCCCAAGTAAAACATTAAATTTGACTGGCAAGGCCTTTAAGTAGATAGGCCCTCATTCTGACCCTGGCGGTCGGTGATAAAGCGGCGGCCAAGCCGCCAACAGGCCGGCGGTCTAAAATATGCAATTCTGACCCTGGCGGGAACCGCCAACACAGCCCGCCGTATTAACACTCCGCCCGCCACGGCGGTACAAACAAACAGCGCGGCGGTCCCCGCCAACAGCCAGGCGGCAGACAATGTACCGCCCACCCTATCACGACCCACCAATCCGCCACCTTTTCCGGGGCGGGAGCACCGCCGATAAGAACACGGCGGAAACAGACTACGAACGGGAAAACGCTCACCTCTACACACTCCACGCGAGATTCCGGCAGTATGGAACCAGAGTTGCAGGTCATCCCCGCACTCCTATACCTGCTCATATACCAGGAGCACGCCCGGCGGCGCGGAAGACATCGGTGAGTACTGCACCTACGACACAGGGGAGGGAAAAGATTACCGGCACACACCCACCCACCCACACCCACTACAACACACACATCAATGCATTCCCACAGATCACTGTCACAACCCACAAACCCCCCCCCCTCCGAAATAATGCAAAGACCAAAAGAAGAGATCATAAACGGGCAGATATATTGAAATATGTACACCAGTAATCCCAATAAATAAATAAACTATGTACAAAATATACACAGCTACTAAATGTAGTCCAACCACTGTCCGTGGATCACAGGGGTCCTGTGCAAAGGGGCAAGGCCCAGTCCCACGACAAGAACTCAACGGAGAGAACACTGCAGGGGCATCAGAAAGAAAATAGGACAGGCACCTCAGGGGGAAGGGAAGGGGGGGCACCTCAGCCACTTGAGTACACGACGCCAGATCCACGAGGGGACTCCATGACCACTGGGCCATCCTGGGGAGTGCTAAGCCACAGTCCAAACAGTCCATACAGTGGGTGGCCTGCCCACTGGGCCATCCTGGGGAGTGCAAAGCCACAGTCCATACAGTCCATACAGTGGGTGGCCTGCCCACTGGGCCATTCTGGGGAGTGCAAAGCCACAGTCCATACAGTCCATACAGTGGGTGGCCTGCCCACTGGGCCATCCTGGGGAGTGCAAAGCCACAGTCCAAACAGTCCATACAGTGGGTGGCCTGCCCACTGGGCCATCCTGGGGAGTGCAAAGCCACAGTCCAAACAGTCCATACAGTGGGTGGCCTGCCCACTGGGCCATCCTGGGGAGTGCAAAGCCACAGTCCATACAGTGGGTGGCCTGCCCACTGGGCCATCCTGGGGAGTGCAAAGCCACTGTCCATACAGTCCATACAGTGGGTGGCCTGCCCACTGGGCCATCCTGGGGAGTGCAAAGCCACGGTCCATACAGTCCATAACAGACCCCACTGCCACTGGAGGAGGCAAGTTGGCCAGAGGACATCCTGCAGCCCTGCCCGAGATAGATCCTGCCCTGCCACGTCTGCCAAAGGGCCAGCGGTTCTTGCCTTGAAGGGCCCAGTTCAGCGGTTCTTGAGACGGCGGGCCCAGCGGAGCGGTTCTTGAGACGGCGGAGCCCAGTTCAGCGGTCCTTGCCTTGAAGGGCCCAGTTCAGCGGTTCTTGAGACGGCGGGGCCCAGCGGAGCGGTGCTTGAGACGGCGGGGCCCAGTTCAGCGGTTCTTGAGACGGCGGGGCCCAGTTCAGCGGTCCTTGCCTTGAAGGGCCCAGTTCAGCGGTTCTTGAGACGGCGGGGCCCAGCGGAGCGGTGCTTGAGACGGCGGGGCCCAGCGGAGCGGTGCTTGAGACGGCGGGGCCCAGTTCAGCGGTTCTGGAGACGGCGGCCGGTCTATGGCCAACTGCTCATTGCCTGGTGGTGCCCTCCTGGGCAGCGGGGATGGTGCTCCTTCAATGCCCACCTGGGCTGTGGGTGGTGGGGCCCTCCTGGCCAGCTGGGCTGGGTCCTCCCTGGGCAGCGGCTATGGGGGTGGTGGGCTCTCCCGGGGCAGCTGTGCCGGTTCCTCCCGGGGCAGCGGCTATGGGGGTTGTGGGCTCCTCCTGGGCAGCAGGCCTGCTGCCTGACCTCTCCGACTTGCTGCCCTTGCCCTCCTTAGTCGTGGGCCTGTGGCCCTTTCCTCCCTTTGGAGCGGTGGCTGGTGACTGTCTCTGGGTGGTGTCCGGGGGGGATGTAGAAGGCGGGCTCCTGCGGCACCCCTTCCGCCTTCTGCTCCTCTTCCCAGGGGGTGGGCTGGCTGTCCCCTTGCTGCTGGGCGAAGATCCAGACATGCGGGCTGGCGGGCTCCAATACCCCTGCACCCTTGTCAAGGGGGCTGCAGGGCTGGTGGTGGCTGAGGTGCTCTTCTTACCCCGACGAGAAGGAGGGGGGGGCTCAGGGTCAGGAAAGAAGTTAGTAGTGGCGAGGAAGAGTTTCTTGGGACAATGGAGAGTGGTAGGTACAGTGGGAATGGGAGTGGAGGGAGAGGATGTGGTTGTAGGTGAGTCACGTTTGCTGTCTTTGGGTGCAGGTGCAGGAGGGATAGGCTGTCGTGAGGTGGATGGCTGTTGGGTGGGTGGGTGGCTGCGTTTGTGTGGTGTGGAAGAGGGGGTGACAGACACAGTGGGAGAGGACACAGGGGACGTGTAAATGGCAGTGGGGGTGGTGACTGCACGTGTGCGGACTGGAGTGGAGGGTGTGCTGGTGATGGAAACACTGGCTGATGGTGAGGTGAATGGAGGTGTGAGTGTAGACGTCACAGGGAGGGAGGAGGGAGACGAGGAGATGGGGGTCACAGAGGTGGTAGTGACTGTTGGCATGTCTGCATCGGAATGTTGCGTGTGTGAATGTCTGCGTGATCTGTGGTGCTTATGTTTGGATGAGCTTCTCTTGGGTGTTGAGGTGTGTGCAGGCTGGTCTGATGGTGTGGGTGGGACAGGCAGAGGAACAGGAGACTGGGAGGAGGGAGTTAGTAGAGGGAGGCAGGAGACAGGGACAATGGCTGCCGTCAGTGCTGAGGCCAGAGCCTGGAACGATCGCTGATGGGCAGCCTGACCCGAATGAATGCCCTCCAGGTACGCATTGCTGCGATGAACCTCCCTCTCCACCCCCTGGATGGCATTCAAAAGGGTAGTCTGCCCAACAATGAGCGTTCGGAGGAGGTCAATGACCTCCTCACTGAGGGCAGCGGGGGTAACAGGGGCAGGGCCTGAGGTGCCTGGGGCGAAGGAGATGCCCGGCTTCCTGGCAGAGCGGGCACGGGGCGAACGCTGAGGGGCTGCTGGGAGGGCGGAGATGGTGCGCTGGGTGGCGGCTGTACCTGTAATGGCGGGGGCACGGATGGTGCCACCCCCGCAAGGGAGCCCCCTTCCGAGGACGTGTCCGTGTCGCTGCAGGGTCCAGTCGTCCCCGTCGTGGAGCTCCCCTCGCCCTCCGTCTCACTGGTCCAGTCTGACTCTGTGGCATGGCCCTCCTGGGCCATGTGAGATGCAGCTCCCTCCTGCCCCGATGCCACTTCTCCTCCGCCTGATGATGCTGATGCACACAAGCACAGAAAGACAAACAAAAAGGGGGGGGGAGAGAGAAATAAAGGGATATTGAGTACATGGATCTCCGGTACAGTTAGCGGACATGACAGACACAGATGCCCCCTGCACTAAGTTGCGCACTTGTGGTCCGCTACGCATTCCGTGGAACATGCCCTACACGCCTAGAGTTGACAACTGCACCCATGGATGACACGGCCCAGGGATGGCTGTACTGACAAACTACTGAGGGTGGTGGCTGGGGACACAGGGGCTTACGGGGGTGCCCAGCCTACAGATATCGCCCTGGCCTAGGGGGACCCCCAGCCCTCCTCCCCCACCCAGACACCTCCACTGCGCGACAACAGAGTAGATAATGCTTGTACTCACCCCCTTGTGTCTGCTGTGCTGCCCTCACGCGCCCATCCAAATCAGGGTAGGCCACCGCCAGGATCCGGAACATCAGGGGGCTCAGTTGACGGCAGGCACCCCGCCTACGTTGGGAGGCCATCCCCAGCAGAGACTCGGCGGTCTTCTTGGTCCCGCGGCGGATGTCCTCCCACCTCTTGCGGCAGTGGGTGCCCCGTCGATGGTGGACCCCCAGGGTCCGGACTTCCTTGGCGATGGCACGCCAAATCCCGATCTTCTCATGGGCGCGGACCTATGTGACACGTACAGGGAGGGAGAAATACCACGTTCAAGTTTGTCAGCATTTTCCTTGCCAGTGGCCCAACACCCCCCATCCCCGCCAGGCCCCCCGCCATGCCCCCCGCCAGGCCCAACATGCCCCCCATCCCCGCCATGCCCCCCGCCAGGCCCCCCGCCAGGCCCAACATGCCCCCCATCCCCGCCAGGCCCCCCGCCATGCCCCCCGCCAGGCCCAACATGCCCCCCATCCCCGCCATGCCCCCCGCCAGGCCCAACATGCCCCCCATCCCCGCCATGCCCCCCGCCAGGCCCCCCGCCAGGCCCAACATGCCCCCCATCCCCGCCAGGCCCCCCGCCATGCCCCCCGCCAGGCCCAACATGCCCCCCATCCCCGCCAGGCCCCCCGCCATGCCCCCCGCCAGGCCCAACATGCCCCCCATCCCCGCCAGGCCCCCCGCCAGGCCCCCCGCCAGGCCCAACATGCCCCCCATCCCCGCCAGGCCCCCCGCCATGCCCCCCGCCAGGCCCAACATGCCCCCCATCCCCGCCATGCCCCCCGCCAGGCCCCCCGCCAGGCCCAACATGCCCCCCATCCCCGCCAGGCCCCCCGCCATGCCCCCCGGCAGGCCCAACATGCCCCGCCACCCGCCATGCCCCCCGCCAGGCCCAACATGCCCCCCATCCCCGCCAGGCCCCCCGCCAGGCCCCCAAGCCAGCCAGTGGCCCCAAATCCAGATTGAATTAAACTCACTTGTTGGTCTGGAGGACCGTAGAGTAGCGCATACTGGGGGAGGACCCCATCCACAAGTTTCTCCAACTCCTCTCCAGTGAAGGCAGGGGCCCTTTCCCCAGGCGCAGCAGCCATTGTCCCTTCCAGACCGAGGTCACAGCAACACTTGCAGTATAGGTCCTCTCCTGTGAAAGTTCAAGTCGCAAGTGGATAAGTAGATAGAAAATGGCGGTCACGTCCGCGGCGGTGCGTACCGCGGCGGTGCGTCCCGCCACCGCCGGCGCCCTTCGCCATTGGCTCCTGAAACCCATAGGCTTCAATGTTAACCAATGCGGCTTCGCGCCGCGGTCTTCGCCCGCCGCCCGCCGCGGTGTGCCACGCCAGCGCATTGACCTCACATCCCATTGTCACACTTCACAGGTCAGGCAGCCGCCATTTCCAGGGCCCACATGGCTCAATTTCAACTGCGTCACACAGGCCTAGGCCTTGCATAGCCACTCAGACACGCCATTCACTGCATAGAGAATCGTTTACTGTGCTAGCTGTGAGTACGTACCTGTGGGTTGCTTGACTGTGTGCTCCATGTTGTCCTTCCTAGGCACCGTCCGCTGGGTTGGGCGAGGAGACGGATGAATCCTCCCGTGTACCGACCGCTGGTGGACCTGTCGACAATGGAAGAACGCCACATTATCCTGACCTACCGTCTTAACCGTGCCACTATCCATGAACTGTGTGCCCAGCTGGAGCCCGACCTGATGTCCCCCATCCGCCAACCCACAGGGATTCCCCCTCTGGTGCAGGTCATGTCAGTACTCCATTTCTTGGCAAGTGGGTCATTTCAGACAACAGTGGGAATTGCTTCTGGGATGTCTCAGCCCATGTTTTCGAAGGTGTTATCCAGAGTGTTGTCTGCCCTGATGAAATCCGTGAGGAGCTACATCATTTTCCCTGAGGTGGGCGAATTGGCTACAGTGAAGGGTGATTTCTACGCCCTTGGACATATTCCCAACGTCATTGGTGCCATTGATGGGACCCATGTGGCTTTGGTTCCCCCAAGAGACAGGGAGCAGGTGTACAGGAACAGAAAAAGTTACCATTCAATGAACATCCAGGTGGTGTGTTTGGCTGACCAGTACATCTCGCATGTAAATGCCAAATTCCCAGGGTCAGTGCATGACGCCTACATCCTAAGGAATAGCAGCATCCCTTACGTGATGGAACAGCTACAGAGACACCGTGTATGGCTAGTGGGGGACTCTGGGTACCCCAACCTGTCGTGGCTACTGACCCCAGTAAGGAATCCCCGGACCAGGGCAGAGGAACGGTACAATGAGGCCCATGGGCGTACTAGGAGGGTGATCGAACGCACCTTTGGCCTCCTAAAGGCCAGGTTTCGGTGCCTGCATATGACAGGTGGATCCCTAATGTACTCACCTAAGAAGGTGTGTCACATCATCGTGGCCTGCTGCATGCTTCACAACCTGGCTTTGCGCCGCCAGGTGCCTTTCCTGCAGGAGGATGGTCGAGACGGTGGTGTTGTGGCAGCTGTGGAACCTGAGGAGAGTGACGAGGAGGAAGACGACGGGGCTGAAACAGACAACAGGGACAGAATCATTGAACAGTACTTCCAATAGGACACAGGTAACATTTCAAAGATAATTTAGTAAATGTGAACTACTCTCCTGCATCTCTGCTGCCTGTCTATTTGCCCCAGTGTATGATGACTGAGTTGTGGCTTTTCCCTCCCTATTTCAGATCTGGGGTCCCCACTACGAGTCTTGTGCTTCGTTTCCCCATGGACTACAGCTTTGTGGCAGCTGTTTGTTGACTTCACCATGTACAAGGACATATTTGCACTGTCATGTCAATTACAATATATTGAAATCACAGCCAGACTCCAGATAGTTTTGTGCAAAATAGGTGTTTATTTAAGTGCTCAAAATGGGATGGGTGGTTTCAAGTGGGTGGGGGCTATGGTGAAGGAATGTCAGTGGCAGAGTCCAGAGTCACAGTCACACAGGTGCATTGTCCAGAGGCCTGTGGAGAGATGGAGCATGGGCAGTTCAAGGATGGACAGGGTGACAATGTGGGACAGTGGGATGACATCAGGTGGTATCCATTGCTGGCGGGGGTCTTGACATCCTACTCTGTCTTCTTGCGAGATCTCAGGGCCCTCTTGCGGGGTGGTTCTTCTCCTGCAGGAGGTGGGGGTCTGGTGGGCTGCTGCTGTGCGGGGGCCTCCTGTCCACTAGCGCCGGCAGAGGTGGTTGGCTGTTCTTGGTCCAGGCTAGTGGCAGGGGCCCTTGGGTGTTGTTGAGTGTCCGCCCTGGTGTTGACGAGGTCCTGCAGCAGCCCTACCATGGTAACCAGGGTGGTGTTGAGGGCTCTGATGTCCTCCCTGTACCCCCGATAGTGTTCCTCCTGCAGTACCTGGATCTCCTGGAACCGGGCCAGTACCGTCGCCATCGTCTCCTGGGAGCGGTTGTATGCTCCCATGATGGTGGTGAGGACCTCGTGGAGAGTGGGTTCCCTGGGCCCGTCCCCCCCCTGTCGCACAGCTGCCCTCCGAGTTGCCCTGTTTCCCTGGGCCTCTGCCCCCTGGCCGGTGTGCCCACTACCACTGCCCCCAGGTCCCTGTTGTTGTTGGGGTGGTGGGTTATCCTGGGTGCCCTGTAGTGGTAGACACACCGCAGATTGACGCGCCCTGGAGACAGAGGCATGGGCCCGCTGGGTGGGAGCTGTGCTGGTGTTCCCAGAGGGGTTTGGGTCTGTAGTGGCCTGGGCCTGTGTGAGGGGAACCGACTGTCCAGAGGTCCCCGATGGTCCGGGCTGGTCATCGGTGTCCAGGTCGACAGAGCTGCTGTCATCGCTGACGGCCTCTTGGGTGGGGGGTGTGGAGAATTCTGGCCCCTCCGCCGCGGTGTGTTGACGGTCGGGTCCTGCAGGGGTATAGAGGTATGGTTATAGTTTCAATGTGTGGCATATGGGTGTATCTATGGGTTCTCGTGTCCCCAAGTGCTGGCATTCGTGTGTGGGGGCTTTGGTGAGGGTGGCTTGTGGGGGGATGTGTATATGCATTGGGCATGCTTTGGTGATGGGTGTCCATGCTTAGTGGACGCATGCAGGCCTAGGTTTTGGGATGTGTGGGTTGTGATGGTGAGACATTGGCGGGGAATAGGTGTGCTGGGGGTGGGGGTGAGGATGGTGGTGGGGGTGAGGATGGTGGTGGGGGTGGGGGTGAGGGTGGGGTTCGAGGATGGGGGTGAGGGTTGGGGTATGATTTGGCATGCAGGTGGGGGGGAAGTAGTAGTGAAGCTTCAACTTACCAGTATCCATTCCTCCGCCGACTCCTGCGAGGCCGTCAGGATGCAGGATGTTCAAGACTTCCTCCTCCCATGATGTGAATTGTGGGGGTTGAGGTGGGGGTCCTCCGCCAGTCTTCTGCACGGCGATGTTGTGCCTGGATACCATGGAACGCACCTTCCCCCGTAGGTCGTTCCATCGCTTCCTGATGTCTTCCCGATTTCTGGGGTGCTGTCCCACAGCGTTGACCCTGTCGACAATCCTCTGCCATAGCTCCGTCCTCCGGGCAATGCTGGTGTATTGTATCTGTGTGCCGAACAGCTGGGGCTCTACCCGAACGATTTCCTCCACCATGACCCTGAGTTCTTCGTCGGTGAAGCGGGGTTGTCTTTGGGGTGCCATGGGGTGGTGTGTATGATGTGTGGGGTGGAGTATGTGTAGTTAAGTGTGTTGAGTGTGGTGGTGTGTGTTGTTTTGTGTGTGGATAGTGTGTGGGTGATGGTGTTGAGTGGCTGTGGCTGGTAGTTTGTGGATGCTGGTGTCTCGCTCTGGCCTTCTTTCAGAATTTTTTGGCGTAGGGGTTTGTGGGTGATGTGGGTGTGTGTTTTATATTGTATTGTGTGTGTGGGAGTGGTGTGTGTATGTGTATCAGGTGTGTGGGATTCAAATCGTCCAATGTGGCTGAGTTTTGTTCGTTTGTGTGTATTCTGACCGCGGCGGTGTGTCCCGCCAATGGAATACCGCGTTTGAATGACCGCCGCGTGGATTCGTGGGTCGTAATGGCATGGGCGTATTTCTGTTGGCGTGGCGGTGGAGGTTTTGTCATCTCCACCTTTCCGCCGACCGCTGGTCTGGCGGTCGGTTGTGGCTGTCGGATTTTCGGAGGTTTGCCTTCTGCGGGTCAGAATGACCGTGGCGGGTTTCCGCGGCCGCGGCGGTGTTATGGCGGTCTTCTGACCGGCGGTAAGTGCATTTTACCGCCGGGGTCAGAATGACCACCATAGTGTCTTAAGCGGCCAATGTCCCAATACTCAGAGAGCCCTGGGGGGTGGGGCAGAAAAATTCAGGGCCTTTTTCTGGTGGCGGAGACAGCTGCAGGGCAGCTAGTAAAAGCTCGGGTGGAGGACGGAGTTGGCAGGGCAATTCAGGTATTAGGACGGGAAGGAGCATTATTAGACATGGACAGGCAGGAGACTGCTCATTAGCGGACAGGTTCAAAGAAGCGGGTAGGACGGGAGAAATTAAGGAGACGAGAGGAGAAGGGAAAGACAGGATGAGAGTAGGGGGGAGGGCAGGGTAGGGGAGGGGGAGGTGCAGGGGACAGGTTATTCGATGTCTAGTGAGGTTTTAGTTTTGTAAGGTAAAGGCCAGGTGGGGTAGGCTTAGGGGCACCTGTTCCAATAAAGCGGCCTTTTACACACAATGAACGAGTCGTGGTTTGGTCACTCTCTCCCAAATGCTGTCTTAATCGTTTTGTTCAATTTTGGCTTGTGCTTCTCTTCCAAGTACCACGATAAACTGCAGACTGCGGTACAGTGGAAGCGATGCAGAGTGCTGAGTCTGATGGGTCGGAGATGCAGGAAGAATGCTGCTGGGGTTCCGGGGCTGAGGAGGGAGCCTTCAAGAATCAGGCAAGCAGCACTGAAGATCCAACGAGGCTAAGTGGTGAGTTCTTTCACAACGCGGTTTAAATAACCACGACTGGGAGGGGCAAGTGCATGTCAAACGTGTCTTGCCGCTGCAGTGTGGAGTCAGGCACATTGTTGGTTTTGGCAGTTGCACATTGGGTGATCATTCAGTTACAGTTTGCAAATGTTCACATGCAATCAGTGTTCCAAGACTGAATCTCCACTGCGATTAGCACCTACCACTGCCACCAGGTTACAAGAAACAAACTTAGCCGGGTTATGAGCACAGATGTGCAACAATAAACATAAAGTGATGCCTACCCCTGCCACCAGGGTTACAATAAATGGGATAAGCAAAAAGTGGTGCCTGCCACCGCCACTAGGATTCCAATAAATGAGCAAACTAATTATAAACATAGTATGGCCATCCATTGCCACCAGTGTACAAGTAGTGTTCCTAAGCACCAATTGTATAACTAGAAGTACAGTAATATGGCACAGACATATTAGGGGCAAGGAGTATGACATGATGGGACGGGATGCCCATAACAGCTGTCCCTGTTTCACATTCAATGTATTCTTCTTTTATCTTACTATAGCTGGATGGTCTCTGTCTTTGATTGGGCTTGGACTTCTGAGGCACTTCTACATCAGTAGCTTAGGTTCAAGGCAGGTGAGTGTCGTTCTTGGCCTCTATGTTAAGAATGTAGGTATTCCAGTTCCCCACCCATGCTCTCAAATGGCCTCTGGTTTTCATTGCATGGAGTGTGTTGGCTTTGGCCCAATCTCAAATCAAAATAGTTCTAACCATTGGGTCATGTCAGGTACAGGGGATGCTTTCCAGGTCATTGCTATTTGACGTTTGAAAAGTAGAAAGGCAAGGTTTATGGACCAATGTAATTGCTTGGTCCCCTTGGCCTTGGGGCAGAGGCTCAACAAACGGAATTCTGGTGTAGGTAGTAGTGTGCGTATGGCCAGTTCTGCCATGGTAGCTGTAATCTCAAGCCACATGATCTGCAGTGGGGGGAAATCCCACACCATATGATAGAAGCCGGTATCTGGTAGTCTACAGCTGGGACATTCTGTTAGGTAGGTGGGGAACATGCGTCCAATGCGTTGAAGAGATATGTTTGGTGTATGATGTTAAATTTCGTATACCTGAATTGAGGATTGCAGGACACCTCTTTGAAAGCTGGACAAACAGGTGAAATCCATTAGGCAGAATTAAGCACTGCAGATATGTGGACTCTAAAGTCTAAATCTGGAAAGGTGGCAACCCTATGAAGGTCCTTAACATGTTGTTGAAAATATGTGGAGGAAAATGTTAACAACACAGAAACAGAAAAAGTCTCCCTCCACCCCTCCTGTCTGCAAACAGTCTGGATGCCATAACCCAGGCATGGTCTTGAAGGAGGGGTTCAGCGATAGACTTGAGACACAAATAGGAAAACTATGGGCTTTACATTTTGCAGTACATGAAACTAAGGGGACATTTTTATATAGCCGCCAGTTATGCCAGACCTGCAATGCTGTCTGTTTATGTCACATGTACTCAGTCAATAAATAGTGTGGACTTTTAAAGCTGCTATTTTAATCAATATTAATGTTAGGTTTTTATTTATTAGTCTAGTTGTCCTTTTATTTATTTGTGTATATTTTATGGCAATTACAAATTAGCTAATTTAATTTCCTTATATGTTGTTTTAGGGGTTGTTGTCCTAAGTGCAGATCTGGTACCAGTGTGTGGTGCAGAGAAGTGGACACTAAAATCATCACCAGATTTGGAGAAGGTTTTAGGATTGTTTGACCCTCAAATCCAATGTTACTTTGGCTTAACTTGAATTACATCTCCAGCTACCATTGACTATAAGAGGCACTCATCCTTGCAAAATCACCTATTTATAATGATTCTGTGTGTAATTGTTATAAGGACAATTTCCAAAGTACTTCTAGGTAGGTATTCTAGATGTACATTTATTATATGTTATGACAATAAGAAAATACAAATAATAGATATCATAAGTATTAGTGTCCTTCGATAACGTAACAGAAATCGTATCCAAATGTACATAAATAACATGAAATGATACTCCAAAATTATAGTGTGATCCAAATTCAAAATCCCAAGTTTCTCAGTCCAAATTAAGTTATAGTCTCCATCGTTGACGATGATTTGACTTTCTAGTTCACCGCCTGCCTCAATGGCTATGGGCTCGAGATTCTCCCCTTCTTACGCCAACCTATTCATGGGTTGGTTTGAGGAGAGGTGGGTCTGGGGCCGTAATGCCGCCAAATGGCACTCTGAAATTTTATTTTGGGGTCGTTATATAGACGACTGCTTGATGATTTGGACAGGAAATGTGGAACAACTTACTGAATTTTGTGAATATCTAAATGCAAATGATATGAATATAAAATTCACGTATCAACATAGTAAACATTCTATTGACTTTTTGGATGTACAACTATATGTTAATAATAACAGAATTCAGAGCAGGCTATATAGAAAATCAACTGCCTGCAACTCTATTCTGCATGCTGCAAGTGCTCATCCGCATCACCCCATCAGCAATCCCATATGGTGAAATGATTAGGGCGAGACGCAATTGTAGTGAGGATAAGGACTTTGAAGAATGTATTGAGGATATGTGTCAACGTTTTGAGAAAAGGGGATACAACAAAAGTATCATCAATAGAGCAAAACGGCGAGCTAAAAATAAACAAAGAGAATATACACTGAAGCCTAAGAAAAACTCCATTAAAAATGAACAAGGAAAGGTTAGACTTATTACAGACTATACGCAGAACGCAAAATTATTGCTCAAGTATATACACAAATATTGGTATATTCTATCACAAGATGATTCCTTAAAAGACATTACTGGTGAAAAACTTGAGATTACATACCGTAGGGGTAAAACATTAAGAAGTATCTTAAGCCCTAGTTATCCCCCAAATGACACTAAGGAGGATTGGCTGTCATCCCGAATAATTGGCTTCCACAAGTGCGGTCACTGTAGTGTATGTAAGTGGGCTAGCGGTAAGAGAACAGAATTTACAGACACGTCTGGAAAAATCTTTAAGATCACAACATATATTAACTGTGGTACCCCTTTTGTGATATATATGGTGCTCTGCAAATGTAAACCGTATTATGTTGGAAGTACAATTCGTCCGTTAAGAATCAGAATAGGTGAACACACAAGGGCACTTGCACATGAAGATTATAGGTACCCATTGATTGCACATATATTATCGTGTGAACTACAAGGACATTACAAATCACTCGAGTTCCTTGGTATTGACCATATTAGTATTGACCCAAGAGGAGGTAATAGGGAATTGACACTAAGGAGAAGGGAGGCCATGTGGATACTACGATTGAAAGCAGTGGAAACTGGTCTCAACACGGACAGGGAACTTGAATATTTTCTTGGAAATTAGGTGGTGGGACAAAAACAATATTTAGTATATATATATAATGAGCATAACCGATTGGGTTGATACATATCCCTTACCACCATATACAATTTAGACTAACAACACCATTATATATATATGGATAAATGACAAGCACTTTTGACTATAAGATGACTGTATTGACTATGTATTCAAAGTACGGAAAACATGTATGTTAATGTTCCGGAATATTGTCAATTGACCTTATATTCTATATTATGTAATTTATGCACAATAAGATTTGTTGCCTAAAAATGTAGATAGGATTATTGGAATATTGTTAAATGTCAACGTCTATTTCTGTTGTATGAAAGTATGTCTATTGGAGGGGTTCACATGTCACTAGACCATGATCATTACCCCAGGTTTACTTATCCCTAACCATATTCGGCACCAGCACTTACTAACCTCCTCATTAATACATGGATATATCTGAGTAATTTTATGGCCCCTTATGGTGATGTATTATAACCATGCTGACAGGCACAACTTTATAAGAACCCAAGACTGTAAGCCCATCATCTATATGGAAACCATAAATCTAGTTTTATTTGTTCATTATTTCAAAGAATTAGTAAGATAATTTTTTTTCAAACACTTCTGCTCGCTTTAATTGAGTTAGTAACCAATATATAATCTCTAGTATAACCACCGGCCTATTAATCCTCTTGCTTTATTGATATACAGACATAAAGTAGTCACTAGTATTAAAATGGATTAGATAGCACAACGCAGTAGATATCGAGTCATCGGTACCTTTGTACCACCAATATGGCGGCCGGGATTCGTTCGTCCCTTTTTTATGCAGACTTTTAGTAACCAAGCGCACGTGACTACAAGCGCCGCCCCAGCACCCCACCCCCTGATCTTTTATAGGGAGGGGAATGCCACCTACAACGTTTGGCTGACGCTTTTTACAGCGCCACGCGTACTCGCGTTGGGCTGTTATATACGATTCCACAAGCACCCGGGCTATCATTATACCAGCAGGTGAGCCTTCAGCAGAGCATGATATCTAGGTTCTGTATGTAGGACAGCAAGTACCATTATACCGAAGAGGAGCTACAACAGCTCATTTTCAATACATTATTTTTCTCTATTTGGATAATTGTTTTTTAGATTAAGACATGAAGTAATGTGATCTATTTACGATAAATTATATTACTACAGCTAATTAAATTAGCAAGATTTGTAGTGCTCTATCTTGCGTAGAGGTGCTCATTTATACAAAAAGAATAGAGGTGACTGGTCGGTAAATTATACGCTAATCACTAATCGTGGAAGCAGAAATTTAAGTTGTATACATATATATGAGATTTCAAAAAGTGAAACATACTAACGTTGACATATCCATATAATAGTTATTTATTTGATCCCTGTATTTTCTATATTAAACAAATCCAATTGGGTTACGATAACAAGTTATATAAAACACCTAACTCTGGATCTACTTGCCATAGGTAAGAAATCAGGTTCTCATGATTATAATATCACCAGAGGTATCACTAATTAATTAATCAGGTCTAATAATTCAATGTGACTCATTAAATCGTATTCCTCTAATACACACATATGGATTTATCTCTATTGAATACACCATACTCTATGACTTTATTTTGGCTAGAACAATTTCTGAGACAGCACTAAATAAGCATGTTCTATCCCACCGTACATAGCACAATGGTGTTGGTATCTATCTCTTCAATAAGAGTTGTATTCATAAAAACAAATATCCACACCATCCTCTATACAACTTTGGTGGTGGCACTATATCTTTAATAATTACACTTGTAATCATAATAAAAGATATGTATATAATTACAGCCCTGATGAAGTCATTGGGATAAACCCAGACGAAACACGTGTTGGCAGGCGGTGAACTAGAAAGTCAAATCATCGTCAACGATGGAGACTATAACTCAATTTGGACTGAGGCAGGCGGTGAATTAGAAAGTCAAATCATCGTCACCGATGGAGACTATAACTCAATTTGGACTGAGAAAGATGGAGACTATAACTTAATTTGGACTGAGAAACTTGGGATTTTGAATTTGGATCACACTATAATTTTGGAGTATCATTTCATGTTATTTATGTACATTTGGATACGATTTCTGTTACGTTATCGAAGGACACTAATACTTATGATATCTATTATTTGTATTTTCTTATTGTCATAACATATAATAAATGTACATCTAGAATACCTACCTAGAAGTACTTTAGAAATTGT